>NC_047106.1:118975073-119280698 GCF_902500255.1 Thalassophryne amazonica | reverse complement strand
TGACAGTCATATCGCCCGCTGCGTGTTATGATCTGATGGGTCCATTGCACACATGCTCGCTGCAGCCTGTCCCCACAGTGATATATGTTGGGTTTTTTTTTTTATGTCCACATGATGACAGCAAGCAGACACACATGCATCACAGTAGGCAGTTGTTAGTCCATGTCCGTTGAAACACAGTACGTGTTGTCCAGCTGGAATGTCCAGATCCACAGATCTCCACAGCTGCTTCTATGGGCGGCCACACCTCCTGTCAGTTTAGTGCACACACCAAAGCCACATTTGTAGGGCACCTAGACAAATTTCACTGCCAGCATGACAATGATTGTCTGCTGACTGTTGTCCTGTTAATAGTGCAAACGGCCACACATTTTCTAAGTGCCATGCGAGTGGTGTTAGATGTTCTTGTGTGTCACCTGGAATTTGGCCAACACCTGCCACAAGGGTGTTCATTGGGCTCTCACAGCGCACACTCTGTCTTACAGCTGCTGGTGTGTGCAAATAGTTGTAGCAACAGGTGTACAAGGTGTTGGAGGCAGGCATGATTTTACACACAATTGCGTGCAGTTTATGCGCAAATCAACCAAATTCGCAATAAGTGTGAAGGGGCCCTTAGGCAAGTCAGGGAATCGATATATCAACATTTACAACTCACTAAATATGTCTTGGTCTTCACTGACATGATGTGGTATTGTATAGTATTTGGGTTGGCAATTCTCAAAAACTGAGTGGGCATGCTAGAAAATGAACAAGGGAAGTCACCAAGACACCAAGGTTGATTCTGAAGACGTTATGGACTTCTGTGGATGTGACTATGTTTTTCTTACTATTGTGCCTTCTCGCAAGCTGTATCTGAAATTTCACATCTTCTTTTTAAGAAAGTCCTAGTCTATGCCACATCTAAGAAGTCTGTACTACTATTTTTGGTGAGTGAAATTTTGGTATTGTTTCTGCCAAGTAGCAGGTACTGATAGCTAGGTGACATCAGTTATGGTTATTAAAGGCTATATGAAAGTCAAAGTTTTGAATGCCCTCACCCAAGCCACCCATTATTCAAATCACTTTCCAGTCCACAAAAATTTGCATTAATCAATCATCCATGTTAGCTTTAGCTAGTTTGGTGACTTCAGTATTGTCAGGAACTGTGAGGACATGGCATGACAGGTGGGTGGACACAAATGCAGACTCATCGCTTAGAGGTGGGATTTAGAAAAAGGTTTAATCAAAAACAGGCTCTGGTCAATACACTGGGTGACAAGCACGCAGGCGGAGGTACAGACAGTCTTGAGGCGGCGGCGTGGTCAGTAACAAGCAGAGTTCCAGCACGGGCAAACAGGTGTATCAGAGGAGGCAAAAACGTAGTCAACAAACAAGCAGGGTTCAGGCACAGAGAAGCAGGTTAACTGGCTCAGGCAAAAGGCAAGGTCAAGACAGGCAAAGGTCATACACGGCAAGAAATCAGACTATGGTAGAAAACACACAAGAGACTTGGAACGAGTCAAAATGCACAACGAACTAGCAATGAGTGGTGGAATACAAGGGGTTTAAAAGCAGAGGATAATCAGGGTGTGATGAGATGCAGGTGCAGGAAAGAAGGCGTGGCTGAGTGAGACGAGTGGAGTGACAGGTGGGCGTGTCAGACAAAAGCAGCAAAAAGAGGAATGTGACAGAACAAATGTTAAACGATGATACCTAGAATCCAAATGTGAGAAACAGAATAAGCAAATGAAAAGGCAGAAACAGAACAGAAAATTAAAGGCTGGATCTAAACTAGATGAGAACTCAACATGTGGCAGGAGTGTACAGAAAAACCTGATTGACAAATGTGCTGAAGACAGTGACTGAATAACCAGAAAGTAAAGGATGAAGACTAAACTAGAACATAACTCAATAAGGGGCTGAAGTGTAACAGATAATCCTCAAAACCTAATGTGATAACAGTATGACTAAATAAAAAGCAGATTAAGCTACAACAGAACATAACATGGCTGAAATGTAACAGATCATAAAACCAAGACCAAAGTGGAAGAAACAGAAAATAAACACTCAGGGTCGGACAGAAGGACAAAGAGAGGGAAATGGACGGAGACTGGGGGACAAAAGCAGATTCTGGGCCAGTCCAGGGCCAAAGCATAACAAATATATGTGTGGAAGCATCACGTCAGGTATGAGTCATCCATTATTTTTACAATCTTTTGGTTACCCTCTAAATTTGGAGGCAAGGATGGGGTGAGGTCCACAATATTCTTTTCAAAATTGTATGTTTTCTTAATAATACAGTGCATCCGGACAATATTTTTCCACATTTTGTTCTGTTAAAGCCTTATTCCAAATGGAAGAAATTAATTTTTTTTCCTCAAAATTCAACACACAATTCCCAATAAGGACAACATGAAGAATTTTTTTTAGATTTTTGCAAATCGTTAAAAATTAAAAATGAAGAAATCACATGATTGTCCATACGTGTGTGTGTGTGTGTCTCACGGATTGTTTTGATTCAGCAGAATGAAATTAATCTATTGGTCTGTCATATTGTCACAAAAACTGCAAAATTTTCATCATGGCAGCACAAATTCATTCTAATTAATTCCGTGATGGCTGCACATAATTAAAAGTGCAGTGGGGGGTTGTGGTGGTTATGGGTAGGGTGGGGGGAAGAAGTAGGGTTAGGTTATGGTTAAGATTAGGGTTGGGGTAGGAGTAGGGTTAGTAATAGTGAGTTAAAAAAAATTGAATCATATCGTGACTCAAGGACGACAAAAAAATGTGAGACTGGGCTGGTGTGTGTGTAGTTGTGAATGTGTTTGTTTGTCTATATGTGGCCCTGCAACAGACTGGCGTCCTGTCCAGGATGTACCCCGCCCCATGCCCTATGACTGCTGGGATTTCATTACTGCACAAGAACCGCTGGACAGACCTGTGTTACCCGTCCCTGTGTTATGGGGGTTTTAGGGAGAGCCCTGGTTTCTGTCCAGATTATTTGAACTATCTTGACCTAGTCACTCCTCCTCAGCCTGGTTTTGCTTTTTCATCGTGGATTTCTTAATTCTGACTCTGCTGTGTGCCTTCTTTATCTTACTTATCTTGTATTGTTGCCAGGTTTCAGTGTGAGACACTATGTGCAGCATCGGTTACACTTTTATCTGGGTCCGTCACACATGGATGAACAGAGTGAAGCACATTTGTATTCATTCCTTTTTTTGTGTCTCATTGGAAGACGTTCTCTAAAAATAAATCCATATAAACACCAATTAAATTTGATTATTTCATTGTAAAGTGCTTGACAACCTTACATTGCATGTTGTGTAAATCAGTCATGGCTTGTGAAGGAGAAAGCAGATTTATTATTATGTATCAGTAACACATTTTTCACAGCCACCTGAAACGTGCAAGTTTTTAAAAGTTGTTCAAAGATTTGTTCATGTGAAAACATTTAACTCATTAATGAATAGTACTGTATGTCGAAATGGCATCATGTCAGTATATTGGGGTCTGTCTTTACTACATTTGAATGTTGTTGCAAAAATATTTGCAAAAACTATAATAACCATCTGTGTTTCATAACTTTTTCTCAAAACCAGCACAATTCAACAAGCGGTAACAGCACAATGTATGTTATCATCTCCAGTTATCTTTTCTGCTCTTCTGTGAGATACAAACCCACATTTGCATTTATTTCCCTTGTTGAGAGCTTTGTTTTTGTAACATTCTCTTCAACACCTTTTAAATAAAAAAGTAAGTCCCTTCGGCTGCTCCCTTGTTTGCACTCGGGGTCGCCACAGCAAATCCAAGGTGGATCTGCATGTTGATTTGGCACAGGTTTTACGCCGGATACCCTTCCTGACACAACTCCACATTACATGGAGAAATGTGGCAGGGGTGGGATTTGAACCCAGAACCTTCCAAACTGAAATCAAGCGCATTAACCACTTGGCCACCACCCCTGCTTCAACACCTTTTAAATACATATAATTTAAATACATAAAGTGTGTCTGCCACAAACCTGAAGCCAAATGCAATGAAGTATGTTGCCACTGTGTTCTGGGGATTTAACAGTACAGTGATTCTGCTCCATGGGCACCTTGTGTGCTGGGCTGTGAACTGAGGAATGTCCTATTGACCCTGAAACTGCAGTACGAAATAAAGGTGGCCATTGTTCACAGCAAGAACCGTGGTGGCTTGTTTAATGAAAGTCTGAAAGGTATTTGGACCTGACAGTATGAAGCTTTTGTGCTATCTACTGCACACTTAGAACGAACCTCCAGCACTCTTTTACTCAGTGATATTGGGGCTCATGCTGACTTCGACCTCAATCATGGATATAAAGTGAAAGTCAAAACCAGTGACAACTGTTTCTGTTTCTCTTTCTCTGTCAACAAAAACACTTATTGTTTTTCACCTGTGTGGAAAAATAAACATTTTGCACAAATGTAACACAAATCAGGGATCCCCCCAGAAATTTAGAACATGGCAGGTGGGATCCAGAGGGAAGATCCCCTCACTTCATTAGAGCAAAGCTGTAGCATTTTGCCTTTTTCAAACACCAATAGAAGCCAGTTCCTGTAACCTTCAGCTTTACATCTTAACCTAAAATTACAAAGTAAGGCCTTGTCCATATGGAAATAAATAAGATTGTTTTCTTTATTTTCAAAACTGCACGGCACCATTTCCAGAACTATTTCCATACCACAGCCTATAGTATACGAGGTCTATTAGAAAAGTATCCAACCTTATTATTTTTTTCAAAAACCATATGGATTTGAATCACGTGTGATTACATCAGACATGCTTGAACCCTCGTGGGCATGCGAGAGTTTTTTCACACCTGTCGGTTACGTCATTCGCCTGTGGGCAGTCTTTGAGTGAGGAGTGGCCCACCCTCTCGTCATTTTTTTCATTGTTTAGGAATGGCTCAGAGACTGCTGCTTTGTTTGATCAAAAATTTTTCAAAACTGTAAGGCACAACTGAGTGGACACCATTCGATAAATTCAGCTGGTTTTCGGTAAAAATTTTAACGGCTGATGAGGGATTTTGGTCTGTAACTGTCGCTTTAAGGACGGCCCACGGTGCCTGATTGTGATCTGCGCTTCGAGGTGGCAGCGTCTCGCCGTTTCAAGTTGAAAACTTCCACATTTCAGGCTCTGTTGACCCAGTAAGTCGTCAGAGAACAGAGAACTTTCAGAAGAAGTCGGCATGAGGAGTTTATTCAGACATTCCATTGTTAACGGACATTTTGTAATGAAAGAACGTGCAGGCAGAGTTGCATGTCAGGCCGGACCCGACCGCGGGGGGTCGCGACAGGAAAAACACCTCCGTTGGAAACCTTAACGGGCAAGTTGGAACATGCCCAAGCTGTTAAACAATTTCTCAGTTACTCACTTGTTGAAAGCCATCAAAAGCCGCCTGAATTTTACAAATGGTTTTCAACACGGAGGTGTTTTTCCTGTCGTGGCGCACACAGATTTGCCGAGTCGTCACGGAAACGACTCGGCGAATTTGCGCGCACGTCTTTCATTAAAAAATGTCCTTAAACAGTGGAATATCCGCATAAAGTCCTCATGCTGGCCTCTTCTGAATCTTCTCTGTTCTCTCACGACGTCCTGGGTGAATTAAGCCTTAAATTAGGATGTTTTCAGCTCGAAACAGGCCGACGACGGAGCCTGGAAGCACTGCAGGATGTCCTGCTTCGTGGGAAGTCCTTACACCGACAGAAACACCCCATAATCTCTCATCAGCCATTAAACTTTTCACCGAAAACCAGCTTAATTTCTCGAATAGTGTCCACTCGGATATTCCTCACAGGTCCAGAAAAAATTTTGATAAAGCAACGCGCGCCGTCTCGAGCAGCGTGTGAAACAAAGGAATTCAGCCGAGAGGGCGGGACCACATCTCACTCAAGGCCTGCCCACAGGGAAATGACGTCACCGACACGCGTGAAAAAACTCACGCATGCGCACGAGGGTTCAAGCATGATTGGTGTAATCGCACATCATTCAAAGCCATATAGTTAAAAAAATAAATAAATAAATATAAGGGTCGGTTTATTATCTAAGAGACCTCGTATACACCAGGCCTGTATGTAGTGCTATAATGCTCCCACAAAAAATGGTGAAGATGATGTGAAGCATGCGCATTACCATTGTAAGGAGCTAATCAATGTAGCAGCAGAAGATACCCATATGGAAAAGAAACAGTAAAAACTTACAAGTTACGTCAGTTCCAGTAATAAATCTTTATGTTTGATATGTGTTGTGCTTATGAGTCTCAGTTTGACATCATACATATCTACTAAGGATTATGTATGTGGAATTACTGTCATATATTGTTCTTTTAAGTTCCCAATTTATACAAGTTACATATTGTACAAATTTATTAAGGATCTTATATCTGGTTTGACCGTCACATGCATTACTTACAAGTTCCAGATAGAACAGATACAAACTTTATAAAATTTATGTATATCTTTTCAATATGGGTAGAACTTTACAAAGTGGCACACTGAATAAAATAAAGCCTTTTAAGAGAAAGAGCTGTCTATAGTTATTGATGACATGATGTCAAACAACGAGACAGATACTTAGGAGACTTTTTGCATATTTAAAGTGAAGCAGCGTGCTCGGGCATTAAAAAAAAAAAAAAAAAAACATGGCACTGTGTGTTGATCCAGTGGCTACTGTCCACATTGCAGATGAAGCAAAAGGACACACACATTAAGTTAATCAATTTTAACTATTCAAAAGATGCCTTTATCGTTCTAAGTCTTTTGAGTTTTCTTCTATTTGTCAAAAAGGCACACAGCAGATTTATCATTGTGGTTTTTGTGGAAATGCTGCCTTCCACGGCCCAGTTTTCCATTACTTGCGTTCACATGCCTTCGCTGCTCCTTTACTGACTGATGAGTTTGCCAACTGCTTGCACTTGCGGTCTGGGAAAGCTCTGAAACATGTAAGGACACGAAAAAATAAGTAATAACCTAAGAAATCATTGAAGGAACTCAATTTACACGACGGTGCAAACACTCAATAGCGCGACACCTTTGTGCCATTGACTGTGGAGAGCCCTGTGTACAGTAGTGTTCAGAATAATAGTCGTGCTATGTGACTAAAAAGATTAATCCAGGTTTTGAGTATATTTCTTATTGTTACATGGGAAACAAGGTACCAGTAGATTCAGTAGATTCTCACAAATCCAACAAGCACAAGCATTCATGATATGCACACTCATAAGGCTATGAAATTGGGCTATTAGTAAAAAAAAGTAGAAAAGGGGGTGTTCACAATAATAGTAGCATCTGCTGTTGATGCTACAAACTCAAAACTATTATGTTCAAACTGCTTCTTTAGCAATCCTGTGAATCACTAAATTAGTATTTAGTTGTATAACCACAGTTTTTCATGATTTCTTCACATCCATGATACCTGGTATGCGATATATAGGCCCAACACCATAGTAGGAGAAACATGCCCATATCATGATGCTTGCACCATCTTGCTTCAATGTCTTCACTGTGAACTGTGGCTTGAATTCAGAGTTTGGGGGTCGTCTCACAAACTGTCTGCGGCCCTTGGACCCAAAAAGAACAATTTTACTCTCATCAGTCCTCAAAATATTCCTCCATTTCTCTTTAGGCCAGTTGATGTGTTCTTTGGCAAATTGTAACCTCTTCTGCACGTCCTTTATTTAACAGAGGGACTTTGCGGGGGATTCTTGCAAATAAATTAGCTTCACACAGGCATCTTCTAACTGTCACAGCACTTACAGGTAACTCCAGACTGTCTTTGATCATCCTGGAGCTGATCAGTGGGTGAGCCTTTGCCATTCTGGTTATTCTTCTATCCATTTTGATGGTTGTTTTCAGTTTTCTTCCACGCATCTCTGATTTTTTGTCCATTTTAAACCATTGTAGATCATTGTAGATGAACAGCCTATAATTTTTTGCACCTGCGTATAAGTTTTCCCCCTCTCTAATCAACTTTTTAATCAAACTACGCTGTTCTTCTGAACAATGTCTTGAACGTCCCATTTTCTTCAGGCTTTCAAAGAGAAAAGCATGTTCAACAGGTGCTGGCTTCATCCTTAAATAGGGGACACCTGATTCACAACTGTTTGTTCCACAAAATTGACAAACTCACTAACTGAATGCCACACTACTATTATTGTGAACACCCCCTTTTCTACTTTTTTTTTTACTAATAGCCCAATTTCATAGCCTTAAGAGTGTGCATATCATGAATGCTTGGTCTTGTTGGATTTGTGAGAATCTACTGAATCTACTGGTACCTTGTTTCCCATGTAACAATAAGAAATATACTCAAAACCTGGATTAATCTTTTTAGTCACATAGCACTACTATTATTTTGAACACTACTGTTTGTTCTTTAAACTCCATGGGTTTTTTTATTGATTGATTGATACTAGTATACAAGAGTATAGCCCTATTTGAACAGGGTTAGTTTTACATAGAGGTGGTATAAAAATGTAATTTTTATTTTATTCATGTATTTGTTTGTTTATTTACTTTTCCATGGGATAAAAAATTTGACATGATTGACAGAGGTGGAAGTCTTTTTTTTATTTTTAATTTAGGCACCACTGTTACCCCTTCAGAAAAACAAAACAAAAGTGCTTGTTATTTTGGCTGCTCATTGAAGACATGGTGCAAACTAGCAGCAACAAGATTCACAAAAGGTTGAGGGTAGAAATGTCAGTTTGGGGAGACCATTGTTTTGTGATCCATTTGTTATTGGGGCACCAAAGCTTGTTTTGAGTACAGATTGCCATTTCCACTGAAGTTTGATTTGCTTTCTTTGGAATCAAGACTCACACGTGACAGTTTCAGTCATGAGATGAGGTGTTATTCCTGCCAATAAGGAACTAAAGCCCTACAACACTTCATTAATCTATCTCAATATGTAATTTTAAAGGGAATATACTGTCCACCTGTTTTGTGTGTGTGTGTGTGTGTGTGTGTGTGTGTGTGTGTGTGTGTGTGTGTGTGTGTGTGCGTGCGCGCACTCTATCCAGATCGAACTTTAATCACCAAGTATCATTGTTTAATGTGACGAGAAATCGCCACTTTACTCTTTGAGGAAAATGCCTCATATTGTTCACAAGGCTTGATTGGCCCATCAGTAAAACATGACCTTAAACAATCTTCAGCCAATGTTTCTGTCCATCTCTGTAGCTTCAACCACCACATGGCAGGACTATTGGCAGGTTTATTGGAAAACATGCAGGATTTCAGGCAAATGTAAGCGGGCAGGTAGGTGTGAAAAGAGATGAGAGATGCAGCTCATACTTGACGAAAACCAGAAAAAAAATCTCCTTTTCCAGAGGACTGAATATATCAGGTTAGTTTCATGAAGCATTCATAGTTAAATATACAAAAATTAACGCACAATAATCCATATATAACTCACATAATGGTCAAGCTGTGATCATGTGGAAAAAAAAGGTGGATGTTTCCAAAATTCAAAAAGAGAACATTCATTAGTCTTATTTGAAACCTAACCCCACATTCTCAACACTCAATTAGAAATGTGAACTGTGAACTGTGCTGGGCACATCAATAGATTTTTGTAAGATTATGCACAAAATATTGCACATAACTTTTCTTTTGATATCATATGAGCTGCTTCACTGGAATACATTGAAGATATACATATGTGTGTATTCACACAAGATTAATATAACCTGAGGTAATTTCTCTGTATTGATTTACACAAGGTAAAAGTCAGAAAAAAATGTTAGTGACTCAAGAGTGCACAGTCCATAAGAAAGACTGAAGTGGTACTTTCAGATGGAAGTAAAATCACTGAGAAAGAACATCGTTACTTTACCTCCCCATGTGAAACTCATCTTGTCCGTTGTGTTGGGTGTAAAAAGACACAACATGCATAAAAAAACATTAGAAATGTGAAAATTGTATGCCTTTCAGTTTCTACAAAAAAGCCACGGCCAAATGCCTAGAGGGCAGGGATGTACCAATACCTTTCGGAGAAATAAGATCAGGCCCAATCTTGCCATTTTTAAAAAAGAGACTGTGTCCCCCAATCTGTTCCTGACTGTTAGTTTGAGTTGAATGTTTCAGTTGTCATAAACACTAGCTGTGATGATACTGCAGTGCTGAGAGCAGTTGAATAGCAGATCTTACTCTTTTTCGCTAATACTATTTTGATACTGTTAATGGAGCATTTCTGAGTAAATATTACACCCTAAATCAAGTAAAACAAGTAAATCATTCTCTAAAAAAATACAACCTGCTAAACATCACATTTTTTCACAACACTAGGTATTATAAATAACTCCTCTAGTACTTTTTGTTCACAACTAACAAGAAAACAAGTTAGTCTGTGAGATAAAAATTTACACTTATGGTGTCAAATATTGCTTCTCCAGTTTGGGACCACATTCACTTATCAACATTCCAAGCTCACCACAAGACCCAACATAAAACATTGTTGAATAACAGAATACATAAACAATTATTTATCATTACAGTTCTCCCAGTAGTCTTTGCACTGCTGTGTGTGTGCTGGGGGGGGGGGGGATAATCGGTTTCAGCTGCTTTGGAGTTAATGAAATTAACAGGTGCAGTAGAGGAGCAACAATGAGATGACCCACAAAACAGGAATGGTTTTACACGTGGAGGCCACTGACATTTTTTCCCACCTCATCTTTTCTGACCAAGGTCTCACAGCAAGTCGTGATTCAGCAACGCAAAATATACATTAATCTATTGGTTTGTGATATTGTGACGAAAAGCACCTCATTTTCGTCACGGCAGCACAAATTCATTCTAATTCATTCTGTGATGGCTGCACGAAATTAAAAGTGAAGCGGGGGAGGTCGGGTGGTTATGGTTAGGGTTGGGGGTAGGAGTAGTGTTAGTAATAGTGGGTTAAAAAAAACCTCTCACGCAAATTTGACTCATTTTGTGACAGGAGCGTGAAAAAAAATGTGAGACTGGGCTGTTTCTGACTGATTTTTCACTAGTTTTGCATTTGGCTATGGTCAGTGTCACTACTGGACCCTACAGAGGTTGCACAGGTAGTCTAACTGCTTCAGGATGGCACATCAATACGTACCATTACCAGAAGGTCTCCCAGCACATTCTCAGGAGCATGGAGGAGATTCCAGGAGAGCTCAACAGGGCTGTAGGAGGTCATTAACCCAACATCAGGACTGGTATCTACTCCTTTGTGCAAGGAGGAACAGGATGAACACTACCAGAGCCTTACAAAATGACCTCCAGCAGGCCACTGGTGTAAATGTCTCTGACCAAATAATCATAAACAGACTTCATGAGGGTGGCTTGAGGGCCGATGGGTCCTTTTGTGAGCCCTATGCTCACTGGCCAGCACTGTGGAGCTCAATTGGCATTTGCCATAGAACACCAGAATTGGCAGGTCTGCCACTGTGCTTCTCACAAATGATGCAGTGCAGAATGTTATTCTGCCCTGCGATATCATTCAGCATGACCGGTTTGGTGGTGGGTCAGTGATGGGTTGGAGAGGCATACCCCTGGAAGGACACACAGACCTCTACAGGCTAGACAATGGCACCCTGACTGCTATTAGGTATCGGAATGAAATCCTTGGATACAATGCGTGATCTGACTCCACAGCTGCACAGGGCTGTGATGCGTTCCCGCTGTCCGGCTGGACAGGTGAGTGCGATCTGCTTCTCATTTGCCATTCTGAGGGGAGTGCACATGTCTGCATGTCCAGGATGTCACAAACATGACATATGTACAGTATGTAATATACAGTACACATTACCGGAGGCAGTGTGGCTCAGCCTGACTCAGTCTGGGCAAGTCCTTACACCCCAGTCAGATCACACTGGTGGTGCTGTCCGGCAGTTCTGTGCCACCTGGGTTTGGCATGGTCAGGATTTGACACGCCTGACCATGGCGAATTTCCCTTGAACGCGATCAGACTCAAATGCTGGTTTGACACCGTGAGAACATTTAGAACACAGTCAGATTGCGGTCAGACTGCACATCGACTGCCGTTTGATATTTTTCCACTTCGACTGCACCACGAATGTTTTGAAAATGGGTCAAACAGTTGGAGTGGCCGCATGACCCTGCCCCACTGTTTAGTCTGCTCTGAGAATGCTGTCCGATGTTTCCGAATCCACCTCAACAATTTCACAATGTGGGTTGAATTTTCTTTCGGAGGGGATTCAGGCTCATTCAACCTCTAGTGTGATGGGGGTATAAGCCATTGCATTTTCATATCCTGAATCGTGATCAGGCCCACATTCTCATGAAAAGATGATGTGGACTTCAATTAAAAAATTAATCCCAGCAGTGGTGGAAGGTTTGATGTATAGTTTTGGATGTTGAAAAAACCATGTGAGTGTCCCCCTCTCACACTAATCTTCAACCACTTATTCCAATTAAAGGTTGCAGGGGGCTGGAGCCTATCCCAGCAGTCATAGAGCGTGAGGCGGGGTACACCCTGGACAGGATGCCAGTCTGTCGCAGGACCACATATAGACAAACAAAGACATTCGCACCCGAACACACAAATGCGGACAATTTAAAGTTTCCAATCCACCTAACATGCAATGTCTTTGGACATGGGAGGAAGCCGGAGCACCCAGAGAGAACCCATGCAAACACAGGGAGAACATGTAAACTCCCCACAGACAGTCCACAGGCGGGAATCAAACCCACCTTCTTGCTGTGAGGCAGCAATGCTAACCACTAACCCACCTGAAGAAATGCACTTCAAACCAAACACACTGTTTTTTACAGTTTCTGCAAAAATCATGTCAATTCCACAAAGCAAACCATATATTTTCAGCACCTTCTTATTGGAACATTCTCCATAGTGCAGCAGCTAAGAGAATTCCATCCATCCATCCATCCATTTTCTTCCGCTTTATCCGGAGTTGGGTCACGGGGGCAGCAGCTCAAGCAAAGCCGCCCAGACCTCCCGATCCACACACACCTCCCCCAGCTAATCCGGGGGAACCCCAAGGCGTTCCCAAGCCAGCTGAGAGATGTAGTCCCTCCAGCGTGTCCTGGGTCTTCCCCGGGGCCTCCCAGTGGGACATGCCCGGAACACCTCTCCAGCGAGGAGTCCAGGGGGCATCCAGAAAAGATGCCCGAGGCACCTCAACTGACTCCTTTCGACATGGAGGAGCAGCGGCTCGACTCCGAGCTCCTCCCAAGTGACTCCTACTCCTTCTCTTAGCTCCCGGGAGGAGCTAAGTGAATATCTAGAGCAAAATCATGCAAATGGTGACACAAGCACAGGTAGGAGTCAATTGAAGCATTGCACAGGGGTCAAAATTAAAAATGCTAAAATCATTTTGAAAACTATACCACATTATTTGTCTGATCGTAAAGATTCCAAAAAGGTATAGTTTGGACTATCTATGCTTGAATGTTCTAGAGTTATGGGGTAAAAACAGCACAAATGGTGACAAAGGTCAGTTTCAGTTTGTTCAGGGGTCAAAAGTTAAAGTCGCTCCAATTTTTGTAAAGAAATTATGCAAATTATTAGTTAACAGGGTTTTAAAAAGGAATAGTTTGGACCATGTGTCATGCTTAGTTATCATGTTACAGGGTAACATATATCACGTCATAGAATTCAATGGACGTTGACATTGTTTGACCTTTACTTTGGAGATCAAACATTAAACACAATCAAAACTATTCCATTTATTAATCCTATTAGCTCAACCAATAATTTGCATCACTTTTTACCAAAATTGAAGGAACTTTAACTTTTGACCGCTGTAGAAACTGAAACTGACTTTTGTCACCATTTTTGCTGTTTTTACCCCATAACCCCTGATCATTCAGTCATAGATAGTCCAAACTATACCTTTTTGGAATCTTTACGATCAATCAAATAATGTGGTGTAGTTTTCAAAATGATTTGAGCATTTATAATTTTGACCCCTGTGTAATTCTTCAATTGACTCCTACCTGGCCGCCTATTGAAAATTCAAGTGGCCAGTCGTTTTTTTTTTTCAAAAGAGTAATGTCTAAGGAGTATTTGTGCCAACTTTGGTGCTTGTATCACCATTTGCGTGATTGTTTCAGTTATCTGCTGCACTACCAGTCCAAACTGAAACTCCACAGACTGACTTCCTTGAACACCTTATGGTCTATTTGACAAGATCACAAATGGGATTCTTTTGCGCAATGCCTGTTTCTAAATCTAAATCTGCTTAAGACTTTAAATCATGTGCAAAATTATGACCAAGATGATTGTATTTTATTTATCATCAATGTTCTCATGTTGATATTAACCTGTCCATGATAACGTGTGCTGCCACCTTTCTTGGCCAAGTCATCCTTGTAAAAGAGGTTTCGATCTCAATGGAATTTCTACCTGGTTAAGTAAAGGTTATTATTATTATTATACTTAGTGCATTCCAGGTGTATCTCAAAATCATGTCTTGAGAGAACAGAGACACAGAAGCTGTTGATTGCCCACACCCCCCGCCTCATCAGTTCTTGCTGCACTGCAGTAGTTTTTTCAGGGAGACTACTCTCAAGGTTTTGTTGTTGTGTGTCACTTCTGTCCAACAGGATCGCAGATTTTTCTCTGACATGGAAAGAATTTTCTCTTTCCATGCAGAGTGTAAGCACGGCTGTTCTCTTGATGAGTAGTGGGAAAAGAACGCATTAAGCTGCAGAGCTGTTTGTTGATATAATGTTCTGTCACTAGATTTGCATTGATGAGGAGCTGGCATGTTCAAATACCCCAAACATGTTGGGAAATGTGTATATTCTGCTCAATTCAATAACGTTCAGATTTCAACAATCAAAGTTCAGCACAATAATTGATCCCCCACGTCCCAGAATCACACTTGTGCGTGTGATTTCATGACACAAACCACTGAGCTCACTTGAGGTTCTTCGTGAACTCTGCCTGCCAGCTTTCCAAACTTAATGACCACCAGCTCCAATTTTTCGGATGCTGTTGAATATTTTATGACACCGGTTCCAGTGGATTGCCCTTGTGACTGTTTAGTGCAGTGTATTGTGGGTACAGCTGCACAGCCTCTTTCACATAACATGAGCCCCTCTTATGCCTGACTGACAGCAAAGCGTTCTGTTACATCCAGACATAATGAGTAAATAATACTGCTATTTTTGAATTACCCAGCTGTCTGTGCTGAGTTCACTTACGAATGCGAGGTTGTCCAAGTGTGATGTTTACAAGTTCAGAACTAGACATAATGTATGAATGATTTTGTCATGTTTTTGACAAAACACAGCAGAGGATGTCAAACTGGCAATGGCTTCAAAAGTAGAATACAGTCTAAACTACTTTTCTTTGAAGTTGCTTGCTAAGCGCTATTAAAGGGAGATTTGATCTCCCCAGGGTCCAGGTGACAGGGTATTTGTGAACCATCAATACCATGATACACATGTCCTGCATTAGTTAATCAAAATATGTGTATTACATCTGAGATTATTGATAGAGACATTAAAAAATGCTCTGTATTTTTGTCTGTTACAAGGTTGGAGTGTGTTTCGTGTTTGTAAAGTGTGTTGTATCAAAGCATGAGCGCTTACATATCTTAGTGATGATGATTTCCTATGAAAAATGCATTCCACCCCTGTTCATCCCCACAGCCCCAGGCTTGGGAAGGGAGAAATATGGTACAAACCAATGTTAATAAAATTGTATTTTCTTTTCATTATTACTTTTAATTTATTCCCTTTTTTGTTTAAATCATTTTCATCTTCCTGTTATGTGCTGTCCATTGTGTGCAGTGTATATGTGTGGTGAACCCGCTTATGTAAGACATGTCTGAGTCAACCCCAGTTCACACCAGTTTGCAAGGTTGGGTAGGATTACTTTGAAATATAATCCAAAAGTAATCAGATTACAAGTAATCCAAATGTATGTACATACATACATGTAATCCACATGTATTCTTTCAGAGTAATCCTACCCAACCTTGCCAGTTTGTAATGGTGTCACAAAAAGTGATTTTGTCTATTCTAAAAGTGATTTAGTTTTCATGATACCATCACACGATGTGTTACATTTTCGTGAAAGTATCACCAAATTATTTAGTGATAATATCATGACATTTGTGGTGGGGGAGGGGGTGTTAGGGTTAACAATAGTGAGTGAAACTTGACTGTGTCACGAAAATATGACACATTTCGTGATAGTATCACGAAAAAAATATGTGAGACTGGACTGTGTGAGTACTTCACTCTTATACACTGAACAAAAATATGAATGCAACACTTTTGTTTTTGCTCCCATTTTTCATGGGCTGAACTCAAAGATCTGTAACATTTTCTATATACACAAAAGACCTAGTTCTCTCAAAAATTGTTCACAAATCTGTCTAAATCTGTGTTAGTGAGCACTTGTCCTTTTCTGAGATAATCCATCCCACCTCACAGCTGTGGCATATCAAGATGCTGATTACACAGCATGATTATTGCACAGGTGTCCTTTAGGCGGGCCACAGTAAAAGGCCAAACTGTCAAAAACCATCTCAGGGAAGCTCGTCTGCATGCTCGAATTGCAATTCGTCATCGTAACTGACTTCAGTGGACAAATGCTCACATTTGATGGCGACTGGCTGCTGACCAACTCTATGTGAAGGAGATGTGTTGTTGCACTGCAAGATGCAAATGGTGATCCCACCAGATACTGACTGGTTTTCTGGCCCCTTCAGACCCCACCAATAAAGCAAAATGGAACATTTTAGAGTGACCTTTTATGATCTCACAGATGAGTGCAAGTAAATTTGGTATCAAAGACAAATAGGTTCTGGATGTGAAAATAAGAACTGTTTTGGGTGAAGACTAGAAATGAAATTTGCATTGCATTGTGCCCCACTTTGCTTGGGCCCACAGAGAGACAGAAGAGTAAAAAGCTGTAGCTTTATTTGGTAAAAATAAAAAAGACCAAACCATTTACAAATTAAAGCGTTCACTCAAATCAGCTATTCTAAAAGGCTAAGCTAATGTTAGCCGATAATTACAAACCTTCACAGCAGTGCAGTAAACATCATGTTTTATTTTTATATTATTCTCACCTCGATAAAGCTGCAGAACTAAGCTACATTGGTCAAACTGGGAGTTCGCATATATCCAAAAAGTGGGAGATTTCAGACTGAGTGGGTTTGCTCCATCATCCCGGCTGTCTGCCTCGCTCTGCCCAGGGATGATGCCTGAACCCCGGCTTCTCCGTGCGGGTCGGCCCACTATCACAGTTCAATCGATATCCCACCAAGTCATCAGTCCTCCCTCGGTCACGCCACTCCGAAAAGTAGCTGAAAAAAAGCTTCTCCAGCAAGGTGATGGGAGAATCGTTCTATGCTGTTTTTAAAAGCTGTTTTTGTGGTTCAGGTGACACAAATTCAAGATGGCGATTGCGCAACCTTTTTTTGGGTTGCGGAAACAGCCACAGTGTGATGTAGCAATCTCTTCCCCCCTTGCCTCTTCCGAAGCGAAGCATCTGACGTCACGTGTTAAAGTGTTGGTTGGCATTGCCTGACGTGTATAAAGCGTGCAGTGTGAAAGGCCCTTCAGTCTTATTCTTTCGTGACTAAATTCAATTTTATAAAAATGCTTTCGACTGGTTTGTGTGAGGATGAGTTTTAGGATGGAGTCACCGGTCTTCTACGGGGCTCTTGACGGTTTGTGCTGTATATGACATGCTTGTGCCCCCTACATGACCATGCTACTATTATTGCAGTTTTGTGGCATGGATGCAATGCCTCACAGTCATTCTTGACTCACAATAGCCTCACACCTACCATGTGGCCATTGAGTCACAGGCTTTCTACACACCTATGCACACATACATTCAAGTAACTCACATTCACTGTAACTTATGTAAAATTCTGTACATTCTTATTTTTGCTGCCATTATCATGAGCAAATCAAACATGTTCATCTTCTTTTGTACTGTTTTGTTAATTTCGTTTGTGTTTCCACATTGTCTTTGTTGTCATCCGTGTTATTGTTTCAGGCACTGTTTTTGACGTTTTTTTTAATCACGTCATTGTTATTGTCACTGTCATTGTTTCATGGTTGTTTGTGTGTTACTTTCTTAATTTATGGAAGAAAATGGCAGCAGCAATATTAAAATGACATATATTCTTAATGATATGAGTCAGCTATGACTCTTATTAGAGTGATATTTTTATAGACAATGGAGAAAAAGAATTTAGCAGCTGGGAAACATTCATAAAGTATAAAAGTTCATTGCTCTGATTTAGTGCAGTGCTCTGCTGGAATGGGCTGTCTCTCTAATGGGCAAGCGCACCTGCTCCTAGTCCATCATCAATGTGCCATCCACTGATCATCCTGCTGATGGCAGACACATCTATAGGATATTTCATGGGCAAAACAAACTGTCTGTCTGTCTGTCACTGTGTCCCAATTCAGGGTCTGCACTCTTCAGGCTTCAGGCCTTCAGACACAGCGAAGACTGCAACAAATCATTCTGAAATAAGACTGTCAAGCCCACAGATTGTTTTGTGGTTGCATCATTACATTTCCCCGCCCCTACCTCCTGTTTCCTGGCAACCTTGACAGCTGTGCGCACCAAGCTAGCGTAGTCACCGTAACCCATAGTTTAGTAATCATACGATCATCAGTACAGTGCTTTACTTACTGTATAAATATTACTTATTTCTGGTTGTACATACAGAGTCTCAAATTGTCCTTTCTGTTGTGGGCTTTAGATTTTCCAACCATATTGCCGTGGAAAAACAGAATCGTGCAATGGCTCATGGGATTGTTTGGGCCATGAAGGATCCGCCTGATGTATCCTTCATTTTCTGAATATAAGAATACTACACACATTGGCCACTTCACAAGCAGCCTTTGAAAAGAGACAGCTTAGTCACGCCACGTAAGCAGCTTACAATTACAGCCTGAATAGTTTGCAGAGGCTGAAATGGGACACAGCCTATCTTTCTAACTATCTATCTGTCCATTTATCTATCGAGCCGGCAAATTAGCTGCATAGTCTTAAAACGTGGACTTGAGAGCAGCATCTCCACAGCTAAGTTTGTTGTACTCTGTGCAGTGACAATAAAGGAATTCTGCTTGTGATGTGCAGCTGGGGTCTGAAATCGGTCAGCAACAGAAATGCATTGATTATTAAATCTGGCCAGAAAACCTTGTTTCGGTCAGCTCAACAACACTATCGCTTGCATGTGACACCAAAACGACCTTTTGTGAACCTATTGAAAATGGAAGGAGCACTGCCAGTTGGACACTTTATTTTCAGTCTTTTAATTCAACAGCAAACTGTTCTTTCTGCAAAGAGTAAATTGCTTTTTCTCAAAGAGTGTCTCTTTAAGTAGTATTTCAGTGAAATGGGGAACTTTCCCCCCCCACTGCTCCAGAAAGAACAGCCTTTTCCATTGACCCCCAGGTAATTTAACTTGGAGACCCCTGTTCCAGAGCAAGCCTGTGAAAACATGAGGAAGAGCAGGCAGAGGCTTGTACTCACAATCATCTGGTAGCAGCAGGCACTATGACATTGTGCAGGTAAACAATCTGTGCTTTAAACAAACAAGAATATTATCATGGGAACAGCAAACTGGTTTCTGTCTCCATTGGAGCAGCTGCTTCATACCTTTACAGAACTACTCTCCACTGAAATGTGGAGTTGATGCATAAAGCAAGAAATAAACAATTACCTTTCAGAATTCAAGAATATTTTTTACGCAGAGAGAAGGAATGTATAATTTAAGGGGTTTGTTTTATTTTAAAATTGCTGGTGCTAGGACGAATAGGAGGTGTCTCCATTTGTAGCCCAAAAAAATTGAATAATTTACCAGAGAAACTTAAGCTATGTCCAGATATTAACCGGTTCAAATATTTATACAGAGAAATGGTATTTTCTAGACATGTATTAGATGAATATGGTTGAGTTATGTTATATGTAGATGCTGTTATACAGGAACCTTTGTTTTTGTTTTTGTTTTTTTTTTGGGGGGGGGGGGCTGTCTGGAGAAATATTGACTTCTTTTTTCTGTAGCTATGTGCTGCTGTTGTTCAGATTGTGTTGGATATAAATGTCTATGAACAGGCATATGCCTGGTTTGATTTGACTTTACACAGGGGTGTAGGCTTTGATAAACGTTACATCTTTAGGCATGTATTTTGTTTATTTTCTTATATTTCTTTTCGCCTTTGGCTTTTCTGTTATGAATTTGGTTGTTTGTACATGAGTGAATTTCTGTTATGCATGGATGTGTAATACATTCAATTCAATTCAGAGGGCTACTTCCTTGTTGTTCTGTAACTGAGAAAAACAAACAAGTAATTTAATTTAAAATTAAGTTGCAACAGTGCTGCAGCAGGTAAAGATTTAGCCCTGCAGTCATTGTACCACACACACACACACACACCCATTCAGTTTTTTACAATTTCAATTTATTTCCATTTATATAGCACCAAATCACAACAGAGTTACCTCTAGGCAGTGGTGGGCACAGATAACCAAATAATTAACTTCGATAACAGATAAGATAACTGAAAAATTATCTTTGATAAAGATAAACCGATAAACCACCCAAAAATGTATCGGAAGTTACAGATAATCGATAACCAATAAATTCCGGTGTTGTCTATGGGACATTTGCAGTTACTAAAGAGCTGAAATTGATTTTTAACACGATCGCTTTTGAAAACATCAAAAGCAGTAAAAGACCTAAAGAATAAACAAGAATGTTTGACCATGCTGCCTCCTGCAGGAAGCAGCACAGACAAATCATGAGAGCACCCATGAAATCAACTCTTTACTAATCATAATCATTTTTCTTTAAACATTCTGCCCCTGCTGGAAGCTCTTGTTTACAACAGCTCTCCCACCACAGAGACACAATGAAAACAACCATAAGACCCACTCTATCAATTTCAACACTCTGGTCAGGCGGAGGTCTTGAAAAATAAAGTCATACTAACTTATGTTTTTTTAAAAAATACTGATAGAATAACTCCATTAATGTCAATTCTGTCATTTGTACAAAGTTAAAATATAACAGATATCTTTTAATGTTGAATAAGGCACTAATTCTGAGGTTTTGTAACAAACACAGACCGCAAAGCATTCTGGGTAAAAGTGCTAAACAGTGATTGGTTCAGTAATCCATTATGTAAACCAACACGTTAATGTGTCGTGTGCTGGTTTAAAGATAAATGTGCTTTTGTAAAATATTCCATTTTTATTTGTAAAAACAGGCATTTTTACGGAGCCCTGGAAGTGTCATCGCAATTGTTTTAAAACTTTTATGATGTTGTAAAACGTGCACTCAATATTAGTAAGTAAGTAAGTAAATTTATTTATATAGTGCCTTTCAAATCAAATCAAATCAAATCAGTTTTATTTATATAGTGCCAAATCACAACAAACAGTTGCCCCAAGGCGCTTTATATTGTAAGACAAAGCCATACAATCATTACGGAAAAACCCCCAACGGTCAAAACGACCCCCTGTGAGCAAGCACTTGGCGACAGTGGGAAGGAAAAACTCCCTTTTAACAGGAAGAAACCTCCAGCAGAACCAGGCTCAGGGAGGGGCAGTCTTGTGCTGGGACTGGTTGGGGCTGAGGGAGAGAACCAGGAAAAAGACATGCTGTGGAGGGAGCAGAGATCAATCACTAATGATTAAATGCAGAGTGGTGCGTACAGAGCAAAAAGAGAAAGAAACACTCAGTGCATCATGGGAAACCCCCAGCAGTCTAAGTCTATAGCAGCATAACTAAGGGATGGTTCAGGGTCACCTGATCCAGCCCTAACTATAAGCTTTAGCAAAAAGGAAAGTTTTAAGCCTAATCTTAAAAGTAGAGAGGGTGTCTGTCTCCCTGATCCGAATTGGGAGCTGGTTCCAGAGGAGAGGAGCCTGAAAGCTGAAGGCTCTGCCTCCCATTCTACTCTTACAAACCCTAGGAACTACAAGTAAGCCTGCAGTCTGAGAGCGAAGCGCTCTATTGGGGTGATATGGTACTATGAGGTCCCTAAGATAAGATGGGACCTGATTATTCAAAACCTTATAAGTAAGAAGAAGAATTTTAAATTCTATTCTAGAATTAACAGGAAGCCAATGAAGAGAGGCCAATATGGGTGAGATATCTCTCTCCTTCTAGTCCCTGTCAGTACTCTAACTGCAGAATTTTGATAGTCAATAGTCCAGCCTAGAGGAAATAAATGCATGAATTAGTTTTTCAGCATCACTCTGAGACAAGACCTTTCTATTTTTAGAGATATTGCGCAAATGCAAAAAAGCAGTCCTACATATTTGTTTAATATGCGCATTGAATGACATATCCTGATCAAAAATGACTCCAAGATTTCTCACAGTATTACTATAGGTCAGGGTAATGCCATCCAGAGTAAGGATCTGGTTAGACACCATGTTTCTAAGATTTGTGGGGCCAAGTACAATAATTTCAGTTTTATCTGAGTTTAAAAGCAGGAAATTAGAGGTCATCCATGTCTTTTTGTCTGTAAGACAATCCTGCAGTTTAGCTAATTGGTGTGTGTCCTCTGGCTTCATGGATAGATAAAGCTGGGTATCATCTGCGTAACAATGAAAATTTAAGCAATGCTGTCTAATAATACTGCCTAAGGGAAGCATGTATAAAGTGAATAAAATTGGTCCTAGCACAGAACCTTGTGGAACTCCATAATTAACCTTAGTCTGTGAAGAAGATTCCCCATTTACATGAACAAATTGTAATCTATTAGATAAATATGATTCAAACCACTGCAGCGCAGTGCCTTTAATACCTATGGCATACTGTCATCTCTGTAATAAAATTTTATGGTCAACAGACATAAGGCCATGTACACACGTTGTCGGGTATTTGTAAAACTGAATATCTTACCCTTTCAGTTTTGGGAAAAAACTTCATCCACACTACGTCGTTTAAAAAAAATCCATCCACATCGAACCGTATAAATGTGTTGTAATTAGTCTGCCAAACCTTTGGGTGGCGGTACTGATTAAAATTCTATCCAATCAGGAGCCTTATTCTCTTGTCGTCACTTCCACAAAAACTAAAAACATGGCGCCAACCTTGTTCGTGTGGACCGATAAGGAGTCGGAATTACTTCTAACCGTAGTTTTAGAATACAGTTAACATATATGCACACAAAAAGCGCCTGGACAATGGACAATACCAACACTTTGAGAGCAGCCATGTACCCAGACGTTTAATACTGCCATGAACACTCCTGGCCAGTAGATGGCAGTAGCGGCCTTGAAAAATGTCAAACAAAATTCCAGATAATCTGTGTCTGCTACATTTAAGATGCATGGAATTTAACAAATGCAAATACACTAACGTCTATAAACCCAGAGAATATATTCACGAGAGTTTTAGGTACTAGAGTTTAATGCTGTTATCTGTGGACCCTGAACAGTGTGTCTGAAATGCATTTGTCCTGTCGTGAACGTCTGAGATTACCTTATGCTACCCATAATGCATTGCTGCCTGGCACAGCATGTGCTCACAAAACCTTAAAAATTAGCACATTACTTTAAAACGAAAACATATATCTGATATTTTCACTTTATAAACTTCAGACATGACAATAATTTTAAATAACTTGTCTAAAATGAGTGGTTAAAATTTGAACCATAAGTTAAACATGTATGACTCTGGATGACTTGGTGACATTGCGATTATATTAGTATGGTGTTAAAGGAAATGACTTTTTTTTTGGTCACCAGTTCTCCTTTGCTTACAGACGATAGAGTGGTTTCTGATTGCAGAGGGTAGAACAACATGCTTATTAGGAAACTTTTAACAGATAGGTCTCAACAGCTTTAACAGTTTTAAAAATGTTTTCACTGTTCAGCTTAGTTTAGTACGTTATCGGTCTAAAAGTTATCGGACGGTAATTCATCGGAAGATAATTAGTCCGATGATGGTTTTTAAATTTATCTAAAAAGATAATCTGATAATGAAAACATTATCTTCAATAATTATCTATTATCAGATTATCGGAACTGGCCCACCACTGCCTCTAGGCGCTTCACACAAGTCAGGTCTAACCTTACTAACCCCCAGAGCAAGCACACAGGTGACAGTGGTAAGGAAAAACTCACTCTGAGGAAGAAACCTCAAGCAGACCAGACTCAAAGGGGTGGCCCTCTGCTTGGGCCATGCTGCAGACACAAATTACAAAACAATTCACAAAATGAATATACAAGAAATGTAACAGCCACAGGACAGGAGGGTCTCCAGCACCGATACCACACCCATCTCTGGATGGAGCTGCACCTTAAACAGAGAGAAAAAAAACTGAATCAGGCATCAGAAAGACAACAAATAAGAGGTCTTTTAGAAAAGTATCCGACCTTTTTATTTTTTTCAAAAACTAAATGGATTTGAATCACGTGTGATTGCATCAGCCAAGCTTGAACCTTCGTGCGCATGCGTGAGTTGTTTCACGCCTGTCGGTGGGTTTTCAGTCGTGTGACTAACCGAGAAATTGTGGATGAGCCTGGACATGCCAGAACATGCCCTGTGAGGCTTCATCACGGCGTTGCTTTGAGCCATGCGGCTCCACCGGGACGCGCGGAATTCCTCCGCATGTCTGTCTCAATGTGCCGAAAAAGTGCTGATGTCCACATCTTCCACAATTCCTGTGCTACTCAGAGGACGTCCCAGATAAAACACAGCATCCAGTTTGGAAATGAATGGCACATTCCACTGTTACGGGAGTTTTTGTGATGGAAAGAGGAGCAGAGGAATTCCGTGTGTCGCAGCGGTGCCGCATGGCACATAGCAATGCCATGATGAAGCCTCACAGGACATGTTCTGGCATGTCCAGGCTCATCCACAATTTCTTGGTTAGTCACACGACTGAAAACCCACCGACAGCCGTCTGAAAGCCATCTCAAAGCCGTCCTGTGAGACCAACACGGAGGTGGTTTTGTGCCGCGCCGTGAGCGGCACGGTGGCGCATCCGTCCGCTTTTCTTTCCATGAAAAAAACTCCTGTAACAGTGGAAGGTGCCGAAAAAGTACTGATGTCCTCGTCTCCTGCCATTTTTGTGTAAGTCAGATGACGTCCCGGATCAACAAAGCCTTCACGTTGGAAATGATCTGGTTGTTTCAGCGGGGTTTCAGCCTGTCGATCGGCGCTCGGAGTGCAGCGCGCTCTCAGCAGCTGTGGGCGGTCTTTAAACCGGCTGGATCACTCCTTAATCTGTGTAATCCCCATAAAATCGTCCCTTCTGAATGGTGTCCACCTGGAGGTCTCTCACAGTTTCTGGAAAAAATTGATGCAGCAAAGCTCCAAATCGTTCAGACATTTATTCGCAATAAAAATCTGACTAGAGGGGTGGACCACTGCTCACACAGAGCGTGCTCACAGGCGAATGACGCAACCGACAGGCGTGAAAAAACTCACGCATGTGCACGAAGGTTCAAGCTTGGCTGATGCAATCACACATGATTCAAATCCATATGGTTTTTGAAAAAAAATAAAAAGGTCGGATACTTTTCTAACAGACCTCGTACAGTATAATTTGTCAGCATTAAACAACAAGAAAAACAAAAAATACTAAGGTGATCGCCGGCCACTACCCCTAAGCTTCACTAAAAGACCCAGAATTTAGATAAAGTTGAGGCCGCGGCACGCTGCGTTTCCTAATAAAATTAATTAAAAGAGTAAAAAGCATAGAACTGTACTATGCCAGTATGCTAGCCATACAAAAGGGAAAATAAGTGCATCTTAAGTCTGGACTTGAAAGTCTCCACAGAATCTGACTTTTATTGTCCCTCCAAAGTAATCTGAAGACAAAGTTGAATGAATCGCACAGCTTTGCACGCCCTCCTGTGATAAAGGTCATATTGCACCATCAGCATGAAATGACACATCTTATTCTGTCACAATGGTGAGTGCAATAATGTTTATTGTGCGTTCAAGGCATTAATTAGGTTCCAGGGGCTTTGCTTACACCTACTTCAATGAGTCACGCTAATTCCTTTTGTTTGGTTCTATCCTCTGTGCAGCTGTTGGTGTGAATGTGGCTGATATTTTTAGTTGATGCTGCTGGCTATCATTACTAAGACGTGCACACGGCTGCCACTTGGGCTTTTCGGAGCAAGAAAGAAAGCATTCGTGTTATCGCAGTCAGATGCTTCACCAACAGCGCTTACTGATGTCACACAGCATTGCAGTTTACACTGAATAAACTGACACAATTGCATGTGCAAATTCAACAGCATTTCAGTCTCAGGGTTTTTTTTTTTTTTAAGAAAATTCCCATGTGACAAACTTACTTGAGTAAGGGCTTGAAGACAAAACAGAAGTACTTCCAGAAATACAGGCCCTGTACAGTTTGCATACCTGGAACAATAGAGTCCAACTTGTGGTGAGTTGGATTTTTTTTATTTATTTATTTTTTTGTCTGTTAGACCAGAAGGATCTGGTGTATAAATGGCATGCTTTCAGTGCTGTTCTCACTTTTACAGATACAGTATGCATCCCAGGACATCTGGGATACATATGATCTGGCATGAGTACAAACACTGACTTGCCAGTTGTAGCCCATTTCACTGAGTCTCTGCTCTTCACCTCTTGGTTGTCCTTTGAGCCAGTGGATGTTATGACCACTTTACTCCATGCGTATGTATATAGCTGCTTAATTGCAACATTTCTGTCTTTGTCTGTTTGACAATTCCTTGTGCTTTTTTCTCCTGTGTTATTTTGTAATCAGAATCAGAATCAAATTTATTGCCAAGTAAGTTTGCACATACAAAGAATTTGTTCTGGTGTTGTTCGTGCAAAAACAATAACAAAAAGAAAATAAAAATCACTTTGGTAAGAAGTAAAAGAGTCAATTAGGAAATACTATATTCACTGTAACGTAGTAGAATGTGACAGTACAGAAACAGGTGATTGGAGTACATGTGTACAGTACCTTTCAGTGCAGGGATGACCAATCTGTGCTCGCCTCAGGGCCCTGGAGGCATACAGGTCCTGTAGGGATGGCAGGCTGCAGTCGATCACCTTCTCTGCTGCGTGGATGATATGCTGCAGTCTGCTCTTGTCCTTGCCATTGGCAGCAGCGTACCAGATGGTGATGGAAGAGGAGATGATGGATTTGATGATGGCAGTGTAGATGGGTAGTATGACCAAATCAGATGGCCACCCTGCTGAGTATGAGCTGCACTGCTTGAACTTTCTTCCTGTAATCAAAGCAGAATTAAAAAATGCCCAAGGGAGTTTTTCCTGACCACTCTTTTCAGTGTGCTTGTTCAGATGATGGGTAAGATTAGCTCTGACTCATGCGCAATGCCTTTGGGCAACATGTTGTGATTGAATGGGATTGAAGGTCACAGTTTGAAACCATGTCGGGACCTTGGAAAACCTTTTGATTGTCCTGGAAGATATCTGTGGTTCCCTCACAGTGCTGTGCTTATATTTGAACCATGCTGAATTTCCAGCGTGGTTCAGAAATGCATGTAATTATTCATTTATTCCTTTGACACCTTTGACATCATAATCCTTGAAGAGGATTTGCATGACATTTTGGTGGAAAAAACAGGACTACTCTTCTCAAAACATATGCGTCCTCAACATCCTTATACAAATGAATGGAACATTCCATCTTTCAACTCTCGCAAATGTTCTTGCCATTGCATGAATGGAACACGTTCATTATTTGTTTAATATGATGCCTAAATAGATCACAGTAAAGGCAAAGCCCATGTGCAAAGATAGCTTCCGTGTATCATGGAAACATTTTCCTGAAAAAGTATTGGAGCAAAACATATGGAACCAAAAGGAATGGTAAATGGAACCAGATTGCACAAAAAAGACATAAATCATATAATGGGCTATTTTTTCTATATGGGACAAATAATCAGTTCCATGTTGACATAGAGTCCACCAAACAAATGACAATGGCATATTTATGTATTATATAAAAGACAGTAGACAGTCCCATACATCGTACATTATATTCTTATCTATCAGAGAGTAATATTTTCCAAGACTTGTTTCCTACTCTGGGATTATTATTATTACAGCTTGTTTTCTCCTTGTTTCCTCCATTACTTTAGACATGGTGATGGTGAAAGTTTAGATTTGTTTATCTTTGAGCATATGCCTCACTGAAGTTTCAGAGGACAACCAATGACAGTGATTATAATGAGTGTTGTATGTATGAGATGTTTGTATGATTTTCCAATATTTAATCTTCTCTCATCCTGCAGAACCAGTTATTTGGTGGTGTTGTTTGAAGCATCATTTAATAAATAGGTGAGTGTAGCTACAATATGCATTTAGGTTAATATGTTTAGTTTTGGCACCTCAGAGACAAAGCAAATATAAATTTAGTGTAGCACCACCAGTACAGCAGCTGCTGTACTAATTTAAGAATAAATCATCACAACAAAAATATGCTGTAACCATTGGTAAAGCCATGTCAATAAATAAAGGGGATAGAGAGGAACATGTACAGTAGGTATTTGAATCAGAATCATATTTATTGCCAAGTAAGTTGGTGCATACAAGGAATTACTTCTATAAGGAGTAAAAAGTGCCAAATAGACAAAACTGTGTTCACTGTTAAATAAGACGTAATGGAATGGGACAGTGCAAAAACAGGCAATTGGAGCATAGATGTACAGTAACTTTCAGTATTGATTTTTATTCAGGTTCTCAAGATGTTTTTTCCCCTTCTTTTTGCATCAAAGGTACCGTTCCGTCATTACACGTTGCACTACTCACTTTGAGCTGGCCTTTGTGCTACTCTTCATGCTTTCTGAAAATTTACCTCAGAGCAGCACTTTTGATCCACTTGATATTTGGACTGGTAAAAGCAGGAGAGAGGGAAATGCAGCACATTGACATTCCTTCTCTATTCGGTAATGAAATTGCTGAGCGCTATTGCATCCTTTCAAGCATCACACTGTGCTCGCTCATATGGATTTAATCCTGTTGAGAGAGGCTGTTCTTGAGGGCATTCGGCGCAATGCCAGCTTGAAACAAATCCATCCTGTCTTTAATAAGTTACCATCTTTCAAATGAAAATATCTGAGTCATCTTATTCAACAATAATAATCCAACCTTTTTTAAATCTTGAACACTAATAGCTTGTTGTTTTGTAATAAAATTGTAGTATTAATATTAATGTCTTATGTTTGGAGCCAGTTACAGTTCACTCTTAGTCTTTTAGTAAATACAACTGATCTGATAGGTACATTTACAAAAAAAAAAAAAAAAAATCAGGATTTACATTTTTAGTAATGGAATTCTAAATATGGGACTGTTACCTCAAAATTTGTCAAGCTGTAAATTTTGTTGTCCTGCCCATTTAACAGAAAATGAGAAACGTAATGGTGTTTGAATTCACTTTTAAAGCACAGTTACACTGCAGGCTCAATTAGAGAGAAAGCATGGAAGATAAAACACAGGAAATGACATTATCTCAGTAGCAGAGTAGTATCATTTTGCTGTTGACACAGTTGATAACATGATGGTTTTCATATCAGCAGAGGACTATAACAGCCATGTTTGATGACTTGCCACCATATTTTCCTGGTTATCTGATTAAAAGTGCTGCTTTTACTAAAAGTACTTTGGTAAGACTGTAATCCACATTACTAATGCACAATACCTTTTAAACAAGCTTTAGGTTTTTAACTGATATCCTAGTCAGTGCACCAAACATTATTGCTTTCGATATCAAATTAAGTCTCTCTAGTTTTGTCACATGTTGTACCCACTACTGGTCAAAACAACACAAGGGGTCAAAACCCTTCACTGTTTTTAAATTTGGAGGTGAAATTATTGCTGACAATGACAGTGAAAATATAAATTTTAAATTGATTGTTCTTCATAATTTATGATATTTTGCTTAGAGTAGTAATTATATAATAAGGGTCATTCCATGTGAAATCACCCAGTTTTGAAAGAATTCCCAGGTCACTCCTCAGCATTATTCTATCAATTTCATATGACTTTTCACGTGACTTTTTTTAATATTTACTTTTACACCTTTGCACTACGGGAGTTGTCTTTTAATTTCGTTGTACCTTGTGTATAATGACAGTAAAAAGCGCTCTATTCTATTCTATTCTATTCTATTCTATTCTTTGGAATGTTAATCACATTCCAAAGTTAAGGTGAAATGCCAAATATTAGGTCTGTATCTTGAAAAGTTTTGAAGTTACAGCCTTTGGAAATTTTTGTGAATTTTTCACATATCATGAAAGTGGTGTTTTCTACCAAATTTGCACATTAATAAAGAGCTCCCTATATGCCTCACAGCTTTGAAACTGCTGATGCCAGGCTACCTTTTGGTGCAGAGTTGGGAAATTGTAGCAGTTTTGGTGTATCTAGTGTGATCTGCCTTCCACAAAGGCCTCAAAATGGTCGAAAACCCAAGATTTTACATGTCATTCGTATCACAAAAAGGAAGCTCAATAACAACACTATATTTACAGCATATCATCTTGAGGTATGTAAGAATTAATGGCAAAAATGTTGTGTGGGCCGCCCAAAGAGGAGGTACTGCTGGCCCAACACCAGAGGGCGCCCTGCCTGTAGACGGGCTTCAGGCACCAGAGGGCGCAGTTCGCCGCCAGGAGCTTCAGGACCTCTGACAGCTGTCACTCATCACCTCATCATGTCATCCATAAAAGCCTGGAGAAGACACCACACCCCTGCCGAGAAATCATCTGCATTATTCAGGTAGACTCTCAGCCGTCTTCATACGTGTCTCAGCTAAGCTTTGTTGTAACGTACCTTTGCATCTGAGCTGGTAGCTGTGGTTCAGTGATCTTGTGAGTTTGCAGCTTTTCCATTTGTAGCCAAGTCAGAGGGAGTTGATTGGAGTTGGCGTTCCCGCTCTGCACTTCAGTACTCAACAAGTGGAAATTGGGGTCTGCACGGTAACACTCAGAACTTGTGAAAACAGGAGGTGGAGGTGTTTTCTCCTCCCGAAGAAGAACTCTGCTGACTGTTTACTGGGTGTGTGCTCACACACCCACTCTTGACTGTTTTCTGCTTCCTGCCAGCAGTACCCGATCTGACAGCTGGAGACGGTGGCCACCTGGTGACTCGGGACTTGGCGGCTCCGGTGTGTTCCAGATCCGTTGGCGGTGGAAATCGTGTGGGTCCCGACTCTTCTCTGGACAGGCATCTCCTATCCACGAGCCCGCCCACACGACACCAACTTTCTAATTGACTGTAGTATTGAATTGTATCTGTATCCATTGTGCACATTTCACAACATTAAAAGTGTTACTTCTTATTTCCATTGACCGTTCATTTACGCCCCCTGTTGTGGGTCCGTGTCATTACACTTTTCACAACAAAAAATATAAATATGATAGTCAACTGTCCACAATGGCATCTGGGGTGACGAAAATTGGTATATTTCTGTGGTGAAAATTTCATCAAAATCCATGCAGTAGTTTTGACGTAATCCTGCTAACAGACAGACAAATAAATAAATGCAAATGATTTTATTACGTCCTTGGCAGATGTAAAAATTAGATTTTCAGACAGTTTGGCCTTGGATCACTTGGAGACAATCATTCAATATTCCAACCAAGCTTGTGAACATTTACTCACTCACTGGGACACAGGGAAATGATGTCACTCATTTATATTGAAGTCTTATTGTAGTACTCAAGTCACAATCACAAATCCATTCTGTGGAAAGAAATCAGATTTCTGAAACCATGTTACGAATGTCATTTTTCTGTCATTCGTGACACATTCCTGACATTCTTAACGTGACTTAACGCATCTGAATAGGTTTCTTAATAGTGCGTGTTGGTGCATGATATTCTTGATATTCGTGGAGCATGTTTTTGCCTGTCAAAAAAATCTTCCACGAATGTCACACACCACCCTCATTTCATCTCACGTCGTGGAGGTCGCAACTGAGTGTGTTGATGAGTATTGATACTTAGAACGTGACAACGTTCGTAGTGGTTCCTGTGATGGTTCGTGGAGCCCAAACTGTCACGCATTATTACGAAGTGACACAGAAACTGTTTCGTTTTGACATGACTTGTAAAGCGGTGTCACATTTCACTGCACGCCACAACGAATCAGTTTTCTGTCACGTGCACACAATTAAACTCGGCTCCACAGCGTTCAGTTTGATGCAGTATGCCGAAGAGGAACAGTGATGTGAAGTCAGCCAAGTGTCGTTCCACAGTTCCTGCTGAAGCTCCTCAGGACGCTTCAGCAAATGTTCCACCTGCTGTTGTGACCGATGAGCAGGAGAACGAGTCTGAGCCAGAGGAACCAGAGGAGACTCATGTGCAGCCAGACATCTCTGCACCTCCTCCAGTCCGGCGGAGGAAGAAGCATGCGCACAATTAAACCCTGATGCACCCCATTCAGTTTGATTGCTGACACCAAGTCAGCTAAAAGTTTAATTTCAGTGCTCTTCAGCGTGCTCCTGCAGGTGTTCCACCTGCTGCATGTGCCTGATGTTTGGGAAACGCGCGAGACGAGAGCCGCATGAAGCCACACATCTGGCTCTGTCCGTCTCCTCCTCCTCATCTCTGCACCACTCCATGGCACAGAGCCCAACTACGTATGCAGTCACAAAGTTTTTCTGAAAAACTGGAGCAATCTGAATTATTAGCAGCGATTGGATGCTAATGGGTGGGTGTGTGTGTTGAGACAATTCACCTCGTTCACAATGTGACATAACTTAACGATGCGCTGTTACGCACAACGCGGAACATTATTCTTGACCATGCGTAATGGTTCCTGATAATTCTCCAGCAACATGTGCCATTAATCGTAAAGGCGTGGTAACAGGTTGCAACAGTTCCTGGGGACACCTGACGCCTCTGCCCTGAATCATCACATTCGTGATCACCGGTCAATGTATACTTCATGGCATTTGTGACTTGAACACCATGGTCTCTGTGTTCTTGGAATACATCATATGGTCATCAGTCATATACAGTTGTATGCAAAAATTTGGGCAGCCCTGATCATTTTCATGATTTTCCTTTATAAATCATTGGTTGTCTGAATCAGAAATTTCAGTTAAATATATCATATAGCAGAGGCACACACTAATATTTCAGAAGTGAAATGAAGTTTTTAATATTTACAGAAAGTGTGCAATAAATATTTAAACAAAATTGGGCAGGTGCATAAATTTGAGCACCCTTGTCATTTTATTGATTTGAATACATTTAGCACTAATTATTAGAACACAAAATTGGTTTGGTAAGCTCATTGACCCTTGACCTCCTTACACAGGTGAATCCAATCATGAGAAAGGGTATTTAAGGTGGCCATATGCAAATGTTTCCCCTCTTTGCATCTCTTCTAATGAGTGGCAACATGGGAGTCTCTAAACAACTCTCAAATGACCTGAAAACAAAGATTGCTCAACATCATGGTTTAGGGGAAGGATTCAAAAAGCTGTCTCAGAGATTTCAGCTGTCAGTTTCCACTGTGAGGAACATAGTGAGGAAATGGAAGACCGCAGGCACAGTACTACTGTAGTTAAGGTAGGCCAAGAAAATCTCAGATAAGCTGAAGTGAAGGATGGTGAAAACAGTCATAGTCAACCCACAGACCTGCTCCAAAGACCTACAACATGATCTTGCTGCAGATAGTTTCTTGGTTGTATCAAATGCCAGAAAATGAGTAAATTAGATAGCAGCTAACGCTGCAAACACAGCTTACCTGTTTGTCTCACTAGCATCCGCCGTAGCTTTTTCAACGGAGCGTTATATAGTCCAATCATTTCTCTGGGTAAAGATCCAGTGGTGTTTTTTTTTTTTTCAGAACAGACATCAGGACGTTTGGGTGGATTTTTCAAATTCAGCGCCTTTAGCCAGCACCGGAGAGCCTCGTCTTTCAATGGAGGAGGGAACAAGTTAAATGCTGGTCCACAGCAGTCAGATCTCTCCATGTTCAAAGCATCATTCTGAAAGTGATAGTTTCCTCTTCTTCCAGTTGTTGTGGCACCCAAGAACTGAACAATTAATGCTGCTCATGTTCAGACACTTCTAGCGTACTGTCTTCCTACATAGCTAATCATCAGACGCAGCGGCAAACCGGAAGTTGCTTGACAAAATGGAGCCACCCACCCTGACTTCCTGAATAAGGTGAATAGGAAGCCTTTAGAGGCTGTTTTTTTCTGCAAAAGGAGGATCTACTAAATATTGAAGTTTTTTTTTTTTTTTTCTTTTGGGGTGCCCAAATTTATGCATCTGCCTAATTTTGTTTAAAGAATTATTGCATACTTTCTCAAATATCACTGTGTTTGTCTGCTATATGATATATTTAACTGAAATTACTGATCCAGACAACCAATAATTTATAAAGGAAAATCATGGAAATCATCAGGGGTGCCCAAACTTTTACATACAACTGTCTGTGTGTGCAGGAGTTGTGTGTGGATCGGGAGGTCTGGGCGGGTTTGCTTGAGCTGCTGCCCCCGCGACCCGACCTAGGATAAGCGGAAGAAAATGGATGGATGGATGGATGGATGTCTCTGTGTGTGTGTGTTTTCATACGACACCTACAGCCACCTTCCAATGTGAAAAATGGGTATAAAATTTGTTGTGGTATCCTTCTCCATGAAGACAGTGCACAGGTTTTCTCCACCTAACATGGCAGAGATACAGTTGATGAAAAGTATCATGGGTGTAATAAGCGTGTAGAGAAATATTCATGAGGAAAGGCTGCTGTCTGACTCAACACACTGAGTAATGTAAATAGTGTGTCAACAAGACCAAACTTGAACAAGATGATGGATCAAGTGTGAAACATTTCAGACATGGATTAAATAACACTGTAATTAAAGTGCATTACATTAACAGTGTAAAAGCCATTACACACTACTCTCACAACATCTCACACTACAACATATACAAAGAATCGAATGGGGTAAAATTGTGTGCTCTGCAAGATGCTGCTTCATTTTGAAATCTGTCCTTTTGGCTGTGTGATGGAGCAGACTGGGTTATTTTAAGACAGTGAAAAATGTGCTGTGAAGAATGGGTCAAAACAGCCTTCATCCAGAGATAGTGTGTGTTCAGTAGCTGGCCTCTGATTGTCCATCTGAGCTGACATCTCTAAATTAGTGTGCTAGTATAGTAGATGTATTATTGAGCTCAGTGCTTTATTACACACTTTCTCCACACAGAGGAACTCCTTAAATCAACTGAATGTCGTGTCATTTTTGACAGCAGCTGCCATAGAATGGCCCCACCAGCTGATCTCAGTGGCTGGAAAGCCCATCCACATGAGCTCAGAAGCACCTGAATGGCACCTTTCCAAAATGCTCACTTGCAGAGGTTGAGCGTACAATTTTTAGCACAATATTTCTCATTTGATCTGTTTTTGTCTGGAAGGTAGAGGCTCCAGGAAGGACCTTTTACACCAGTCTTGATGCAGAAGAGGTCACAATACATGACAGCATAGCACAAGAATTTAAATTATTCGAGACATCTAGGTATGTCAGAATAACTACTTTTGTTCCACGAACAGCAGGTCACAATACATGACAGCATAGCAGAAGAATTTAAATTATTGCAGACGTCTAGGTATGTCAGAATAAGTACTTTTGTTACACGAACAGCAGGTCACAATATATGACAGCATAACTCAAAAATTTAAAGGGGTGTCTAATCCTGTCATATAACTTACTTTTGTTGCACAATAAAATATGTTTGATATGTAATTATTTACCCCGCCCCATGCCCTATGCTTGATGGGATAGCTCTCCCTCCATAACCCTCAATTAGACAGAGGAAATAAACTGCTTTCTTTGCACGTTTTAAGGTGAAGTCACCAGAGCCAGTCCTGCCAGATCCCCTGGCCCACAGCACCTGCATCTTTATCGTGAAGGAACATGAAGTGCTGCTGAAGGTGCATGAGTGTTGAGGAATGTGAATCCAAGGAAAGCTGTAGGAGTAGCATCTCTGGAAGGGTGCTTTGGGACGGCAGGCTGGAGTCTTTACCAAGATCTTTAAACAGTCCCTGTACCAGTCCACCATTCCACCCTACCTGAAGTCCTCTGTGATCGTACCTCTCCCAGAGAAGTCCACCATTGGGGGCTATGCAGGGCCACTTTTTGTGGATTTTAACTCTGCTTTTAACAACATCCCCCTTTACAGACTGGTGTCCAAATTGTCATTGTCTTAGTCCATCCAATCTTGGATCAAGGATTTCCTGTCTGATTGCTACAAGAGGATGAGTGTATTCCCCACCATCTCCTCAGCCCTCAGCCTCAGCACTAGATCCCCCAGGGCTGTGTGCTGAATCTCCTGCTCTACACCCTGTACACTCCCAACTGCACACTCTCTCACTGTAGCAACAGGATCATCACATTTGCTGATGACGTCACTGTAGTGGGACTGAGTCTGCATACCGGGACGAGGTAGAACGACTGTCTGGGTGGTGTGCAGAAAACAAATTGATTACATTAACCACAGAAGAAAAAAGATGGACATTCAACCTCTTCTTATCAGCTCGGACTTGGCAGAGAGGGTCCCAAACGTCTGGTTCATTGGCATCCACATCAAGGAAGACTTGACCAGGAGCGCCAGCACCACTGCTGTCACAAAGAAGGCAGAGCAGAAACTGCGCTTCCTGAGGATACTCAGGAAGAACCAGCTCACACAAAAATTTCTCTTGTCCTTTAACAGTTTAACAGTTCTATACATACTGTATCTGTGTATGGTTTACCAGCTGCACAGTGCTCCAGAGGATCATTAACACCGCCTGGAAGGCATCAGTTACCCTCTCCTCTCTTTGGAAGATCTATACAGTTCCTGGTGTCTCAAAAAAGCCCACAGCATTTTACAAAATCCAACTAATCTTGGACACTCACTGTTTGAACTGCTGCCCTAGGGCCAACAGTTCAGGAGAATAAAAACTTGGACAAATAATTGGTCGCTGCTCCGCTGCATAACGTGACCTCGTCCTTGCGGGCATTCAAGTGGACCCTGGAATGTGATGAGGCCTTCAAGGTCCTAAAACAACGCTTTACGTCAGCCCCCTGTTACTCCTTCCTGACCCCACACAGCAGTTCGTGGTTGAGGTTGATGCTTCTGACGTCGGTGTGGGGGCAATCTTGTCCCAAATGAATCCCTCAGACAAAAGCCTTCATCCCTGTGCTTTTCTGTCCCGTAAGTTGTCTTCCGCCAAGCGTAATTACTGCATTGGTGATCGCGAACTGCTAGCGATCAAAGTGGCCTTGGAGGAGTGGTGTCACTGGCTGGAGGGGGCACAAATGCCATTTATTGTGTATACTGACCATAAGAATTTAGCATATTTAAGAACAGCGAAACGGCTCAACGCTCGTCAGGCCCGGTGGGCTATATTTTTCAGTCATTTTGACTTCGTCATCGCTTATCGACCTGGCACTAAGAATGGAAAACCAGATGCGCTGTCGAGACAATTTGATGGTCCTGATGCCTTATCCGATCCTGGCAACATTCTTCCACCTTCTTGTTTTGTCTCTGCCATAACCTGGGAAATAGAATCCAAGGTGAAAGCTGCTCTTGAGACAGAATGCATACCCGCTGAATGTCCACCGGCAAGTTGTTCATTCCGGCTTTGCTCAGGGGGGAGGTAATTAACTGGGGACACAGTAGCCGTACTGCTTGCGATCCAGGAATAAAGTAGACTATACATGTGTTACAACAACGTTTCTGGTGGCCACGTATGGTCACTGATGTTAGAGTTTGTGAATGCCTGTCAGGTTTGCGTGGTGCATAAATCCTCCTCACGTCCACCAGCCGGTACATTATTGCCTCTCCCTATACTTAGACAACCTTGGACTCACATCTCTGTAGACTTTGTTACTGGATTTCCACCATCAAGGGGACACACTGTCATTTTGACTGTAGTTGATCGTTTATCCAAGATGTGTCATTTCGTGCCTTTACTTAAGTTAACCACCTGCCAAAGAACTAGCTGAGGTTATGCTTACTCACATATTCCATCTTCATGGTTTCCCGCAGGATATTGTCTCCAACTTGGGTCCTCAGTTCATTGCTGGTTTTTGGAGGGAATTCTGCCATCTCCTCGGGGCTACCTCCAGTCTCACCTCTGGGTATCATCCACAAGCTAACAGTCAGACTGAACGTTTTAATCAGGAGTTGGAAAAGGGGCTTAGGATTTTGTGTTCACAACACCCATCTACCTGGTCGTCACAGTTAGCTTGGATCGAATTAGCACACAATAGTTTGCCTTCTGCTTCATCCCGTTATTCTCTGTTTCATGTCATCTTTGGTCATCAGCCCTCTTTGTTCTCATCCACAACTCTTCGGTCCCCAGTTCCATCCGCCCTCAGCTTGATCACTCAGTGCCGGCGAATCTGGGAGCGGGCTTGTCGCGCCCTTAGCCGGTCTTCCTCCTTTATAAGCTGGCTGCTGACTGTAAGCGGTCTTCTGCCCCTGCCTACTCGGCAGGCCAAAAGGTTCGGTTATTGACCAGGCATTTGCCACTCCGTGGGGTGCCGCACAAATTTGCTCCTAGGTTTGTCGGTCAGTTTCCTGTGTCTAAGGTCATCAATCCCGTCTCTGTCCATCTTCAATTGCCCAGTTCCATGTGTATTCATCCCACTTTCCATGTTAGTCAGGTTACGCCCGTTAAGTCCAGTTCTCTGTGCCCTCCGGCCGTTCCCCCGCCTGCTGCCCGGTGCATGGGGGGGCCTGTTTTCTCTGTGCAGCGGCTCCTTGCCTCCCATCGTCGGGGCCACGGTTTTCAGTACTTGGTTGATTGGGAGGGGTACGGCCCCGAGGAGCGGTCGTGGGTTCCCTCCTGCTTCATCCTGGACCCCGGTCTTATTCGTGACTTTCACGCGGCTCAGTTTTCTGCTCCTGGGCCGTCCGGGGTTGGCCCTGGAGGGGAGGGTACTGTCGGGATGTGAGCTATTGTGGTGTTTTGGTTGCTTTTCGCCTGCTTTTCTTGTGGGGGGTTTTCCCATTTGGGTCTGTCTGTCCCTTTCTCTCTTGTCTGTCTCTGCTGGATCTTGGTGGTGGGTGTTTCCCTCTCTCTGGCCACACCCCCTTTCTGGTGCATTCCACGCACACCTGTTTCCAATCAGCACCTCATCACCTGGGTGTATTTAAGCTCCTCTGTTTGCCTTATTCCTTTGCCAGATTGTTGTGCCTTGTGCCTTCTCTCGAGCTCTGTTTTTGTGTATTCCTGACCTGCTTGCCTCTCGTGTGTAATGACCACCTGCCTGTATTATCGACCACGTCTAAGCCTGATGCTCCAAGTATTTCTGCTCTTGTTGGACTGCCTTTTTGTGTACCAGACCCTGTTTACTGCTCCAGTAAACTGTTTTTACTCACAGAGCTGTGTTATTTATTTATTTATTTATTTATTTATTTATTTGAATAGGGACAATGCACATTAATGAACATCAGTATAAAAACAAATGTAAATATGCCGGATTATAGCTACAAAGCTAGTTTTCATCCGTAGTCCCTAGGCAGGCAAATACATAAGAAAGAAAATATAATATACAAAATAAACAACACAAGGGAATGTTAAAAGTCTAGTGGTCACATGACTGGTTTGTTTTCAGCCATAGTTTGAGTTGAGCTCTAAACCTGATCAATGTAGGGCTCTCCCGTATGTGTAGAGGAAGACTGTTCCAGATGTTAGTGGCCCTCACATTGAGAGTGTTCTGTCCAAAAGTTGTTCTCCTGTGGGGGACCTCACAGTCTCCTCTGGAGGAGGCCCTGGTTCTCAGGCCACTTAAAATCTTAGGTTTTAAACAAGGTAGACACTGGAGGTGGGGCTAGTCCATGTAGCACTTTATAAATGAAGCATACATACTTAAAATTTATAACATTTTCAAAATTGAAAAGATTGTACTTGTTTAAAATATTACATACATGAAAAGAATTAGGTTTTCGGTCAAAAACTTTAAGAGATTTTTTGTACAGAGATTCAATTAATTTCAAATTGGTAACTGTGGTGAGAGACCACAGTTATTGAGTCCTGCATTTGTGTCCTGCTTTTCTGTGGAACCAGTCCTGATAATTATGTACTTTATTTAAATCATTGTATATAGTACCTTTATAGTCTTTTTCATTCATTTTGTAGCACCATGGGACATGTGCAATTTCATTGCACCCAGTATTGGCAATAAAGGATTGATTGATTGATTGGTAATTTGATAATGTACATATTTTAATAGACTGACACACTTCAGGTATAAAAATCCTTAATTTGCTATTTGGTGTAAAATTTCAGAAAGGTTTGACAATACTGGTGCCTCACATTGTGAATTGTAAAAGTCCATTTTCTTCTGTCTGGGAGGAACATTGCTTTGTGATTGATCTCATACATTTGCTCTGCTCATTGTGGATGCATCACAAGGGCACTCGTTGTTGTAACCGATATACAAGAGCTTAATAAACCTGATTGCTCTATTCAGCACTTCTATTTGAACTCAATGCGTCTGCAGTAAATTTAGGCTGCATCATTCTTACCTGCATAAATTTCTGTGTGAAACACTTTGCGGCACATTTCTTAACCAGCAGCATTGTACTGCAACGGAATGATGACTGGAATAAAGACATTGATACAATTTGGCAGTTTGATATAATTCGTGACAAGATTTCACAATGTGACTTTTCGTTCCAGATCCAGAATGCAGATGACGTTTTGATTGCTCCCTTGGAAAAATTCCGTAAAGAACAAATCGGAGCTGCAAAGGTGAGAGACCATCTGCCTGTGCAAATAGCTACAGAATGGCATTGCCTTTGTCTCTGTGTTGTAAAGATTATAATGCTTGATGGCTAAAACAAATTCATAGTTAATAATAATGTTAATTCAAGGAGTGTGAGACTAAATAATTTGTCATGATTAAATTATTCTTGCATTATTCACAACTGGGTAACAGAAGCACTGCACCCCACTCTGGGTAGCATGCATTAAGCTGCTGAAGCACTTTTTTTTTTCTTTTTCAGCTGACCTTTCTTCTTTTGACAAATGTTCGAGTTACATTGTGGTCCGATGTTTACATGCAGTCATTATGGGTATGAATGTCATGGTAAATTAGGCTTCTTAATGATTTCTTTGAACTGTTCTTTTGCCAGGGTGGAATGACTGTACGGCATACATCATGAATGACTCTAAGAAACAAGAAGTCAGTGCACAAGTTTGAATTTATTTTGGATCTTCTCTAATCCACACAGGGTCAAAATTATTTATACATACCATCCATTTTTAACCACCCTTACTCCAATTAAGAGTGGGGGTGGGGGGTGGGGGTTGGGGTTCTGGAGCCTATCCCAGCAGCCATAGTGTGTGAAGTGAGGTACACACTAGACTGAATGCCAGTCTATCACAGGGCCACATATAGATAGACAAACACATTCACACCTGCACACCCACCTACGGTCAATTTAAAGTTTCCAGTTCACCTAACTTGCATGCCTTTGGTTGTGGGAGGAAGCCAGAGCACCTGGCGGGAACCCACACAAACATGGGGAGAACATGCCAACTCTACACAGAAGGGCACCAGCTGGGAAGCGATCCACAATATCTTTTAATGTGGCAAGGCCCAGGCCTGTTAACTCCCCTTTTGTGATCATGATGGATGCCAACTGGTAGTTGCTCTTCACCCACATAAAAAAGGATGTGTTTGACAACAATCATTAGACTGACCAATACTCAGAACAATGGGAAAGTCAAAGGAACGGAGTCAAAATCTAAGAAGGAGAACTGTAGATTTACACGAGTTGGAAACTTCTTTTGGAGCCATTTCTAAACAACTGCACATTCCAAGATCATCATTTCAAACAACTGGTGCAACTTAGTCAGATGTGTCACTACTTTGCCCAGGTCTGGAAGAAGACCCAAACTGTCACCCACAGATAAAATTAAATTGGTTTGGTTGCTCAAAAAGAACCCAGTAACCACCTCGGCTTAGGAATGCCATGAATTAGAAACTGAACACTGGCATCACTGTCCACTGTGAAGCAAGTTTGACATTGCCATGGACTGAGATGTGCCGACCAAGAAAGAAACACATGCAGCTGCCCACACGGACAAGCTAAAGGCCTTCTGGAGAAAGGTTTCATGGTCAAACAAGACAAAGAAGAAGGTATTTAGCCGCATTAACAAGAGGTATGTTTGGAGGAGTAAAGGTGAGGTTTTCAAATCTAAGAACACTGTACTAATTGTTAAACGTGGTGGTAGCATTATACTCTGGGGCATTTTGCTGTAAATGGAACAGTGAAGAAGCAGGACTGCTCCCAGATTCTTCGACTTTGCCTCAAATCAACAGCTAAACTGTTGAAACAGAATTGGATGTTCCAATGGGACAATGATCTGAAGCACACATCAAAACTGGTTGTGGGTTGGATTAAGCAGGCTAAAATTAAGCTTCTAGAATGGCCTTCCTGACACCCTGACCTCAGCCCTATTGAAAATTTGTGGACTACACAAATAGGATTAGTTTTGCAATCAAATATATCACAATCCCGGTTTTTGTACTGAGATTACAACAATCCTCTTACATGTAATTCATTACTGCCCACCTGTTGGATTTATGGATTGATATCAGTAGGCTTTGCACAGAGTGTTGCTCGGAGGCACATTGGTTTCTCAGTGGTTGTTCTGTTGAAGTCGAAGTGGAGTGCAAAGGGTTTGTTGCTGTGAGCCATGCTTTCATCCCTAGCCAAGGCAGAGGCATAAAATGAAAGTACAGCAGCTTGTTTGTGGTCGTTCCCTTGCTGAGATCACATATGAACACACTCACACTCTTCACACAGCTCTCCCCCAAGATCCAAAGACCAGATCTAACTCCTCACTGGACTCTGTGAATCATTTGCACATATTTGCTTCACCCTTGACTACTGTGAGGGGCAGTGTGATCTCAGTGACTCATTGTTTTTGATTTATCTCACACAGTATGACAGCTGCCAATGTGCAAAAGTTCATTTTCAAGAACTGCATCGGTCAGTGTCTTTGGAATCCAACTTTGAATGTAAAGGTGCCGCTTCATTTCTCAGACACATTTCATTGTACGGTCGCCAACAGGGGACTCTGCATTTCTAAATTATAACACTATCAAAGGTAGAAAACACCTGCATCAGTTCAACAACAGGTATGTACATCAAAAAACATCTTGCAAATTGAATATTACACAAACAAGTATAACCTGGAGCACGTTCCTGTATTTTGTATGCCTGCTTACTCCAGTCAGGGGTCACAGGGGAGTGGGGAGCGTCTCAGCAGTCACAGAGTGAGGGAAACTGGAGCGCCTGGAGGAAACTCACACGAACACAACACCAAACTCCACACAGAAAGGACCAGGCAGGAGGGGGTCCCAGGCCCCACTTACTGTGAGGCAACAGTGCTAACCACTAATCCACTGTGCCACTACCTGGAGCACATGCAAAAATTTGATTACATACGCGAAGGACATAGTAAAATTATCTGTGTTTATTTATTTATTTCTCTGCCTGTAAACAGTATTGGAGGTGATCCGGATCCTGATTCTGGATCAAAATTTCACCTTATATAGGCTTTGAAGGATTATGTCAAAGCTACTTCACGGATTCTCACCAGATTTTCACTACAGATAGATATTAGGGCATGGAAGACTCCAATGAATTTTGGAGGTGATCCAGATCTGGATCCAGATTCTAGATCAAGATTTCACTTTATATAGGCTTTTAAGGATTACGTCAAAACTACTTCACCGATTCTCACAAAATTTGCATCACAGGTAGATATTAGGCCATGGAAGACTCCACTAAATTTAGGAGGTGATCCAGATCTGGATAGGTAGATGTCAGAAATCTCGGTTTGGTCTTGTTTGATTATGTGTCCACTGTGAGTTCATACAGTACACGCAAAATGCAGGCTGTACTGTGGGTTAGTGGCTGTTGCCTCACAAAGAGATGGCTTCATGTTCAACTCCAACATAGTCCTTTCTGTTTGTATTTTGCATATTGTCTCCATGTTCTCATGGGTTCCCTTCGGGTGCTCTGCTTCCTTCCCACCTCCATAGATAGGCAGGTTAGGTGAATGGGTGACTCTAAATGAACTGTAGGTGTGAATGTGTTTGTTTGTCTATATGTGGCCCTGTGAGAGACTGGCAACATCTCTGGTGTACGCCGGCTCAATGATCACTGGGATAGGACCAGCTCTCCTATGACCCTCTACTAGAATAAGAGTGTATACAAAATGTACTCCAAAGCTTCACAACACAATGGAAGTACTCACAACACAAACAGCAATTTCTGCATGTAGTGCTGTGCTATTTAACCTGGTCAACTGAACTAACTAAAGTTATTTATTTAATAATTATTTTACCCTTACACTAGCTATAATGTTCACATTTTATTTTATGTTCAATGTATTAGACAGTATAAATCAGTAAAAGTCCTATGGACAGAAACTTCTTTTTGTGTTGTCTGTCTTCCGTGAAAGTGTGGAGCTCTACAAAGAATTTCTGTTTACACATGATATTGTAATTTGCAGCAGACATCATTATCATATCATCAAATGGCCGTTGGGTATTGCGAAGGCTTTGCATCTGTCCGCCCATCCATCCGTCTGTCTGGAATGGAATGTTAGTGATTTTGTATCATTAAAATAAATCATAAAATGAGCAATAAAATTCACTAATTCACTAAAATTTGATTTCTGCATATTTTTCCAAACTGAGTGCTGTAGTATAACCAGCAGGAGACCTTTGATATGTTGAGTGAATTTGGTGACACCACACCTGAATTTATTGAATATTTTTCTGGTGTCTTGTTTTTGCACTTTGTAGACAGTCACATGGGGTGTGCAGCCAGTACATTCTGAGTGTAAGCTTATAAGCACCCTCCCATTATACCATTAAAAATAAAGAATATATATATATATATATATATATATATATATATATATATATATATATATATATATATATATAGTCATAATAACTGTACAAGAAAAGAGAAAAAAAAAGTGCATAAACAATTTAATCACAAAAATTTCAAAACACAACCACACAAGTAAAAGTGAACAGTGACAAAAATGGTAAACCTAATCCTTCAACCTATAACGGGTAAATACGAGGTCTATTAGAAAAGTATCCGACCTTATTATTTTTTTCAAAAACCATATGGATTTGAATCACGTGTGATTACATCAGACATGCTTGAACCCTCGTGGGCATGCGAGAGTTTTTTCACGCCTGTCGGTTACGTCATTCGCCTGTGGGCAGTCTTTGAGTGAGGAGTCGTCCACCCGCTCGTCGATTTTTTTCATTGTTTAGGAATGGCTCAGAGACTGTTGCTTTGTTTGATAAAAATTTTTTCAAAACTGTAAGGCACAACTGAGTGGACACCATTCAATAAATTCAGCTGGTTTTCGGTAAAAATTTTAACGGCTGATGAGAGATTTTGGTCTGGTAGTGTCGCTTTAAGGACGGTCCACGGCGCCTGACGGCGATCTGCGCTTCAAGGCGGCAGCGTCTCGCCGTTTCAAGTTGAAAACGTCCACATTTCAGGCTCTGTTGACGCAGTAAGTCGTCAGAGAACAGAGAACTTTCAGAAGAAGTCGGCATGAGGAGTTTATTCGGACATTCCATTGTTAACGGTCATTTTGTAATGAAAGAACGTGCGGGCAGAGTCGCATGTCGGGCTGGACCCGACCGCGGGGGGTCGCGGCAGGAAAAACACCTCCGTTGGAAATCTTAACGGGCAAGTTGGAACATGCCCAAGCTGTTAAACAATTTCTCAGTTACTCACTTGTTGAAAGCCATTAAAAGCCGCCTGAATTCTACAAATGGTTTTCAACACGGAGGTGTTTTTCCTGTCGCGGCGCACACAGATTTGCCGAGTCGTCACGGAAACGACTCGGCGAATTTGCGCGTACGTCTTTCATTAAAAAAATGTCCTTAAACAGTGGAATGTCCGCATAAATTCCTCATGCCGGCCTCTTCTGAATCTTCTCTGTTCTCTCACGATGTCCTGGGTGAATTAAGCCTTAAATTAGGATGTTTTCAGCTCGAAACAGGCCGACGACAGCGCCTGGAAGCGCTGCAGGACGTCCCGCTCCGTGGGAAGTCCTTACACCGACAGAAACACCCCATAATCTCTCATCAGCCGTTAAACTTTTCACAGAAAACCAGCTTAATTTCTCGAATAGTGTCCACTCGGATATTCCTCACAGGTCCAGAAAAAATTTTGATAAAGCAACGCGCGCCGTCTCGAGCAGCGTGTGAAACAAAGGAATTCAGCCGAGAGGGCGGGACCACATCTCACTCAAGGCCTGCCCACAGGGAAATGACGTCACCGACACGCGTGAAAAAACTCACGCATGTGCACGAGGGTTCAAGCATGATTGGTGTAATCGCATGTCATTCAAATCCATATAGTTAAAAAAAAAATAAAAGGGTCGGTTTATTATCTAAGAGACCTTGTATATTCTTTTTGTAAGCCTTTTAAAACCAACCAGTGTACCAAGTATTTTAATGTTATCAGGACAATTATTCCAAATATTAACACCCCTGACGGAAACACAATGACCTTTAACAGTAGTACGGATCTTCAATTTCTCAAATAATAATAATGTTCCTCTCAAACAGTAGCTGGAGTCTCTCATATTCACGTTTTGCGAGACCCGCATTCACATTTTGGGAGATATTTTTTCCAGTATTCATGTTTAGCAGTTAACAGTTTGCAGATAATTCATGATTTGCAGCTGATTAACAAAAGCCACAGCCCCCATCAATCCCACTTCCTGCTAATGGCCCTTCTGCCTACACACACACACACACACACACACACCTACCACCCCCACCTTCAAACATTAGCCCAGGTAGTGTGAGATAAAAGGCAGACATCACGAGCGGATGTGCAACATTCCGCTCTTCTGAGAATCCGGACACATTTGCTATCCGTCTGACCCCTCAGTGCACTGCGCCTCTTGTTTGAGAACATCGCTCACACAAACAAGGAGCTATTGCCTTATTTGGATATGCTTTTTCTCATCCTGCTGAAGTTAGGCAGCACAGCATTGGCTTCCTCAGAGCAACTCCTCCGCGGCTGTAACACGTCAGCAGACTGATGACAGCATGACCACATATATGGTCTTCACAAGACATTCCACTAAATGTTTTTGGGCTAAAATTACAGTAATTCACACTGAGCCATGTATTCTGACTGGAATATATCTGCTGTGAAACAGAAAAGTGAAGTCTATGCTGCACTTCTCTTTGTGAGGATAGGGTTGTCCCTCACATTTTCACACTTCTATTTTTCATTTTCAGATTGATTTTTTTTTTTTTTTTTTTTTTCTGAGGTGAAGGTTTTAAGTAAAGCACACTGAGTTCACAAACAAAGAGTGTAAAATGTGTTGCCATTTGTATTGTTTGCTGCCCTGGTGTCAGTATTCTCAGCTCTTCTGTGCTGCCACAAAATTGCTTGGGCCATAACCTCAGGCCATGGACCTGCTGCACTTTGGGCTGACTTTTTTTCTTATTTTATTCTTTTTACCACCCTGATAAGCAGCGGTGTGAAACTGCCTCAAGTGGCTCAACATTATTTTAGTGTGTGTCTCTGCGTATTACTTGTCAGATTTTTAAAGGCCTTGGAATTTAAACAGACTCGAAGGATACTTTCTTGAGAAAATATCAGGGGTGTCTAACTGTTGGGTGGCATGCCGGTTTTTTGAACGTTTGACACCGTTATATTTCCATCAACGGTCTTCACGTTTGGGGTACCACAGGGATCCCCAAAAAACTGGGCATGAAAAGTTACTGCACACAGACTCATCTGGGAGTCAGATGGCCACTAGTAAACTGAGCTGTTCTTATCCTACAAAGTGGAGACAGACATCAGATGATTCATAGCTAGTTATAGTCTCCAGAGGCAGAAATGACATTTGTGTTCTTCCTCTGAAATCCCAGAATACGCTAACAAGACACTGTGGAGTACAAGAATCAATTAAAAATGGTTTGGGGATATTTTTGCCAGCTGTGGTCCGCATTAAAACTTTCCATGCATACCAATACTGGAATTTTAAGGCAAATATTTAGACATTTTTTGACTTGAGCATATTGTGATGATTCAGTAGGCCAAACATCAATTATTTTCATGTGACTGTGGGAGTCCATTGATGCACCTGGACAAAAGCAGCACACAGTGAACAGTGCAGGTGACTTTCCACCCCAGGAACTTGTCAGTTTTACACCCAACACCCATGTTCTTTAAATTGTGAGTGTATACGTATGTGCCTGCTTGTGCACACATAGGCATGTTGTTTACCTAAAAATGTGGTGTGGCCAGGTGCAGTTTTGGTGCTTTGGTACCATGAGGAGAGTGGTTGCTCCATATACCTCAAATAACCTGGTCTATAGACGAGCTCAGTGCATTTCTGGAATTTATAATGCTGCATTTACACATAACGACGACAAGTCACGAATGCCACGAAGTATACATTCTTGGCCGCTGATCACGAATGTGATGATTTGAGGCAGAGGTGTCAGGTCTCCTCAGGAACTGATGCAACCTCTTACCACGTGTTACGATTAATGACACGTGTTGCTGGAGAATTATCAGGAACCATTACACACAGTCAAGAATAATGTTCTGCACTGTTGCATGCTGTTCCACGCTATTGTGCGTAACAGCACACCATTAGTTTAGTCATGTTGTGAATGAGGCGAATTGTCTCCATACACACACCCATATTCATCCATCAGCTGCTGAACAATTCAGATCGCTCCAGTTTGCTCCTCAAAATCCACAGCAGAAGAACTTTGTGACTGCATGCTTAGTTGGGCTCTGTGCCATGGAGTGGCGCAAAGAGCAGGAGGAGACGGAGAGAGCCAGATGTGTGGCTCCACATGGCCCTCGTCTCACGCATTTTCCCAAACATCAGGCACAGCAGCAGCAGGTGTAACACCTGTAAGAGTGTGCTGAGGAGCATTGGAACAAGACTTTAAGCTGACTTGGCATCACTGTCCTCCTTCAGCATACTGCAACAATGAAACTGAATGCGGTGCAGCAGGTTTTAATTGTGCACATGTCAGAGAAGAATGCTGTCACGCTCTATTATGGATCACCACTAAACAAGATGGATCAACACGCTCAGTTGCGACTTCCACGACATGAGGCAAAATGAGGGTGGTACGTGACATTTTTTTGACAGACAAAAACATGCTCCACAAAAATCACAAATATCATGCACCAATATGCACTATTAAGAAAAATATTCTGATGCGTTAAGTCACATTAAGAATGTCAGGAATGTGCCAAGAATGATGCAAATATGACATTCGTAACGCGTCCTGCCTATGTGTAAATGCAGCATTAGGCATAATATTCAGATCCGTCTTACATAGTTGGTTCACAACATACTTGGAATTTTCTTGTAAACACTGAGTTGGAAACATTGTCATGGCAAGCCATCTGTGGGGAAGAAGACTGTCTTTTCATCAATTCCTGGATGGACCCCGAGATGACTGAAAAGGTGGAGTCTTGACGCACAGTTTCTCGTCGATGCTGCACATGGTTGCTATGGTAAGATGCTGCCAGTTAGGATCTGGCCTTCTCTTCTTCCTCTTTCTCCTCTTCTCCTCAGTGTTGTTCATCCACATTTTCTTGAAGACTTCCACTCCTGTGTGGATCATTGATCTCCAACTGGCTCGACCCCTCACATGTTTGTTTGAGGTCTTCTAGTCGATGGATCAGCTTTTGATGTTGTACTTCAGGAGGTCCTTGAAGCATTTATTCTGTCCTCCTCTGGACTATTGTCTGTTTCTCAGCTGGGAGTAGAAGATCTGTTTGAGAAGTCACCTGCCATTCATCCTAATGTTGTGACCCACCCACCGATGCTAGTTCTTGATAATGACACACTCGATGCTCTGGAGCTTAAACAAAATAAAAATAAATGGTTGAAGAAAAATTTTAAAAACCTCAGGGAGCTTTGGTGGCTGCCCTCTGCTTCTGTCAGTCTGTCAGGAGTGCCAATATGGCGTCAGTGTGTGCGGCCTGCCGCCTGTCACTGCTGTCTGTGTTTGTGTTGCTTTTTGCTCTGAATGTCTACTCTCTACTGGTGTATAATCACCAAACACTACTGGATCTTCGACTTCATGCTGAAGATCTAGTATGGTTGGACCATGGTGGACATGGAACTTTACCCCCATTCCTGGCGAGGATCGCAGCTCAGCTTTGTCGCACCTTGGCTCTACCTCCTCTGTGTCAGCACACCCACCACTGGGTTAAACACAGCAGGTGGCTGGTGTGGCTGAAGGCTTGTCTGGTGGTCACTTTTGACTCCTGGTTGACACCTGTCCTCGGCCCATGTGAGGTGTTCCAACCCCGTGGCTCCTGTTCTCCTTGTCCAAGTTGGCGTGGGGTGAGTTACCATAACCTGCAGCCTCTGTGTTGGGCCCTCCAGGTTCCTGCCAGGTTTGGCCTGGTAAACGCTGTAGATGTTGACATGTCATCAAACTTGCGTACAATGTTGCACGGCCTCACTCCTCCATACAGAGACCAAAGAGAGTAATTTAGGTTTTTTTTGTTTGTTTGTTTTATTTTATTTTGTCTTGGTGGTTCTTGGGATTTATTTTAATTGTGTGCAGAATGCTGAAGAGTTGACCGATGCCTGTGGTAAATGCTGATGTGAATGAATGAGGTGCTGTGACTCTTTCAACTTTTAAAATAAGTTTATTTTCTTGTTGTGGCACAGAGCGCCGGTGTCGTCTAGTTCAGGCTGTGAAATGCAGCAGGAGCAGACAAATCACAGAGGGACTTGTTTTAAAATTCTATGTTTCTTCAGCCATGACAAGAAACTGAAGTATTTTCAGATGTCGTTTTCGAAAATCAGGATGATTTATGTGGATATGTTTTTGTCAGGCTGTGATGATGAATCTGCCTGAAACAAACATTTAAGATTAACACTTTATATTCACTCAGTGTGTGAATGTTTGAAACAGTCTGAACTGTTCACATGAGGACTGCAGCTTTCAGTTGTTGACCCAATCAATGGACAGCATCAATGGATGTATTTCGATTTATGAGTAACTTACAAGAAACTTGTGTCAATAATCGCATAACTTACCGATTTATTGAGTATGAGTCATACGCTGGCACGCATCGAAAATATTGTGCATGTCCAATATTTTTCGAGGAACTCGCCATACTATGACATATACCAGTATGCTCTTAACTTATACAAAATGTATCCATAACTCGTTAGGCGTACGCTAGCATATTTGGTGTATTTTTCATATGTCGGCATACGCAGGCTAAATTGTCAAGGTGTGACAGGGCCACAGTTCATGTTGAAACAGTGGAGTGGTAAGAGTAACAACTAAAACTGCATTTTGGGGAGGAGAAAACTAAATCATGCACTCAAAATCTGTTTTAATGCCATCCCTGTTTCCTGTTTTTGTACAGATAACCTAGTTGTTTAAACACCCAAAATCTAGGTGGAACAGATGGCCTTGAAAATCCTGTGCAGGCCTTGAGGCCCTTCAGTAGTCACCACAGTAAAATCAGAAAGCAAGGATGTGGCAACAATATTGAAAATTTTCTAAGCAATTAAATACAGTTACATTAAATACGAGAAAACAAGGAATTTGACTTTGCCAGCTCAGCCACATGGGGTGTGCAGCCAGTACATTCTGAGTGCCGGTCCCAAGCCCGGATAAATGAGGAGGGCATCCGGCGTAAAACAAGCCAACCCAACTATGCAGACTCAGAATCGAATTCCCATACCGGATCGGTCGCGGCCCGGGTTAACAACGTCCGCCACCGGTGCTATTGCCCAACAGGGTGCCGGTGGAAATTGGGCTACTGCTGGGCGAAGATGACGAAGAAGAGGAGGAAAATGTTGCCACGAACAGCGGGAGAAGAAGAAAACTAGAAGGGTAGAAATGAGAGTGGGGACTTTGAATGTTGGTAGTATGACTGGTAAAGGGAGAGAGCTGGCTGATATGATGGAGAGGAGAAAGGTAGACATATTGTGTGTGCAAGAGACCAAGTGGAAGGGAAGTAAGAGCAGGAGCATCAGCGGTGGGTACAAGTTGTTGTACCATGGTGAGGACAGGAAGAGAAATGGTGTTAGGGTCATTTTAAAGGAAGAGTATGTTAAAAGTGTGTCGGAGGTTAAGCGAGTGTCTGACAGGGTGATGAGTGTGAAGTTGGAAATTGAAGGGGTGATGATGAATATCATCAGTGCATATGCCCCACAGGTAGGTTGTGAGATGAAGGAGAAAGAAGATTTCTGGAGTGTGTTAGATGAGGTGGTGGAGAGTGTGCCCAAGCATGAAAGAGTGGTGATAGGAGCAGACTTCAATGGGCATGTTGGTGAAGGGAACAGAGGTGATGAGGAAGTAATGGGTAGATATGGTATCAAAGATAGGAATGGGGAAGGACAGATGGTAGTTGATTTTGCAAAAAGCATGGAAATGGCTGTGGTGAATACCTACTTTAAGAAAAGGGAGGAGCACAGGGTAACATATAAGAGAGGAGGAAGGTGCACACAGGTGGACTACATTCTTTATAGGAGATGCAAGCTAAAAGAAATCACAGACTGTAAGGTGGTAGCAGGAGAGAGTGTCACTAGACAGCATAGGATGGTTGTTTGTAGGATGACTTTAGAGGTAAAGAAGAAGAGAGTGAGAGCTCAACAAAGGATCAGATGGTGGAAGCTGAAGGAGGAAGACTGTTGTGTGAAATTTAGCGAGCAGGTGAGAGAAGCACTAGTTGGAGGGGAAGTAATTTTGGACAACTGGAAAAGTACTGCAGATGTGGTGAGGGAGACAGCTAGGGCAGTACTGGGTATGACATCTGGACAGTGGAAGGAAGACAAGGAGACTTGGTGGTGGAATGAAGAGGTCCAGGAAAGCATAAGGAGAAAGAGGTTGGTGAAAACGTTTTGGGATTGTTGGAGAGATGAAGAAAGTAGACAGGAGTACAAGGAGATGCAGCATAAGGCGAGAAGAGAAGTGGCAAAAGCAAAGGAAAAGGCATATTGTGAGCTGTACAAGAAGTTGAATAGTAAGGAAGGAGAAAAGGACTTGTACCGATTGGCCAGACAAAGGGACAGAGCTGGAAAGGATGTGCAGCAGGTTAGGGTGGTAAAAGATGCACATGGTAATGTGCTGACAAGTGAGGAGTGTGTGCTGAGAAGGTGGAGGGAATATTTTGAAGAGTTGATGAATAAAGAAAATGAGCAAGAGAAAAGGCTGGATGATGTGGTGAGAGTAAATCAGGAAGTAAAAGAGATTAGCAAGGAAGAAGTGAGGGCTGCTATGAAGAGGATGAAGAGTGGAAAGGCAGTTGGTCCAGATGACATTCCAATGGAGGCATGGAAATGTCTAGGAGAGATGGCAGTAGAGTTTTTAACCACATTGTTTAATAAAATCTTGGAAAGTGAGAGGATGCCTGAGGAGTGGAGACAAAGTGTGCTGGTTCCTATTTTCAAGAACAAGGGTGATGTGCAGAGCTGCAGTAACTACAGAGGCATAAAGCTGATCAGCCACAGCATGAAGTTATGGGAAAGAGTAGTAGAAGCTAGGCTTAGAAAACAGGTGAAGATCTGTGAGCAGCAATATGGTTTCATGCCGAGAAAGAGCACTACAGATGCAATGTTTGCTCTGAGAATACTGTTGGAAAAGTACAGAGAAGGACAGAAAGAGTTACATTGTGTGTTTGTGAACTTAGAAAAAGCTTATGATAGGGTGCCAAGAGAAGAGATGTGGCATTGTATGAGGAAGTCTGGAGTGGCAGAGAAGTATGTTAGGGTAGTGCAGGACATGTACAAGAATAGTGTGACAGTGGTGAGATGCGCAGTCTGAATGACAGACTCATTCAAGGTGGAGGTGGGATTACAACAAGGATCAGCTCTGAGTCCTTTCTTGTTTGCAGTGGTGATGGACAGGTTGACAGATGAGATCAGACAGGAGTCCCCATTGACTATGATGTTTGCAGATGACATTGTGATCTGTAGTGAGAGTAGAGAGCAAGTTGAGTCTAGTCTGGAGAAGTGGAGATATGCTTTGGAGAGAAGGGGAATGAAAGTCAGTAGAAGCAAGACTGAGTACATGTGTGTGAATGAGAGGGAGCCCAGTGGAATAGTGCAGTTACAAGGAGTAGAAGTGGTGAAAGTAGATGAGTTTAAATATTTGGGGTCAGCTGTTCAAAGTAATGGACAGTGTGGTAGAGAGGTGAAGAAGAGAGTGCAGGCAGGGTGGAGTGGGTGGAGAAAGGTGGCAGGAGTGATTTGTGACCGAAGAATATCAGCAAGAGTGAAGGGGAAAGTTTACAAAACAGTAGTGAGAGCAGCTATGTTGTATGGTTTAGAGACAGTGGCACTAACAAAAAGACAGGAGGCAGAGCTGGAGGTGGCAGAGCTGAAGATGTTGAGATTCTCTTTGCGAGTGACAAGAATGGACAAGATTAGGAATGAACATATCAGAGGGACAGCTCAGGTGTGACGGTTTGGAGACAAAGTCAGAGAGGCGATATTGAGATGGTTTGGACATGTGCAGAGGAGGGACCCAGGGTATATAGGGAGAAGGATGCTGAGGATGGAGCCACCAGGCAGGAGGAGAAGAGGGAGACCAAAGAGGAGGTTCATGGATGTGCTGAGAGAGGACATGCAGGTGGTTGGTGTGACAGAGGAAGATTCAGAGGACAGGGTGAGATGGAAACGATTGATCTGCTGTGGTGACCCCTAACGGGAACAGCCGAAAGACAAAGAAGAAGGAATTTGACTTTGGTTTGAGCTGCTTTACTAGAAGACATTTTTGAAATGCTGAGACAAACAACTTAAATTTCTTTGTGGAACAAATATAGAGTGGTTACAGGGCTTGGTATTTCTTTATTTGCAACAGTGCATATACCCAGAGGAGCCAACTGTATCATTTTGGAAATAGAATGGTTTATGTTTTCCACATCCAAGTTATATGAGAAATGTCAAAGAATCTCATTTATCTTAAGTGGTACCCGGTTTTTAATAAATAGCCAAAATCTTTGAGACATAGGGTATGAAAAAATACATGTATGCATTTCACTGTAAAATATACAAAGGTTTTTTTTTTAGTTTTTTTTTAAAGAAATTCAGTGATCCCACCTTTGTGGGAACAAGCCATTTAATACATTTAAAGTGGGTTTTAGCCTCAGAGGCCAAGCATTCTGTGTTTCTGAGTTGTACATACAAGTCATATTTTAGAATTAGCGTTTGCCCACAGGCTCTAGATTGGGTTGTGTTTATAAAATAGCTTAGCTGACATTGTTCAAGGGTGGCAATAAATTTTCTATAATGAGTTGGAATGGCCTGTGAGTCCAGAATATTTTTAGAACCTTACATCTCAACAGTTTTTAGAAGAAGAACTCAGCCCTTTTATTTTATGTATATTATGTATTTTTTTTAATGTTAATTTACTGTCTTAATGTATTTATAAATTCTTTAGGTTGTTGTTGCGAGGTGATGGTCTAGTGGTTAAGCGTTGGGCTTGGGACAAGAGGATGCTCGGTTCAAACCCCAACCTGAACGGAAAATCACTAAAGACCCTTGGGCAAGGTCCGTAATCCCCAAGTTACTCCCGGTGTATGTTGAGCGGATTGCATAGCAACACACTGACATCAGTGTGTGATTGTGTTTGTGTGAATGGGTGAATGTGAGACATAATTGTAAAGCGCTTTTCCATCTGATGCAGATGGAAAAGCAATATATAAATGCAGTCTATTTGCCATTAACCATTTGTCATGATATTGACCACCATTAGAGACATTGCGAGGACTGCTTTCTTCCATTTGCGAAATATAGCAAAGATTTGTCCCATCTTGTCTATGGCTGATGCTGAGGCTTTGATTCATGCCTTTGTCTCTTCTAGATTGGACTATTGTTATGCTCTATTTTCTGGTTTACTGCAGTCCAGTATTAGGGGTCTTCAACTGATTCAAAATGCTGCTGCCAGACTTTTGACACCAAGCAGAAAGTTTGACCACATTACACCCATTTTGGCATCCCTACACTGGCTTCCAGTTGCTGCAAGATCGGATTTTAAGGTACTGTTATTAGCTTATAAAATTGTTCATGGACTTGCGCCTCCCTATCTGGCTGACTTGGTAAGCCCCTATGTATCAGTATCGAAAAGGAGTATCGATTGTAGTTTATTGTCTGTATTGCAGTGTTTGTAAGAGGTGTTATTTTATTTAAAGCGGCAATTCCTTTTGAAGTTATTAATTCTGAGCGGACTCTGTCTCAGCACAGAGCTGCACAGCGTTTGAAGCTGTGCCAACGGAACGGAGGACGATTCTCGCTTCTTGACTGCAACAAGACAAGCGTCCCAGTTAGTGATTTAATCCACACAAAAGTGACATGATATTTTAATGGCTTTTAGAGGGGTTAAGAAGCAGACTTACCGCTTCTGAAGAGCAGCGAATCAAAGAGCCACGAGCCATTAAATCGAAGCATTGCTTTGATTCACGCTTCAAACTGGAATCGCGCTGCAGAAACGGTTGATTACAGACGCTGTATTGAAAATAAGCGTAACGGCCCAAAATAAGCGTAATGGTCCAAAATTATAGCGTAACGGGCCATAACACAAGTTTGCACTAGCTAGAACCCTGCTGTGTGAAGCGCTTTTAGGCGATCTCATCAGGAATTGGCGCGATATAAATTAATAAATTTGAATTTTGAATTTATGACCAGTATTACTTCTATTTTGTCATTTGATTTTTAAATGGACCACAATTGAAAATAAGTGTTTTCACTTTCTTGTGTCATCCCTGTATTTTTAACATATTTACAATTATATTGTGTACTTACATTGAACTTACTAAATAAAATCACACACGCATGCACTCATGGTTTTAATATAAACATGATTTCCTACTCCCTGTGAGTCCAGAATGTAATTAGCAGTGGGGTCATTCCATGTCAAACCACCAAGTTCTGAAAAAAAAAATCTCAGGTCACCCCTCAGTCCTGAGTTGCCAGTTTAATATGTTGTTGCTATGGCAGGGCAATGGTGAAATGCTAAATATTGGGTCCAAATCTTGAAAAGTTTGGCAGCTACAGCCCAGTCAATATATTTTGGATTTTCCACATTTTAAGAAAACAGCGTTTTCTACCAAATGTAGACATTAATAACTAGCCTGTCATGAGCTTCCCAGCTGTGAAACTACACATCCTAGCCTAATTTGTAGTGTGGAGCTGGAATATGAAGTCAGTTGTAGTGTATCAGGTGTGTATCTGTCTTCCATAAAGCCCTGAAAATGGTAGAAATTCCATGATTTTATGTGTCATCCATACATCTGCTTGCTCAAAAGTCCCTCAAAGAGACCAGCTATGGTCTTAAAACTCTTTTTGCTGTGATTTATGGTGTTTTATATATATATATATATATATATATATATATATATATATATATATATATATGTTAGAGCATATCTATAAGGTAAAATTATTTATCAGGTTGTTTGGAGCAAAATGTCGAGTTGTGAAAAATATGCTAATATTCTGAAAACATGAAAATAGGCCATTTTCACCAAAAGGCAATGTGGGTATTTGAGCATCATATTCATATTTATGTCATGTATTCTTACATGTCTCAAGATGGTATGTTCCAAAAATGTTGTTGAGTCTGAGCTTCTTTCTTGTGATTTTGTCAACAATTTTACGGGTGAATGGGTTTATTTATTTTTTGTGGTAGCTACAAACCAAATCTGATTATGCATCTTTATTAACATCCCTTAATTCAATCTCACACTTTGTAAAATGTCATTTTGTTTACCTGAAAGAGGCCAGACACAGAAATTCACATCCAATGTGATTATAATGTATCATAAGGAACTATAAAATGAGTGGTTAACTCCCTTGCCTTCCTGGGCAACATAGGCAGACAAGTATGAAAGATCTTTCTGGCCATTTAAAACAATTGTTCAATTGGAGGCATGTCTTTTTTGTTTTTGATATATTATTTTGACTATAGTGAATTTTATGAAAAGGTCCAGGAACAATTCATTTTCATGCCACTCAAGGTCTAGGAAGGATGAGTGCTGGATAACCTTCCAAGATGTTATGTGCACCATCATTGCAGCTAGTCCCCAAGGTAGAGGAGCTCCCAATTACACTTCTGTGTCCTGCAGACCCTGCTAAGGGCTCTTTCACACACATTGCGAATTTGGTTGATTTGTGCATAAAGTTCGCATGAAGCAGGAATCATGTGCAAAACGTGTAAAATCGTAGCTGCCTTGAATGCCTCGTACACCTGTGGCTACAACTAGTTGTGCACACCAGCGGCTGAAAGACAGAGTGTGCGCTGTGCGAGCCCATCGAACCCAGTGACGTAAATTATTTTGCAAAAATTAATATTCCATTTAACAGAGTGCATGTTTATGCAAGTTGCCCCAAGACATGTTTCTGAGTTAGCTCTGTCAGTTTATCACAGTAATCTCTAAATTATATATTCAGTAGGCCTGAATAAATAAATCGACATAAATCGACAAATTATTGGTTACCATGGTAACCAGAGTGTGTAAATCATTTCCTATTGTTCATTCTACTTATGATTGCACACATAATTTAAGTGGAGTCCAACATTAACTTTCTGTAGGCAGTAAATGGTATTTAATGTTTTCCTGTAGTATGAAATTTTACAAAATTGTAGAATATATATACTTTTATTTAGAGGCAAGCTTTACACATACAACATGAACATTATGTGAATGTTTGCAAACACACTGAACATTAAGCATACATTCTATGAACATTTGATTGATTTTTGCAAATGTTTGCTTACATGTTTGTCTGTTTGCTTCCATGCAAACATTAAACAAACATCACAAACATTAAATGAATGTTCGCAAACTTGCTGAACAGTAAATGAACATTCTATGAAAGTTCAGTTGATGTTTGCAAATTTTCACTTCCATGCAAACATTAGACTAACATCACAAACATTGCATGAATGTTCGCAAACTTGCTGCAGTAAACAAACATTCTATGAACGTTTGTTTGATGTTCGCAAATGTTCGCTTCTGGGTGGGCCCTCTCACGGCAGGTGTCGGCCAAATTCCAGGTGACACATATGAACATCTAATGCTGCTCACATGGCACTTGGAAAATGTGTGGCCATTCGTACTATTAACATGACAACAGTCAGCAGACGATCATTGTCGTGCTGGCAGTGAAATTTGTCTAAGTGCCTCACGAGTGTGGCTTTGGTGTGTGCACTAAACTGACAGGAGGTGTGGCTGCCAACAGAAGCAGCTGTGAATATTGGCATCCCAGCTGGACAACACGTACTGTGTTTAGATGGACATGGACTAACAACTGCCCACTGTGACACGCGTGTGTCTGCTTGCTGTCATCACGTGGACATAAAAAAACATATATCACTGTGGGGACGGGCTGCAATGAGCGAGCACTCGCACAACGTGCACATTGACAGGCTAACCCCAGGTTGAAACGGACCGTCAGATCATAACACATAGCGGGCAATATAACTGTCACGTCACCCACGTGAGCTCTATTCCACATGACATGGTGTCTGCTGTGGTGCACCGTCCACAAGACACAGTCGGGCAGAACACACGCGGGCTGGCTGGATGCACCGGACCAGCATATGTGCACATAAGAGCGAACCGCTTGACATTCATGTCATTTCATGACTGTATGTCTGTGACCATGGGAACATCTACAGAGGAACAGGCGGATCATATTTGTATTGCCCGCTTGATAAATGTGGTGTTTTTATATTGTGTGTGGGTTTATATCATTTTAACTACATCCATCTCCTTCCTTATATCAGGCAGGTTCCCGCAGCTTTCACAGGACAGCTATTCTACCTCAGTGGTAAAGTTTCTGACTGGCAATCAGAGCTTTTGGAAGGTGTGGGTTCGAGTCCCGTGGGTGGCATATAGTGCTTGCTTTTTTATTTTCAGCAGCTGCTGTGAAAAGCTGCTGTGCTCCCGCGTGCACAAAATTGTGCGTTTGTTACTTATTACTTTGGATCAGTTCTCGTTTTCTTCAGTCAGCTGTGTATTCATTTATTGTTCATTAATTTATCACTTGGTTATTTAGTATCTCTCTATTTTTATAATTGCTGTGCTTAATGTCAACTTTTGTTTTCTGTTATGGTTTTTGCCACTGCTTTTCTTATGGTTTGTTTTACCACCTTGTTCTCTTAGTCAGCTTCTGTTTAGTTTTAGTATTTTTCTCTAATTATGCTTATTTAGTTTTATTAGGTTATCACTTTTTTATTTTGTTGTCATCAGTCATGCTTACTTTTCCAGTTTTGCTTTCTTTTATAAGTAGTCCTAGATTAGTTGTTCTGCCTCAGTTCATAGTTCCCTGTAGTCCTTCACATCATTGCACCTGCCCCATGTCTCTCACCTTGTTTCTGTCTGTGTCGTTTCTCTCACTTAGATTGTTTGCTTGTTTGTTTCCATTTCACTCCTGCTCTCACACCTGCTCATGTGTCTTTGTCTGTTTCATCACTCCACTTTGCTCACTCCCTTCCTCACACTCTTGCCCGTCATACTCTTTAGCCAGAAGCCACACCCCCTTCTAGATTGTTCCTCACGTGCACCTCATTAACACCACCTGTTCCTCATCTCACATCCTAATTAGTCCACATGTATTTAAACCCCACAGTCCTTCACTCCACCAGATTGTTGTCTCAGTACACTTTCCAGTGCCCTTCACAGTCCTGTTTTTGTCTAGCCATGTATTGTATCTCTGCTCTGTTTTCCTCGTCCAAGCCTCTTGCTTCATGCTTCCTTGTGCCTCTGAACCCTGCTCGTTTGTGACTGCGTCTCAGCTTGACCTTGTTTGTACCTCTGCCTCGCTGACTGATTACATCTGTACCAAACCTGAGCCTGGAATAAAGACCATGATTTCCTCCACACCAAAGCCTAGTCTGGGAGTCTGTATTGCGGGTCCAGCCACTCCTGGTGACAGGCTTCCGCCCGACCTGACAGGTAATTTCTCCAAAAATATTAGTCCTATCAACTTTCCGTTTTCAGACTGTTCATCCATGACCCAAAATACATAAGCATACCAAACGGCAAATGTCAGCTCTTCACAGTTTGTCTGTGATATACGCATGCACACAGAGCTTTTTGTCTTTTCTGCATTCTGCCACCAGCAGGTTCTTTTACTTTTACACACCCACAAACAGAGATGGTGGCGCACATCAAATGCAGCACACTTCTCACTCATAGTAACGGCAACATGACACTTAACTCACTCATAGTAACTAAACTGACAAAACCAATTGAACCACAAAAACACAATAAATCAATCACACTAACAACACTATTAAACTAACATGAACCACAATAACATTTAAAACCCCAAAACCCAGAACCCCCATGGTGCATTGCAGCACAATGTCTATTGTTCACTGTTGTTAGCTAATATTGGTAATTTCTCCAAAAATATTAGTCCTATCAACTTTCCTTTTTCAGACTCTTCATCCTTGACCCAAAATACAGTACATAAGCATACCAAACGGCAAATGTCAGCTCACCCCAGTTTCTCCGTGATTGAAGCCATACGCATGCACACACACAGAGGCCACTTGGCTATTACAATACAGAAGATACTCATGGAACACTATGGATTTCAAAACTGAACTAACACATTAGTTGTTGCATCTTGCATCATTTAACTTGCAATCATCAGTCACTATACTTGGCAATACAGTACAGTGGAGTGGCCTGTCATGGTCTAATTGCAAACAGCTTGACTAGATAGCACAGCCACCCAGTGGGATAGCACTGCTGTTCAACTGGACAGCATGCACCTACTCGACAGTATATGTGACATGATTCGCGAGGGAACAGCTTTATTGGATAGCAAAGGAGAGCTGGCTGTGTGATGTCTGCCTTGGCCAGGCTTTTGAATTTTTTTGGCCAGCCATAGATCTCCTGTCTCAGTCTCACTGCTTCAGTCAGCCTTCACAGGGCAAACAGACCTCTCTGTACATAGCTGGTTCCAATCTGTCTGAATCAGATCTTGGCATGTCTGTGAAATCTGCACCTGCTCCAGGCTTAAATACAGCCTGTTAATTAAATACGTGTTTGCAGGTGCATGAGTGGGTATGACTGTGCCACAGTGATACACAGCTGTCATCTTTTCACAAACAATGCAAAACCCCTTACCACATATGCACTGGGTTATATGGAGAGGTAGTATTTGTGGTTTTTGTTATTCTGAAAAGAAAAGAACACCCTTACTCTGTTTAAGGCATTATTTTCATGAATGAAATATAATTGTCTTCAACTTTGTGTTATTTCTTCCTTTTTTCAAATTTTATCTCCCACTGAATTACTAATAGAAAAACCATCAAAAGCCCCGTTGACAAAAAAAAAAAACATTTGCTCAGTAGTGCATATTTTGACACAAAATTGAGAACACTGTTAGTTGGAAATTAATAACTAAGTATTCGACAGAAGCTTTTGTTAAAAAATGCCAATTTATCATGCGTTGTCACAGAGCGAGACTGAAAACATGTCAGCTCAACCACAGAGAAAAAGAAATAAGATAAAAACATCAAAATACATATATAATGTGATGCAAACTAAATATATTTCAATGTTGTTATTTTTCTGTCTGTTTCATTGCTAACCTTTGTGCCCTACCCAGTAAAGCAGAAACACCATTAAGACCATCTTTCAGAAAGTAATTACATTTCCTCCCGATCAGCAGAATTTCATGTGGCGTTCACAGTCAACCTTGAAAGCTCAGACTTTACTTGTTTGATAGCAACAGCCTGAATATCAACTTACTTTTGGTAAAAACAGTAACACCTTCCCAAATCTGAATACAACAATAAAAAACAAATAATGACTGTTTTTGTTTTATGCAAATGTAAAAATTTTTGCATGCGCTGAAAGATGGAATTTTCCATCTTTCAATATGCAAATATCACTACGATTGCACCATTGGAAAAATTCATTATGTGTTTTAGATGACACCAAAATAGATCTTGATGTGGTATTTGCCTTCAAATTAGACAGGTGTTTCTTCTGGGAACAGTACGCTGAAAGCAGCAGGGCAGAGACGGTGTCCATGCAGCAGTTCACTGTACCTGGCGGGCATGCCGTCGAAGGTAGTGGAGTCCTTCAATGGAACGAAACGTATGGGACCAATAATGCATGGTGAATTATATCAGACATATAATAGGTTATTTTTAGTGAGGGAAAAAAACAGATCATTAAATGCATTGTTGGAAATTCTGTAAGGAATCAAACTCACCAGCTATTGTTAAAATATTTTCAAATAATATTTCAGAGTAATAATTAGGTCTTTTCAAGTAGGACATCTACTTTCCATAATGTTTACTGTGTCATTGTTCAATAATCTATGATTGAAAATAACTTCCAAATAATGGAAAATGGAATATTTGCCTTTGGAAGTACTTCTGGATGGTTACAGGGTTGGTGGAAGGAGAGTACAGGACAGATTAACATTTGTGGAAAAACTAGTAACTATTTAGACATGTACCTACTACTCTAAACTTTAAACATGGTAAAATTTGCAAGCAACAAGCAAGAGAATTGATGCCTCTGTCCGCACCACTGTTACCTTCTGCAGTAAGCCTTATGTCATGATGAGAAATACTTTTTTTCTTGTAATATTTAAAAATTTCTTGTGTGGAGAGGGTGTGCCAATCGTTAGACCGACATGTGCCGTAAATCAGTGGCACTGGGCGGACACACATGTCGATAGTTGAGTAAATTAACTGTTTATTTTATCTGTAATTTTGCCCCAGACACTCCAGGAGAAAGGGTGCAGAAAGCTGATGACAGTCAGGAAACTGACCCCAAGCAGGCGAATAAGTGATTGAGTATAATGAGCAGACTGAACCTGTGCAGCCAGTGACCAGAACGAGTAGTAATAGAATTTAACCAGTGCAGAAGAAGAGAAGGATGCATCTGGCGAGAAGCTACTTAGCACGCCCAGACTGGCATAATAGCTTCTTAAACCTGTTTTCAATAAAGTTCTATCTAATGTAATATAATCAGAAATGCTACAGTCATTGCACACCTGTCAGGCAGCCATGAGGTGCTCTATGAGGTGTTTTTATGTGGCCTGTGTGGTATTTGTACATGTTCAGCGCTTGGCGTCTCTTTTGCCGAAATCAGGTATGGTATCATACTTCACCACAACGACTGCGATCATGGCAGTTTGTCAGAGATTACAAGTGGACCCTTGCAATTGAATGTTGAGAAACATTGTTCTTAAACTGTTGGACTATTTTTTCATGCAGTTGTTCACAAAGTGGTGATCCTCACCCCATCTTTGCTTGTGAATGGCTGAGCCTTTTGGGGATGCTCCTTTTATACCCAATCACACCACTCACCTGTTCCCAATTAGGTGTTCTTTGAGCATTCATCAACTTTCCCAGTCTCTTGTTGCCCCACCCCAACTTTTTTGAAACATGTTGCAGACATCCATTTCAAAATGAGCAAATATTTGCACAAAAACAAAAAAGTCTATAAGTTTGAATATTAAATATCTTGGTTTTGTGGTGTATTCAACTGAATATAGGTTGAAGAGGATTTGCAAATCATTGTGTTCTGTTTTTATTTACATTTCACACAACGTCCCAACATTATTGGAATTGGGGTTGTAGAATCTCTGCAGCAAAGCATGCTTATGTTAAGTTCTTTTCAATACATATCATATATGATTTGCAAAATTCCTGAAATCAGTTATCTTCACAAAAATGTGCCACATCCAGCCTTTAGTCAGAATATGCATAAGCCCCCCACGTATTGAGACATAACAACACTATACAGCCCATGTCACATCATTAACACCCACTTTCTCAGTAACAGCTGGAATGGATCTCACAACTGCTAATGAGAGTCTGCAAATTAGTGTGTGAGGAAGTTTTAAATATGTTCACATTTCAGGGAATGTAAATAATATTTTACTTGTTAATGATTTATTTAATCTGGCTGAGATGCACCCGCAATTAACCAGAATGACATTTTTTATTTTTTAGCATGTGCGACCGGCTAATTTTCTGCAGCATCCTTGGATTTCCGCACATCTATAGTTAGTCAGATATACGCCCCTATCTCCTCAGTTACATGCACCAAATAGAAACTTAAGCCCCATTTACACATAGACGGTAAACTCTCCTTGAAGCGTCCCGGCAGAGATTTTGCCCCCTCCGGGCCGTTTTAGGGGTCACACGCCGTAGTTAATGCCGGCGCACGGGGGCGTGGTTTGGTTCCGGCTTCACTGGGAATCGTCAAAAAAATTATTCAACATGTCGAATAATTCCAGAAGTGGCCTGACGATGGAGACAGCGTGAACAACAGCGTTTGATACTTTTTAATCGCTGTGTCATCCCGCCCCTTCCTGTAGTCCCGCAGTTTACACCGCCGTAATTGGAGGCCGGCATTGTATCCCTAACCAACGGCGTGTAAAACGATGATAGAGCCCACATCGGCGTCCTCAAAGGCGTTTTAACCGGCGACAGAGGCAGACAAAACGGCAGTGCTAGCGGACAGTACGCTGTTCTAAACGCCACCTCCCGGTTAACGGCGTTCCAAACGGCCAATAGGCGGCGGTCAGTATAAAAACGCTATCGCGCTGCATGCAGGTCTCTCACTCGTGGCCAGCTCCAGATGTTTTTGCAGAGAAGCTCCAGTATACCTCCTAAAATAAAATTGGCAGCGGCAAGTACTTACCAAGAGGTCTGGTTCAGAAGCATAGGGTAGTCCTGTGGTGCAGACGAGCAACACGTTGAGGAGGGAAAAAAGGAGAAAAAAGAAAAGGCTGAGAGATGAGCTCCCTGTCACTCCCTCCCCCTGCACTGACAGCTGCTTCAGCCTATTATACTCTGAGGGCGGTGCCTATAAGCAAAAGTTCCTGGAGTAACGCAGGATTTGCCTGGATAAATCCAGCGGTACACAGGGCATTATCGGCGGCAGCAGAACACCGCCATTCTCACGCACGTCTTAACCTGCGATTGTAAAGGATAGAACTGAGTATTAACCCCCGTTGCCTGACATGTGCCGGATGCTACGGCGTCAAAACTCTGCTTTATTCGGTGGATTTAGAGGCGGTTTATCTGCGTATTTGCGGCTAGTACGGTGCTCAAAACATCGGCGAAATGCTCCGCCCCTTTCCACCGCGAAAACAGCCGGAACTACCGCGAACTTCGGTCTACGTACTACCCGCGGACAAAACCGTCTATGTGTAACCTGGGCTTTACACTCACCACACTAGATGAGCTACACACCTCAATCTTTTTCTTTTTTTAGTTGCACACTAAGCAGAAAGTAAAATGTGATATATTTCCACATTACTAATAATGTCTGTATTTATCAGAGGTGGGAGCAAGTTACCATCAAGTCACTCTCAAGTCATGAATCAACAAGTCCCAAGTGAAGTCTCAAGTCATAATGACCACCAAGTGTTTGACGGCTGACTTGAGACTTGACTTTGGACTTGCAGATTGATGACTTGAGAATGACTTGACAGTGACTTACTCAAACCTCTGGTATTTATGCTACAATTTATGAAAAGGACCATGTCTAAACATTTGATCACAGTACAGTTTAGTGTTATGCACTCTTATTTGCAAGATAAAACACAAAGACATTAACTTGCTTGTGCTGTGACCCGCCTTGATGGGGTGTGTGTAACCACTTGTCATTTAGTACGTTCATGCTGGTTATACGGTCGCAAATTGAGCTTTAAAAAGGAGTAAAAATGAGTTTTATTGGCGATGCATTGCGGAGCCTGTAAAACGGATATTTGCGACCATAATCCAGCATGAATGTCTGCAAATCATCAGACACAAGGGGGTTATTCCCATTCGAATCCAATTTTACCGTTTGCATGGTTTATTTTTCTGTAGGTAATTTGGTTGGCAAGGCTTACCGTTAGCAACAGCATCTTCACCGTCGCTCCAGCGGTGGTCAGGGCATGGAGTAATCCATTAAATGTGAAACGGTAATTCTGTATCAGAATCCACATCAATACTTTCATATGGTAGCTTAAATTCATCCATCTTTGTCGCTACACCACATTTCTCGCTCTGAGCTGACTGCGCCATTATTGACATCAGCGTAGCAGTGTGCACCGTCAGGGTGCAGAGTAATACATCCAAATGTAAAACTGTCAAATATTTTGCCACCCTAATCCCGATATTAATCAGATTTGCAGAAAAATGTAATTGGATTAGAACTGGAGGTATCCAGTTGTCTGTAATCTATATGATAATTGCCAAGTGGCATCTGTGTGCATGTTTGCGTGCATGTGTATGGCTTTGATCACGCAAAAACCGGGGAGAGCTTACATTGGCCGTTTGGCATGCTTATGTATTTTGGGTCAAGGATGAATGCTGCAAAAACGAAAAGATGATTGGACAAATATTTTTGGAGAAATTACCAGTTTTAGCTAACTAATAAACAATGGATGCTGTGCTGCAATGCAGCATGGCAGATCGGGTTTTTGAAGTTTTAATGTTATTGTGGTTTATATTAGTTTAACAGTGTTGTTAGTGTTATTGATTTATTGCATTTTTGTTGCTCAGTTCGTTTAGCCAGTTTTGATAAGTCTCATATTGCAATTACCATGAGTGAAATGTTTAGTGGTTTTAATGTCTTCAGCCACTGTCTTTGTTTATCAAATTAAAACCACCTGTTTACAGCAGCTGAGTGTGCGTTTGTGGTGCTAACTACTTTCTGGACTCAAGAACCTAACAATTTAGAAATACATTAAGACAGTAAATTAACAATAAGAATTACATAATTAACAGGAAATAAAAGGGTTGAGCTCCTGTTCTAAAAATTGTTGAGGTCTAAGGTTCTAAAAACATTCTGGCCTGACATGCCATTCCAACGCTTTGCTTACCGTATTTTCCGGACTATAAGTCGCACTTTTTTACATGTTTTGGCAGGGGGTGCGACCTATACTCCAGAGCGACTTATAAATGAAAAATATACCGTTAGATTCTCAATTAATTTACCGTAATAAAACAATTTTACGTGACAGAGTCGATCTATGTTTTAAAATGGCCGGAAATGCAATGCATCATGGGCACTGTAGTATGGCAGCCGTCCTATAGGTCACGCTGGTCGCGATAACCAATCAGAGAACAGAACATTGGACGCGTATTCCTCACTTCACCCAGACAATGATTGTGAAACAGCGTGTGAAGCAGACGAACACGGTGCTTATTCCGGGAGGGCTAACAAAACAGCTTCAACCCTTGAATATCAGTGTGAGCAGAGTTGATGCTCAGAGCTGTGTGGGAGCACTGGGTGAGCGACGGCGGAGGATTAGCATCTGCACTTGGAAGGAGCTGGCTTCGACACCACAGGGAGGTCATGAGCTGCGCAGGTAGGTGCTGCATGGTTCGGCTCGCAATGTGGTCCGCAAAATGCAAACATATCCATAGGTAAAATGCAGCTCACGAGAGGGCGCTCAAGGCTTGTGTGACTGTTCCTGCGACTTCTGACTACCATAGAAAAATTAAAATTTCAACATTACTGATAACAAGACAATGGAGAAGGCCAGAAAAAAATGCCACCAAAAAGAAAAGCATACTCTGCAGATTACAAGTTGCGACTGGTGAAATATGCATCCGAAAACAGTAATCGAGCAGCAGAGAGAGAGTTTGGAGTGAGTGAGAAACTTGTGAGGGACTGGAGGAAAGCGGAGGTTACTCTAACCACCATGAAAAAAACAAAAAAAGCTAATCGCGGGCTAAAACCTAGAGGAGCGAGTCCGCACATGGGTGCTCGAACAATGTGCAGATATTATCATCATAATATCATAATATTATCATCTGAACTTTCATGTTAAGTTAACATACCTGTATGGCCATGCGACTTATACTCCAGTGCGACTTATCTATGGTTTATTTTTCTTTATAATGGATAAAGTGGCTGGTGCGACTTATACTCTGGTGCGACTTATAGTCCGGAAAATACGGTAATTTATTACCACCCTTGAAAAATATCATCTACCTACTGTATTTTATAAAGACTACTCCATCTAGAGCCCATGGAACCCCACGGGCAACATGCTAGTGTCTATTATTTTCCTAAATTCTCTGTTATGTGCTGTAGTTGAATAATACCTTCAGAGAAGACTTCTGAAGTATGCACTGACACAATGGCTTGTGTTCTTGTTGTATTCCATCTTCTCTAGTCACTGTTCCTTGCAGCTCAATGTGACACTGAGTGTAGGACACGGACGCAGCTCCATTTTATGTCAGTTCCTGAATCTTCCCTGCCAGTCTTCACTGTCGTATAGTATAAGTAGTGCTGTTATAAAGGAGACTTGTGTGTCGGTTAAGTGCAGTACCCTTTCACACATAGTGTGAATACGTACAACTCAGAGCGATTCACACCGGTGGAGCTCGTATGAGCGCGCCACAAAACATCGCGCAGACGGGCAGGTATGCATGATGGCGGTGCGAAGGTTCATGCATGCCTTTCAAGCTGGAACACAGTGCGAGCTGCTGCAGCTGCTCGCACTGTGCCCCATTGGTAGAGGTGCACCAAATCTGCTGTGGAATAAATAAAAAATAAAAACTGGCTGGTTCCGTGTGGAACCACATCGCGCCTCTGCTGTGGGGAAGAAAAAAGAAAAGAAAAAGAAAAAAGGTACATGCCACTCACAGGACTCATACCTGCACTTAACTGATTGCAAGCCTGAAACTTTACCACTGAGCTACTGTTGCTGGCCTGTAAACAGTGCAGGAAAATGCCTGAAATCAACAAAGAGGAGATGGACGTATTTAAAAAACAAATAAAACCACACACCATAAAAAAACACAGCATTTCATTGAATCAGCTTTATCAGGTATGAACCCTGCAGCAGCTCATGCAGTGCAACACGCATGATTCACACGCATGGCATGTGTGTGCGGGGGGAGACAACACTCTGGCATCTCACATGTGTGTTGCTGTTTTACAAAGCCACACTCATGGGGGACTTAGACAAATTTCACATCCAGCTCGAAAGTGATTGTCTGCTGACTGCTGGGGTGTAATAGTACGAATGGCCACACATTTTCTAAGTGTCACGTGAGCTGTTAGATGCTCATGCGTGTCAGCTGGAATTTGGCTGACACTTGTCGCGAGAGGGATCGATGGGCTCGTACAGCGCACACTCTGTCTTTCAGCCGCTGGTGTGCGCAAATAGTTGTAGCAACAGGTGTACGAGGCGTTGGAGGCAGCTCGGAAAATGCACATTTTGCACACGATTCCTGCTTCATGCGCACTTTCTGTGCAAATCAACGAAATTCACACTATGTGTGAATGGGCCCTAAGCTGTGATCAAGCCACCTCTGATGGCCAAATCCATAAAATCATCGAAAGCCTACATCTCAGCAACTCTGTTTTTTTATTCCTAGATAATACAAGAAGGGAATATTATAAGTATATATGAATTTCAACAAATGTGAGAAAATGTTTTTAGACAAAAAAAAAATGCTTCATTAACATTTGATCTGTCTAGTCACATTATCTGCACTTATTCATGTTTTAGTATATCCCTTAATTTTTTTCATTGTTTTCTAACATTTTCAGCAGTGTAAAAATTACAAATAGTAATTAGCAGCAGTTTCAGTAAAATCTGACTGTTTTGCATATCCAATATGAATCTGATTCCATATTGCAAATCTGAACAGTCAAAAAAAAACACGATATCCATTTTTTTCCAAATCCCTTTCAGTCCTCATCCATGGGTGGTTTGAAATAAATTTTCAAATCATATTACCAAGTGGTTAGTTCATGCACTTGGTTTCAGTGCAGAAGGTTCCCGGTTCAATCCCTACCCTTGCCACATTTCTCCATGTAATATGGAGTTGGTTCAGGAAGGGCAGCCAATGTAAAACTTGTGCCAAATCAACATGCAGATACCACCTTGGATCTGACAACCCCAAGTGCAAACAAGGGAGCAGCCGGAGGGACTTACTTTTACTATTTCTGCAAATCCATTTTGGTGTGAGCACTCAGATTGGATCCCAGGTGTGTTTTGTTACATTTGTGACTTTTGGCACAACATAAGGTTCGTGTTTACATCTTGCATACAGGAAACATGGTAGTTTAGTGCTCTTGAAGGCCGATCCGTTCACTCACAGAATAGATCTGGTAGGTTGTACAGATCTGGTAGCACCATTACAAAGCAGTTACAAGAGCCAACTGTAAAGGTTTAGGGGCCAACGTACATGACAGAAATGTTACCTTCTCCATGGTTGAATGACAAGGTCACCTGCCTTCTTGGACTGTGGTGGCATAAATCATAGCAGGTTAACTTGGAAGGCTAACCTGCCTATGTAAATTCAAATTCAAATTTATTAATTTATATAACGCCAATTCACGACAAAATCGTCTCAAGGTGCTTCACAACATAAAAAACAATTAAAAATTTAAAACACAATAAAAACAACCATAAAAGAAAAACAGCAGTAAAAGAATACAAGATTAAAAACACATAACACTAATGATAAAACAGGGAAAATAAATGAGTCTTTAAACATGATTTAAAGGTCTCCACAGTGTCCGACTGCCGAATGTGTGCCGGCAGATTGTTCCACAGAGCTGGGGCACGATAGGAAAAAGCTCTGTTACCGGCAGACTTTTTATTCACCCTGGGAACACACAGAAGTCCTGCACCCTGAGAACGCAGGGCCCAAGCTGGTACATAGGGGCTTATCAAGTCAGCCAGATAGGGAGGTGCAAGTCCATGAACAATTTTATGAACTAAAATCAGTACTTTAAAATCCAATCTTGCAGAAACAGGAAGCCAGTGCAGGGACGCCAAGATTGGCGTAATGTGGTCAAACTTTCTGCTCCGTGTCAAAAGTCTGGCAGCAGCATTCTGAACCAATTGAAGACCCCTGATCCTGGACTGCGGTAAGCCAGAGAATAGAGCATTACAATAGTCCAATCTAGAAGAGACAAACGCATGAATCAAAGTCTCAGCATCAGCCATAGACAGAATAGGACGAATCCTCGCTATATTTCGCAAATGGAAGAAGGCAGTCCTTGTAATGTCTCTAATGTGGAGATCAAAGGACAACGCAGGATCAAAAATTACTCCAAGGTTCCTCACTTTATCCGTATGATGTATAACACACGGACCTAAGCTAAATGCTAGCTGATCAAATTGATGCCGATATCTCGCTGGACCAAAAACCATAACTTCAGTCTTATCAGAATTTAAAAGTAGGAAGTTACTAGACATCCAACTTCTTACTGATGCAAGACAATCTTCCAAGGATTTTATGTGCGTAAGATTACCAGCAGTTATTGGCATATACAATTGAGTGTCATCAGCATAGCAATGAAAGGGAATCCCAAAATGCCGCAATATATTCCCGAGGGGTGCTACATAAAGAGAAAAAAGCAAGGGGCCCAAAACGGATCCCTGAGGAACCCCAAACTTCATGTCTCTATGATCGGAGGAGGTTCCATTACACAATACACAGTAGGAACGACTGGACAGGTACGACGTCAACCATGCAAGAGCAGTTCCAGTAATCCCAAAGTGATTCTCCAGCCTATTGAGTAGAATATGGTAATCCACAGTATCAAATGCAGCACTAAGATCCAGCAGCACCAGGACCTATGTAATTCCTGTACCAACCAATATAGATAAAGATGGGAAATGAGGATTGTCACACTGACACAGATCAGATCTGGTCACTTATATGATGTGGACAATCAATCAGTGAGATCAGTTTTGAATCTGTTATGCAATAAATCTGGCTTTCTGGACAAAGCCTAGTTCTTGACATCATATTTAATCCAGCCTGATCAGAGAAACTGAAAATACTGGTAAATGCTTGTTTCTTAAAGATTTGCAGTTTGCTTCACACACAAAATAGCACCCATGTGAAATTGAATTATCACTCTTTTTTGCCACTCTTCCAAAGAAAATGTTTCTAATTATTTGGTGTTAATTGGCCAACTTTTGGGTGTCTGTGATGTCTGTTTAGGAAATAAAATTTCTGGTTAGAAGAGAAACACGTTTGCCTTTATCGCAAACTATCACACTGCCTTCTGGGGAATGTGAGATCAACATACTACTGTGATTTAATCACCATTCTGGACCTCTGCTCCAATTAGATGTCAGTAATGTGCTCACAGAGAGATGGTTTAGTCTTCCCTTTCATGTTGCTGCTCAAGAACATCCATTTCAAATATTTGTACGGACAAATACTGGGCACGATGCGCCACCAAGTGCAGTGAGGAAGTGTGCTATTGATAGTGTTTGATATCTGAGGTTTGTTCTGTTCCGCACACACACAGAGTCAACCTCCCTTGTCACTTGCATCTGTTACCATGGTGATGAGAGTCTTAGAAATGATAGTCCTGAGGCTCGTTACGGCCAGTGTCAAACCCAGCAATGTACAGCTACTGTCCAGATATTCCTGGATGTGTCCTTCCTGCTATCATGATGAATAAGAACTCCTCATGACCAGAGTAATAGCCTGCACTGTTTCCTCCATGAAACATTATATTGGCAATTAGCAGTCTCACCCATTTTACAGCTGACATCAAAGCGCTTTTAATAGCAACATGAGTCTAACCAACTGGAAATTTCACTACAGAGGAATGTGCATCAGATTGATCTCTTCCTGAGTCTGATTTATTCATGATTGTGAACAAAGCAATCAGACGGGGGAGTCTTTTAGGTTCATGCATGTGTTGCGCGCCACAGGGTGATGGGAAGTGCTTCAGCTTTATCCATTATCCGCGTAGCTGATTACTGCGGGCTCCTGGCGTTAGTTTCTGTCACAGGCTCCAAAGTCATTCGCTTCTGGGTTTATCTACCTCCATCTCCATCAAATCGGGCTTCAAAGCGATTTACTTGCTCTTCTCCTGCATCTCCAGGTGAGCCTTTGCAATTTAAATTGCACAAATTCTCACTCTGATTGCAGAACGGTATCCAGAGGGGGCTCTTCACACGTGCACAAACCAGACAGCACCTGGCGTTCTGCGAGGGCGTCGTGTGCAACCCCCCAAGTTCAGACAGTTGGTGCCTGGATCAAAACAGAGCAGGACACTTTTGGGTGACAATCAGGCCGAACGTGCAGCACTGTTTCTTGCAGACACTTGCACACACACACACACACACACACACACACACATTGGGCCTCATGTATCAACGTTGCGTACGGCGATATTTGAGCGTATATGGGGTGTACGCCAAAACGGCTGCGCTACATGGCATTTATCAATGTGGTCATTGGCGTACGCTGCGCTGACAATATACACCAGGTCGAGAGGTGGCGTAAATTATACACCAAAATGAACCAGCGCTGGAATCCACATAAAAATGAAGATGATCAACATGATAAACAGTGCCATTATACAAATCAATGCATATGTTACATAAATAACACTTTCCTGATTATACTACATAATAATCAATACAAATCCCACCTTTGCAGGATTGTTATGGAGCACGATCCGTGGCTACAGCGCTGACTGCAAAGACAGCGCTGCTCGTCTTTTTCTCCAGACTTCGAGCCTGGAGCCAGAGCAGCGCTGAGCTTAACTTCATGTGGTGTGATCGTTTTAGACTATGAAATTGATAATAACAACTGTAGTTTCGTCATTCCCTTAATTCGCCCGTGCTGCAACCAGGTTTTGCCGTCTCCATTCGGTTGTCACAATAAAATAAATACATAAATACATTTAAAAAATAAAGACATCTGACAGATTAGGCGTGTCTTATTAATTGAGCGAGCAAATATCCACGTCAAGAATTATTGACATGTGAAAAGAGAATACAGTGGTCCCTCGCTATAACGCCGTTCACCTGTCGTGGCCTCGGAGTCTCGCGGAGTATTTAGTTCAATTTTGCATGCTTTTTTTTTTACAGTGTTCTGTGTTCTGCATATCTGTTTATAAGAATCTTGTTGCCCAGAAGAGAAAAGAGCGGCAACAACTACTCATAACTGTGTTTGTCAGGACGCAGAGGCCCGATCTGTGACATACTGGTCAGTCACTATTAATAATTTCTTATGTGTCCGACCTCGTTCGTTGATCGTTAAAATTAATTCGTTAGTTCTAAATGCCATCATAATTATTTATAGGAAAACGTTCTATTTTTATTTCTCAAACAAATGTTTGGGCCTGAAAACAGTTTGGTATTATTTTCCTACTAAGGTTTGAACTTTGAGAGTGTTTACACACGAGAGAAAAGTGAGAAAATGTTCATGCCTGATTGAGAAAGTGTATAAACTGTGTAGTGAGGGGTTTTACAGCTTTGAAACGTCTATAATAATTGTAAAAAATAACGCTGACTACGTCGCAGTTTCGCGTATTACGGGCTATTTTTTAGAATGTAACTCCAGCGATTAATGAGGGACCACTGTAACACTTTTTTGATTAAATACTACAAAACAATTGATACGACGGACGCTTTTGACGCTCTATTGGCACGCGTCGTGATTGGTGGAGTTCTTTTTCTTTGCCGTCTTCCTGGCTTCCATGTCGTAAAATGAGGGTGTGTCTGAAGTGGAGTCTGAATATTTATGGGCGTGTTTATTATAATTACGATTGTTTCCACCCGCCGCATTTATCAAGATCACGTCAGGCGTAGGCCAGAAATGGACAGGTGCACTGCTTGATACATGTCACGGCAACTTTGGTGTATTTCAAGTTTACGCCGTAAATTTACGCCACAAGTGCGCAACATTGATACATGAGGCCCATTGTGTGTTTCTGTAAGAGTGAAAGTTAGTCCAGATGTACAGAGGAGTTTTTCTGGCACACTCACACTGGTCAGCAGTGCTGGGAGTTTTCTGTAGTGACTGCGGGGCTCAGCGATACCACAAGCTCTTAATTTAATGTGATCCACTGTGTGTGTGTATGTATGTGTGTGTGTGTTTCTCCGGGGCTTCAGCCACATGCGTGTTCACAAACGTACCGTAACTTCAGTGTCACTCACAACAACAGGTGCACAGGACCTTTTTCATTGTGCAATAATATTAATAAAAAGCCTCAATCCATCAGGGAAATTTATTTCCTGATAGCACGATATCATTTTGTAATGATATGTTTATTTTTGCTATATGACTGTTTATTTTCACTTTTTCCCAATACTAGGTATATATACACAATTGATTTTTCTCTCTCCTCCTCCTCCGCCTCCTCCTGAGAAGACCATTCCCGGATGAGATGCGGCAAGAGAAATGGAAATAAGATGCCATGACATGAAATTATCTATTGATTTTTGTAGTGTAGTTGTAATAGTTATGTAGGAGGGTTATTGTGCGAATTCCTCTGGTAGGTGGAAGTGTTGTGGGGTCAGTGAGGCAGAACGCTCTTTGAGGCCGTATCAGTAGCGAGGAGATTTGACTTGCTAAATTTAAGGGCCATGGGAATGAAAACAAACAAGCTGGAGTGGGTTACATTGGCCCTTTTTTTTTTTTTTTTTTTTTTTTTTGCTTTCTGTTTCCCCAACCCCCCTTTTCTGTCCATCCTTGAGCCCCTTTGTATGCTGCAAGTGTTAACATGAGCCATAGCCGGTTTAGAGGTCAGACATGCAGATGAGAAACTCCAGTGTCCTCTCAGTTTGTCTGCTCCAGCAGACTTTCATTACCGCGTGTGAAGTTGGCCCCGTTTTGGGTGAAATGTTCAATCTCAAAGTCCATATGCTCTGTAGATGGGCATCTGGCACGAAAAGCCCATTCAATGTTCCTGCCTTAGATCCCTTTGGGGCCACTGTGTGAATACTGGGACTTGTCTTTGCAGGTGGAGCAGAACAAGGAAGGAAAATTCAACCAGCATCCAGCCAGCGCCGTCTATGACAGCGTTGGATGCATTTTTTGCCATTTGGGATTTACAGTGGATTTGTGTCTGAAGTTACGTCCCCAGCTGTGGCAGTCTGAGAATGATGGCGTGCATTTCTCCAAAGCCCTATTGAGAACACATAATCCTTATTGGCCATGCTGGCATTGTCTTCTGGTCATTACGCTGTCATATGCTACTTTTATGATCTGCACTAATGTAATAACAGGAATTTTAAATGGCAAAGAAGAGCGTCTTTGGCAGTGTAGTTACGCTACCCCCTAGTGGCTGTTCAGTGACACCTCTAGAGCAGGAAACCACAACATATTATTGGATATGTCTGAGCTTTTGATGTGTCTCATGGGCCCTTTTAGGAAGGGAAGAAGAAATTCGACAAGGAAACAGAAAAATACTACGCCGCGCTCGAGAGACACCTCAACTTGTCATCTAAGAAGAAGGAAACGTATCTGCAGGAGGTAAAAATCAAACTCTCTGAGCTGGCTGAGGCTTTGAACAGTGCTTCTTTATGGTTGGCTGAGTGTCAAGCATTCCTAAAAATAAAGCTATTGTTTGTGCACCTTTCTTTACTCATTAGCGGTCTGTGCACACATTGTTTCCAGGTGGTAATGTGAACATTAGCCCAGAGAACACAGAGGTTCTCACGGGTCGAACCCGCTCTTTGTTGTAGCACTAACCTCATTTTGTTTGCTCCTTCTCAGGCTGACACGCAGATTGATAAGGAAAGACAACTCTTTTATGACGCCTCCCTCGAGTATGTGTTCAAAATACAAGAAGTGCAAGAAAAGAAGAAATTTGAGTTTGTTGAGCCGGTAAGAGAAGTATGAGCTTTAAATGTCCTTTTAGACATATTGTCTGGTGCTTTAACACCATAGGTTTATCAGTGTATGGGTCAGGAACAGTCATTAAAACCACTTGGGGGGGGAGAGAGCAAATGCTAATTATAATTTTTTGAAAGATGTATACTTAATTTCATCATGATAGCAATCAATATCATGTAGCTTCTTGATTTTACACCCTTTTAAATTGACCACCTATTGACTAAAAGTTCCAAGAAAATCCTTTCTTACATGTAAACACATGCCAAATACAATATAAAATAGTATTCTAATCATGCTAAATATCAGTACTCGTGTTCAGACATGTTTTCTTGTTAAATGATAAATATTTAAATTATTTGACTCTGCATTAAATGTGAAAAAAACCCTCTTAAAAAATATGTTATAAAAAGTTATTTTATCTTATTATTTTCGCCTTTGTCACGGGCTGTAGCAAGCGCACGGAGTGCATGGCTGTCCCATGTGAAAAGGACCATCTAAACGTGTACACTCAGCTGGCGATCTGAATGTCACATCACCCACATGACGCGGCGTCTGTCCTTCGGTGCATCATTCGCTGGCCAGCAGATGTGGACATAATAAGAACACACTGCTTAATTCATGTCATGTCATGACTGTATGTCTATGACTATTTAATTTAATTTTTAATTTATTTTCATTTATATAGCACCAAATCACAACAAGGTTGCCTTAAGGCACTTCACACAAGTAAGGTTTAACCTTACCAACCCCCAGAGCAACAGTGATAAGGAAAAACTCCCTCTGAGGAAGAAACCTCAAGCAGACCAGATTCAAAGGGGTGACCCTCTGCTTGGGCCATGCTACAAACATAAATTACAAAACAATTCACAAAACGAACATACAGGAAATGTTGCTGGTGCACAGGACTGTTTCTGGAACAGATACCACACCCATCCGCACCTCAAACAGAGAGAAAAGAAAAAAAGCAGAATCAAGCATCAGAAAGACAACAAATACAGTGTAATTTGTCAGCATTCAGCAACAAGAAAAACAAAAGAAATCACAGGCCAGTGGCCCTAAGCTTCAATAAAAGACCCAGAATTAGATAAAGTTGAGGCCGCAGCCTGCTCCATTTTCTAATTAAATGAATTAAAAGAGTAAAAAGCATAGAAACATACTATGCCAGCATGCTAGCCATACGAAAGGGAAAATGAGTGTGTCTGCAGGGACATCATTCCACAGAACAGGGTCACGATAAGAAAAAGCTCTGTGACCCACAGACTTTTTATTCACCCTAGGGACATTAAGTAGTCCTGCACCTTGAGAACGCAAATCCCGGGCTGGTACGTAGGGTTTAATTAGGTCAGTTAGGTAGGGAGGTGCCAGTCCGTGAAAAATTTAATAGGCTAGTAGCAGAACCTTAAAATCTGATCTCACTGGGACAGGAAGCCAGTGAAGAGATGACAAAATGGGTGTAATGTGGTCAAACTTTCTGCTTTGTGTCAAAACTCTGGCAGCAGCATTTTGAACCAATTGGAGACCCCTCATACTGGACTGTGGTAAACCAGAAAATACAATATTGCAGTTGTCCAATCTAGAAGAGACACATGCATGAATCAGGGTCTCAGCATCAGGCATAGACAGGATGGGACAAATCTTTGCTATATTTTGCAGGTGGAAGAAAGCAGTCCTCGTAATGTGTAGGTCAAAGGACAATGTAGGATTAAAAATTAATCCAAGGTTCCTCACTTTGTCAGTGTGATATATGACACACGAGCCTTATGTCCAGCATGTGCGGGATGTATGAGTCACACGCTGACGTGTTGAAAAATTTTCAGCATGCCCCAAATTTTTTGATGTACATTAGTGAGCTTCAGCATGTTTCAACGTGCTTCAATGTGCGCTTAACTTATAAAAATCTTACCCTTAACTTATTGGACTTATGCCAGCGTTTTTAATATGATTGGCATATGCTGGCTCAATCGTCAAGGTGTGACAGAGCCTTTACATTTTCTTGATGTGGTCCACCTTCGATCACTATTTTTAACCTGAAGCCTAACCTAGGAGGGGAAAAACATATATTTAGCAAAATCTCTCTCTCTCTCTCTCTCTCTCTCTTTTTTTTTTTCCATCTCTCAGTTACACAGGCAAATCTACTAGACCAGGTAATGCATATGCTAAATCACACCTGGGCATTTTACAGCCCACGGGCCGTATCCGGCCCTTTGGCTGACTTGGATCGGCCCGCAAATACCTGGAAATTAAAGAATAAAATATTTAATATTCTATCAAGTTAGTGTTGCGGTTGACCTTTGTTCACCTCCCAAGCCGTTTGTGGCTTTGTGTGCGTGTCCTCCGAAGTATAGCAGAGCCTTGCACGGAGCGATTGCCCCATGCCACACAGCCTGGTACTGCGTCATTGCGTAATGCACGTCACACTGCCTGGCACAGCGTCATTGCGTAGTGCACACCGCACAGCCTGGCACGTCACCATTATGTAATAGCAGAGCCTGGCATGGAGCGATCACCCCACGCCACACACCCTGGCACAGCACCATCACGTAATGCACACCGCACAGCCTGGCATGACGCCATCGCATAATAGCAGAGCCTGGCAAGGAGCGATCACCCCATGCGACTCACCCTGGCACGGCACCATCACGTAATGTACACCACACAACCTAGCACGGCGTGTTCACGTGATCCATATGGAACTTTCGGTGGATCCAGCACTGGAGACAGTTTGGTTTTATACCCACTTTCGGTCCCGTGATTGTGAATGTTTTGTTTTCACACTCGTGCTGCACAGGCTTTTCGGTGATAGGAAAGGTGCAGGATCAGTTGTCTACCTTTTCCCAGCGATTTGTGACTTTTTGGCTTCTTCTCCTTCATTCAGCTGTCATCATGTGTTGTGTGACCGGGCCTTTATAACTGAACTAAAACTGCATTGCTTTTATTTTGAAGCCTGTTTTTTTTTTTTTTTTTTATTTGTTCTCGGAAATGATTAATCCAATCAATGTGTACCGCTCCTCAAAAATGTCCCCTCATGCCAAAAAGAGAGAGGTGGCTGCTGAATGCCAAATTTTGATGAAGTTTAATAAATCCAGGTGCAGGTCCTCTCTCACTGATGATCATCTATCGGCTGTGCTTTGCAGCTCCACCTCAGAGATTCAGCCTGACTTTGATACACTTGTTAAAGATCAACAGAAACTGGAGTTGTCTCACTGAATAAGAAAAAAGAACTGAAATACACTCAAATGTAAAAAGTGGTGGAAAATACAAATGTAGTCATGCAAAGACATGATAAGAACTAGTGCACTGGGAGACTGTTCTCTTTTTTCTGCACAGTTCAGTGGCAGTGATATTGTGACTTATTTTTAATATCTACAATCTACAATGACAATTGATGTGATGTCTTTAGAAAGCTGAGAACCTCCTTGTTCCAATGATAAGTTTCACTTTCAACAGTATATTAAACTTAAAATGCGTTTTGGGATCAATGTAACTGAAAATGATCACAAATGTAATGAGTCAGAAATGTTTCACATTTTGGTTACTATTGTCTTGGAAAATTGGACTGAATAAATTACATTTTTGTAAGGTAATTTCTTTTTTCATTGCCTAATCAGAACATCTAACAGTTTGACAAAACAATGCTACTTGCTGCTTTTTATGTAGGAAAAAAATTATTTGCAGACTTGAGTTTATCCTTTTGGCCCGGCCCTTCACAATATTTTCTGTTTCTCATTTGGGCCTTTGCAAAAAATAATTGCCCACCCCTGTGCTAAATAGTATGACAGTGTTAATATGCAACCATGTTCAAGGCTGTTGCATATTTGGCATCAGCCTTTGTGATGTGAGGCTGCAAAATTAAGCAATATTGTTTCTGTGTGGTGGGTGGTGAATGGGTGTGGGTGGGTGGGTTGGGAGGGGGGGGGGGGTTTACACTATTTTATGCCACAATAGGAATGTGCTCTCATACACTCTATTAATAAATTTGCACTCACTGCACAGCAGATTTTTGCATCTGGTGTGAAGACAGAGCCTGTAATCTTAAAGCTATTTCTGAATCACTTCATTTGTGGCTCATATAATTTGAAGAAAATATCAAGCTGATTATAATCATTGCTAACATGATACAAAATACTGATCATTTGTTCCTGATCTCTTTGTTCTTCCTTGTCAGAGCAACTTTGTTTTGTTTTTTTTTTTATTCCCTGCACATACATGGAAGTAGCTTGTTAAGAATGATGCCAATCTGTCACAAGTACATATTTGCACTTATTAATACCACACATTTTTTAAATCTTCCACACTCATTATTCTAACACATCAGGGTCCATTTGGTGAAGCTTGTTGATAAAAGTAGATGAAGAGGATTTTGTGAAACAAAACAAGAGGAAGTGCAAGTACAGTAGTGCAGCAGATAACTGAAAAAAAAAATCCTTCAAATGGTGATGCAAGCACCAAATTTGGCACAAATCAATAGGCAGCCAGGATAGGGGTGAATTGAAGAATTACACAGGGATCAAAATTAAAAGATGCTCCAATCATTTAGAAAACTATACCACATTATATGTCTGATCACAAATATTCCAAAAAGGTATAGTTTGTACTATCTATGACTGAATGTTATGGAGTTATGGGGTAAAAACAGGAAGAATGGTGACTAAGGTCAATTTCAGTTTGTACAGGGGTCAAAAGTTAAAGTTGCTCTAATTTTGGAAAAAAAAAAATAATGCAAATTATTGGTTGAGTTAAAAGGGTGTTAAAAAGGAATAGCTTGCATCATGTGCCATGCTTAGTTATCATGTTACATATGTCATCAAATCCAATGGACATCAACATTGTTTAACCTTTACTTTGCAGACCAAGCACTCAACACTGTCAAACCTATTCCATTTATTAATCCCATTAGCTCAACCAATAATTTACACCACTTTTTCCTAAAATTGGAGCAACTATAAGTTTCGACCCCTGTCCAAACTGAAATTGGCCTTTCTCACCATTTTTGATATTTTTGACCCCATAACTCCATAGAATTCAGTCATAGATGGGCCAAACTATACCTTTTTGACATCCTTATGATCATACAAATATGGAGTACGTTTCAATATGATTGGAGCATTTTTAAATTTTGACCCCTTTGTAATTCTTCAATTGACTCCTACCTGACCGCCTATTGAAAATTCAAGTGGACACTGTGCTTTTTCAAAAGGGTAATGTCTAAGGAGTATTTTTGCTTGCATCACCATTTGAAAGATTCCTCTGTAAATATTCACTTATCTGCTGCAGTACAGATCAGACATGTTCCATCAAAATCCTGGCTCACACGTGTGTGGAGTCAATTCTAACGTCTTTAAAGGTGAAACTACCAGGAACGGCCAAGTTCTTGAGGTGTTAAATGTGTTCGAACGTGAGATGGGAACAAAGTGGCCGTTATAAAAGCAGTCTCTCCTGTTTGTTTATATCCACTGGCAGCTCACGCAAAATCTGGAACAGAAATGTAAATCTCCAGGCCCCAGGTAGTGCTGGGTAAATGAAAAATGTCCGCTTTACCTCTGACGAATGTGGGCACAGATAAAAGGCTTCATCCTGGAGCATTTCTTACACCAAGCCTCGTCCCAAATAACATATCATTGCTCCTGTCTGAGGATTTTAGTGAGAGGTGCTCTGTGTGTGAGGGACCCTCCATGCTCCCGATGTATTTTTTCTGTCCTTCACTATTCAAGGATGCCTCTGTGTGGAAAATCAATGGCTGTCTGGAAGTCATAATAATAATAATCATCATGTTATGTGCATTCATTTGTCCGATTGATGAAAAAATAGTGAATGTTGCCAGATGTGCTCATTGTTTTACTTCAGAGTGCAGTTCCCTTTGATTCTTTTTAAAGTACGCTCTGTGCATTACAATCAATAGTTATATTACGACAGTTATTCAAGCAAAATGACAAACACCACAAAATGAAAACAGTGGCAGCTTGGGCTTTTCACCACTGACTAAAAGCTGCAGTGCTCAGGATTCATGGGTGTTGGCAGAAATGGAACATACCATGCACTAGTTAGTATACAGGTGAGGTGTAATTTCCTGCTAGACATTTCTTCTTGTCACACCTCCTCCAGTGCCCATGGGCCAGTTGCAAGGTCAGCTGCGGGGTCATCAGCCAGGAACCACCTTTCATCAGGGTTTCGCCCCTTTAATCCTGGAATGCCTCCTGTTGGTGGAGCAGTGGCAGGAACGTCTCCCTGCCCTCCCCCCTCCCCACAGCTGACTGGTGTCACTCTCTGCAGCTGTTGTTGGGGTTAGGTGTTGATTTTTCCCCAGCTCTTATCCTTCCTCCTCACCCAGATCCAAAAGCTGGCTTTCTCAGCCTCCTCACCAAGCTCATTAGTGGCCTTCCGCAGCTTCCCTCCAGTTACACCTACATCCCTCAACAGGTGTGTCGTTGAGAGGCCCACAAATCCATGACAGCCTACCTCCACAGGGTAGATGGTGGTCTTCCAGCCTGCCTCCCGTCATTCTGCGACCAGGTCAGAATACTTGGCCTTCTTGCATTCGAAGGTGATCTCGATCTCCTCTGATGGAACTGTGAGTTCGATGAGGTGCACCACGCTTGCTTCTGTAGACCACACAACAATGTCGGGGCGGAGAGAAGTGATGGTAATCTCTGTGGGAAACTTGAGCTGCTTGTCTAGGTCAACCCTTATGTTCCTCTCCTGGTCAGGAGAGAAAGGCCCTGGCATCCCTCCTTGTCTGGAGTACTTTCCGCCCCCTTCCTTGACAAAGTTGGTGTAACTCTTTGCTGGTAGAGGTTGTTTGCTGCCCTGTCGGCACCTCTCCAGGACCTCTGCCAGCTTCCTAAGGACCTAGTCATGCTGCTATCGCCCCTCAGAGAGTCCTACCGGACAGCCCGCCAAGATGTGTTGAAGGCTTGAGTTGGGGACGTTACAGAGTGAGCAAAACTCCTCCTGTACAAACCACTGGTGGAGGTGGCGAGTGCAGGGAAGCATGTCGTAGGTTGAGTGGATTAGGAAGCTGAGCCTTGCCTGCGGGATTTTCCATAGTTCAGGTCATGTGATGTTCCGATTAGTGACTCCCTCCCAGGTCGTGGAACGTCCTTGACGGCCCTGCATCACCGCCTTGATCTTATACCTCTTCCTCCATCTTTGTCACCTCTGACACAACCATCTTCCTTTCCTTGCGGGTGGCCTTGGACCAGAACCATAGAGCTTCTTCCCATCCAAGTCCTGCTCTTCCGGCCTGGACTCTGCCCACAACCTCCTGATGTTGCAGTCTACTGACAGCTTGATGGACTTCACTTGCAGTGTTCCACTTCCGGCCGGTAGCGACTTTGGCACAGGCATCCCTCACTGACTGGTCTGTGGACTCGTTAAGCTCGAGAACCAGTCTGGCCTTCTCCTGCATATATCCCACACTTGTGGACTGCAGTGGGAGTTGAAGAGTGTTTTTCCCAATGAGGCCTGACTCTGAGAGGCACCGTAGGAGCCCAAGCCACTTCCTAATGAACAAGTTGGCTTTTCCGTCCATCTTCCTCACAGCTGATGATGGAATCTCGCTCATTTTCAGGAGCCACATCAACCTTCTGTAGAGGGTGAAATAGTAGCACCATGTCTTGTACTTCCTGGGGAGTGGCTTTGATCTATCCTCGCCAAGCCATCTGTGAGCTGTTTCATGACAATTCTCCCCATCTGCTTGTCTGACAGCTCTGCTGAATACTGCCTCCCCAGGCTTTTTATAGGTTGCTCAGAGAGACTGGGATGTTCTCTCCACCAATGACGAAGATAAATTTGCCACTCCAAACTCCCGTTTTGAGTGACAGGCTACAGGTTTTGGAGGGCTTGATCTTCATTCTGGCCCATGACATCAATTCATCCAGCCTCTTCGGTAGCCGCGATGTACAAGGTGCTGTCAGAAGCACCAGTATGTGTTCATTAATATGTAAGAGGGCAGCACAGTCTCGTTTGTTATTGTGGGATTTGACCACTTATGGGGACCGCCGCTCACGTTATGCAATACATACACAGCATAACTTCACATGGGAAAATAGTGTAGCCTACACAGCTAACCAGAGTAGCTACCATAATTTCCGGACTATAAGCCGCTACGTTTTTCACATGCTTTGAACATTACAGCTTTTACAATGATGTGGCTAATTTATGGATTTTTACAGGCTTTTTCATAAGTCAAAATACGTCAGTTGATTTCCTGAAAGCTGCGGTCCTCATGCGGTGTAAATTCACACACAGTGTAAATATAAGGCCTTACCTGCTCGTTTTAGTGAAGAAAAGTCCCTATCCAGCACTTTGCGCTGTCAGATCAGTTAGTTGAGCGGAGCCTTCCGCTGTCTTGACGCAACAAGTCAAAAAAGGCAGAGCGCCGCATTAACGTCTCATTTACCACAGACTCCATCTGATCCTGGCTGCATGTGATGAAAGTTAGAAAACAAAAAAGTTAAAATTACTCAGTTCTCCGTGTGGAGCAGAGACACCATGCGCGTGTGCTGGATGGTGGAAAAACCATTTATGGTACGTATTTCATTAAAAGTTAAAAAATCTTTCTAACATCTTTCTGTGTAAATATCTAATGTTACAACGTGGAGACACACCGCTTATAGACAAGTGTGGCCTATTTATGTACAATTTATTTTTTCTTTTTAAAATTGGTGGGTGTGGCTAATATTCAGTTGCGCTCTATAGTCCAGAAATGATGGTACATTCTCTCGCCTGCACAACTGCCTTGACATGTTTGAGCACCGGGTCATAAGCAAACCGCAACACAGGTCCACTTTCCACTGCACCGTCACTTTTTCTTTGTATTTTTACTTTGTTTGCATGTGATTTGCCTCAAAACTCAGAGAAAGTGCCGTGTTTTTGTCCCCGGAAGTAGAGAATTACGTCATATGCGTCATATTTTATCCCTTTAGCACCCACCCTCAAAGGAGACTGCGCTGCCCAGTTATCTGCTACAATGAAAGAAGGTGCTATCATGGTTACAGTTAAAGTTGGAAGTCAACAAAGAATGAAGGAAACTGCATTGTCAAACTTTATTGTCATGCAGACCTGACAGCTGGAAGTGGACAGCTGAACAAAATTGCATTTCTGTGACCTCATGTGCAGCGTACACAACATTTATTAATAGTAAGAAAAAAAATTGATTGATAGTGAGAAAGTGATGAGTAACACAGGGCACTTAGTCATAGGGCAACAGATGGCTTACACCCTGGGCAGGATGACAGTCTGTCGCAGGGACACATATAGACAGATGAACACATATCCACATCGACACCTGAATTTAAAGTTTCTAATTCACCTAATCTGCATGTCTTTGGAAGTGGGAGGAAGCCACGGCATCGTGAGGGAACATGCAAACTCCCTAAAGGCAGCACCAGATGGCATGACCTTCTTCACCGTGCTAACCACTGTGCTGCCAAACATTGGGATATTGCACAAAAAAATGCATTTTCCAAAAAAATACATTCTGCATATATATATATATATATATATATATATATATATATATATATATATATATATATATATATATATATATAAAACCCCAATTCCAGTGAAGTTGGGAAGTTGTGTAAAATGTAAATAAAAACAGAATACAATGATTTGCAAATCCTCTTCAACCTATATCAAATTGAATACACCACAAAGACAAGATATTTAATGTTCATACTGCTAAACTTTGTTGTTTTTGTGCAAATATTTGCTCATTTTGAAATGGATGCCTGCAACACGTTTCAAAAAAGCTGGGACAGTGGTATGTTTACCACTGTGTTACATCACCTTTCCTTCTAACAACACTCAATAAGTGTTTGGGAACTGACGACACTAATTTGTAGGTGGAATTCTTTCCCACTCTTGCTTGATGTACGACTTCAGTTGTTCAACAGTCCGGGGTCTCTGTTGTTGTTGTTTGTGCTTCATAATGCGCCACACATTTTCAACGGGCGACAGGTCTGGATTGCAGGCAGGCCAGTCTAGTACCTGCACTCTTTTACTATGAAGCCACAATGTTGCAACACGTGCAGAATGTGGCTTGGCATTGTCTTGCTGAAATAAGCAGGGATGTCCCTGAAAAAGAAGTTGCTTGGATGGCAGCATGTGTTGCTCCAAAACCTGGATGTACCTTTTGAGCATTGATGGTGCCATCACAAATCTGTAAGTCGCCCATGCCATGGGTACTAACACACCCCCATACCATCACAGTTGCTGGCTTTTGAACTTTGCGCTGTTAACAATCAGGATGATGTTTTTCCTCTTTTGTCCGGAGGACACAACGTCCATGATTTCCAAAAACAAATTGAAATGTGGACTCATCAGACCACAGCACACTTTTCCACTTTGCGTCTGTCCATTTCAAATGAGCTCGGGCCCAGAGAAGGTGGCGGCGTTTCTGGATGTTGTTGATTTATGGCTTTTGCTTTGCATGGTAGAGTTTTAACTTGCATTTGTAGATGTAACGACGAACTGTGCTAACTGACAATGGTTTTCTGATGTGTTCCTTTACACAATGATGATGTCAGTTTTTAATACAATGCCGCCTGAGGGATCGAAGGTCACGGCCATTCAGTGTATTGGGTTTTGGCCTTGCCACTTACATGTAGAAAGTTCTCCAGATTCTCTGAATCTTCTGATTATATTGTGGACTGTAGATGATGGAATCCCTAAATTCCTTGCAATGGAATGTTGAGAAACATTGTTCTTAAACTGTTGGACTATTTTTTCATGCAGTTGTTCACAAAGTGGTGATCCTAACCCTATCTTTGCTTGTGAATGGCTGAGACTTTTTGGGGATGCTCGTTTTATACCCAATCATGACACTCTCCTGTTTCCAATTAGGTGTTATTTGAGCATTCATCAACTTTCCCAGTCTTTTGTTGCCCTATCCCAACTTTTTGAAACGTGTTGCAGGCATCCATTTCAAAATTAGCAAATATTTGCATGAAACCAATAAAGTTTATCAGTTTGAACATTAAATATCTTGTCTTTGTGGTGTATTCAGTTGAATATAGGTCGAAGAGGATTTGCAAATCATTGTATTCTGTTTTTATTTACATTTCACACAACATCCCAGCTTCATTGGAATTGGGGTTGTATATATGTGTGTGTGTGTGTGTGTGTGTGTGTGTGTGTGTGTGTGTGTGTGTGTTTGATTCCAATTAGCCAGCAAATTTGTGTGATTATTAGAGGGAGCTGATTAATTCAATGGCCTGTGGAAGAAGCTCCTGTTAAGTCTTGCACCGCATACTACATTAGCACTTGCCAGAGGGCAGATGACTGAACAAATCCATGTGTAGGGTTCACTGGGGTCAGTGACTCTCTTGGTGGCTTTGTTAAGGCAACGTGTCAGGTGTAGATCCTGTGTCATTGGGAGGGGGATTTAAGGATTTTCTCTGCTATTCTTACTACTCTCTGGTTTGAAGCAGTACAGCTGCCATGACAGATAGAGAAGCTGCTGGTCAAGATGTTTACTTTATCGCCTCTGTTGAAAGTTATAAGAACATGAGGGAGGAGCCCAAAAAATGCCAGTTCATTGTCAAATTAGCATCAGCCATTCATACCAACTGATCATCAGCCCAATGTTAAAAATGAAAGTTGTATCAACATCATGGTGCAATATCAGTGATTGACATCTCCTTAACAAAAGGAAAAGGAAAGAAAAATAAATGGTTAGTTTTCCTGTATCCTGTATGCATTCTCAGCTCCTCACAAAGTTCTCTCATGATTCGGGCATGTTAGATATAAAGTTCATTATCTCCTGAAAATAATGTATTCCGAGTTTTTCGAATTTAAGAAATACATCTGCATGTTCAGACAGCCTGTTAAAACAGAGTTGTGGAGACATTCCATGTGTGCATTCATGGCCACAGTAAAATCCTCCCCTGTGACACAAACAGCAGCGTCAGTACATGTTAGGATCCAAAATCCGACAGACGAAAAAAATTAAGAGTTTCGGGGTGAAGTGTAACGTTTCCTCTTTGGACCCTCCATGTAAATCCGAGCCGTCACTTTCAAATGAAAGCTCAGAAGCTTTGTTATCAGATGTAGCAGCACTCATTTCATTCTGTCTGTCAGGATGTTTTTGCTCTTCCTAAAATATATGTCACACGCTGAGCAATGCAGAGTAAGATATTTTCCGGAAATACACCCGCTAACTCACCAAGCGAGAGTATAATTAGCAATAAAATATATCAGCGATCAATAATTATTACCGCATGTGCACGGATAGACTTACAATCATGCATACTTTGATTTTGTGTTGCTAACCAGGACATTAAATAACATGCAACATGTCCTTTAAGGAGAAAAATAACCAGCCTGTAAACCTGACTTTGGTCCACACACACAGAGACTAAACTCAGTGCAGAACAAACTTCCCATTTTTTGCAGAGATGAGATCAGAATTTATTCACATTAAACCTGATTTTCATTCGCACACAGATGGGGTAAACCCAGCACAGAACAATCTCCCTGTTTTTCATGCATGCACAGATAGTGAATATACTGATCTGGTACAGTGGTAATCTTACTATGTGACACTGCAACAAACTGTCATGAACAACGCAGGACACAATTGCAAAACTCACTCAGGAATTGCGATGGGTATTGATAAGATTTTACCTATCGATACTATTATCGATTCTGCTTATTGATCCAATTCCTTATTGATTCCCTTATCGATACCTCCTGTGAATTTTCTGTGTACTACAAGTAGGCTTTACAGATTTGCTATGTCAACAACATTTTATTGAGTCTTAAAGTAAATAAATATGAAATTGGTCACTGGAACCTTGATCTCTGGACATAAATAGAAATAAACAAAATCTGTAGTTTTTATCAAAAGCATTTCCTTTCAGACATTAATGGCATGAATGTCTCTCCATACATCTGAGCTGAACTCAGCTAGCTGCTGGAGTCTGCAGGTCTGCAGCCATACAGTCTTGGTCTGCTGCACGTCAGCGCAAGATGTCTCATTTTTGGAGGAAAAAAAAACATTTTGGTCAATTGCAGTTTATTGTTTGTATTACAACATTTGGAAAGAGGTGTCATTTGATTTAAAGGGCGATTCGCTTTGAAGTTATTAATTCCGACTGGACTCTAGACTCATTAGAGAGCGGAGCAGAGTTTGGAACAACGGAACAGAGGATGATTCTCATTTCTTTCTCGCAACAAGACAGGAATCCCAGTTAGTCACTTTAATCAGCACAAAAGTGATTCACGATTGACTAATTTTAATGGCTTTGAGAGGAGTTAAGAAGCGGAGTTACCGCTTCTTGTTCAGCCATTGTGAACACACACGCAGCTGAGTGGACACTACATCTGGCCACACACTCGCATGCTGTTTGGATCACCTGATCTACGCATGTACACGTGCACACTCCGTCATGTGAGACACACACTGATGAGAGATGAGTTTAGCGCTGGGAATGTGAGGATGAGTGAGTGGGTGAGTGACAGCTCCAATGTTTGTGCCGTCTGACAGCAGTCTGTGTCATCTGACTGTTGTCTGAAATATGTTTGGGCTGCATCCTGCAGGTGCGCACGAAGCAGTCTGGATGCATTCTGACACGGCTGACCACGCCAACAATACTGATTAACAAAATTTTTCTTGCATGGAGTTTTTCAAGGGATTTTGGGTAATTTGAGGGCGCTGAATCTGAATCTGGTCTTAGTTTTTGCCAATCACATCACATTTTTGAGATATGAAAACATATTTCTTGTATCAAGCATTGAAGCAAAAGCTGCAGTCTCGCACACCTCTTCAGTGCCATAAATGATATCACAGCTCTTTGTTCACAATTCTCAAACCTGGTTTAAAAACTATACCTTTGAAGCTGCTTTTGTGCATGATTAGTGGCATCAAACTCGTAAGTGAATGAGCAACTTTTGTGTAATCCATCAATACGGAACATACATATTGTCAAAAAAACAAAAAAAACATGATGTGATAGAGGAAATGTGAGCTCAGATTCAGATTCAGCAAAATTACCCTAAATCAGTTCTCAAAGTCCATGCAAGAAACATTTTTTTTTTGACCACTGCAATCATAACCAGTGTTGCTTTTATTGTCTGTGAAGGATTTTGTATTTACATTACCATTTTCATAACCTCAAAAGCAGGCATAAAATGTCAAAAATTCTACCTGCAAAATGGTCTTTGCAACTTTGGTTTACAACAAAAAAGAGTACACTTTTCCAAAGTGAGAAAAAAAATCAACTTTTTTTTTTTTTTTTTTTGCTTTACAAAATGCAGTGAATTGTATATTCACACGTTTCAAAAATGCATAATGAGAAATTGTTGTATATGTACAGCTACAGTGTATTAATCATCTTTAAATATTGCTCCTTTCCAGCTGCTGGCCTTCCTTCAGGGTTTGTTTACGTTTTACCATGAGGGATACGAGCTGGCTCATGAATTTGAACCATACAAACAGCAGCTCCAGTTCAACTTGCAGAACGTAAGTGCAAGTTCGCATCTCAGCACCTCAATGGTTGTGCACAAAGGCAACCAGATTCTGCAGCTTATAATACCCTGATACAACAAGCACAGTTTTTACAAATGGGTAGCTGTGCCATTAAATGGGATTCTTTGCAGCACAGAGGATCAATTTTTTCCAGTGTCGTGCTGCAGTTAGTTACTGCAAGCTTTTTAACTGTGCTGTCAGAAAAAGAGTTAGAATTGGAAGTAAAAGTACAGCTGCTGCTTCTGTGCCCCCCCCCCCCCCCCCCCCCCTTCAGCAGCAGCCTGAAGGCCAAAATATCTCTTTGACCTAAAAAATCAGCACCATCACTGTGACTGATTCCACTTTGTAACTCCTCGCCACATGCCTTAATAGGAGATGCAGAAGGTGACTTTGTCCCATCTCTGCCTCATCAGAAAGCCCATCATTCTGACCTTTTTAGATTGCAAAAATCAAAAGGGATTTGGGGAGGATTAACTGAGCCTCTCTGCTCCTTTGGGATTATTAGAAATTCGTTTTTCAATTACATTTGAATTAGAAGCTTTCTTTATGCTTTCAAACTCCTTTCTAAGGTGTTGGTTCATCTTCCCACATTTCTGCAATAAACCATGTACCACTCTTGCAATTTGTTTGCCCTTTGGGTGGGGGGGCGGCAGGAATGGACTGTTGTTTTGTGCTGTCAGAAGCCCTCTGCTGCCCATGTGGACTGTAGGACAGAAAAAGATGGGATGGGATGGAAAATGCCCCCCAAAAAAGCATTGATTCATACATTTATCTCCACCAATGAAATTGGATATAGGTCTTGTTTTCTCCCCTGTAACTCACAATTTTCCATATACTGTTATGAATTTTTTTTTTATTGAAAATTCACATTCTGATAGGCAAGGACTGATTAAATTAAGGTCAACGGTCAAAGTAAAGAAGAATCTTGGAAAATTCAAAAAATTCCTATCTTTAACATTGAAGGAGTTTACAAAAATTCAGAACTCTGTCACAAAAGATCAAATTTCTTTTATATTTGAGAGCATTATGTTGGATGGTATCCTTTATTGACTTTATTGACCAGGATATTAGAAAAGCTCCAGACAGAAATGTAATATGGACAATATGGAGGACTGTAAAGAAGTTTCAAACTGATGGAACTGTTTACAATGTTAACAAAGGGAGATCTGGCCGAACCAGAGGAGCTTGTGAATGCCAAAACTCTTACAAACTGAGGTGAAATTAGAAATGAATTCCAGAGATAAAATTCCCTGAGATATGCTTCAAGATGACATATGACAGATATCAGTATCCAAAAGTGTATAGATTTTCTATGGCACTTTTTGTTTTGGGGGGGGGGGACACCCAGTAGTTGTTGGCAAACTGGAGATCCTCTGCCCATCTTTGTTTCTCAGACTCAGGGTTTCATGGATACTACTGTAACGATCGCAATCACCTGTTGACATCACAACATTATTATTTTTCAAACTCATGACTAGCCCTAATATGCCCAACTTTTTTTAGAATGTGTTGCAGGAATGGTTGTATATGAACAAATGAAGTGAGTTTGATCACATAAAACATGATATAACAGCTTGTCTTCATACTGTCTTAATGAAAGAGAAAACAAAGTAAGTGTAAGAAGCACTTTTTTTTGCGTTTTCCATACCGTGCCAACATATTCTGATTTGAGGTTGTATTTTCAGTTGGAACATATGCAGATAATGTGATTTTCCATTTCCCACACAGACAAGAAACAATTTTCTGAGCACCAAACAGGAAGTGGAGAAGCTGATGAAGAGGATAAGGTCTGCAGACCAGGACTACAAACCCCCAGGGCAGTGGACGATGGAAGGCTTCCTGTATGTCCATGAGAAACGTGAGTGTGCAGCCCAGCCCCCACCCCAACCCACTCACAACATGAGTGCATCCATCTCCATAAACATGTCTGGAGTTCTCCCAGGCCTGCGCCGAGGAGCTTCTCTCACACAGAGCTCATAAGTCACTGTGTTTACCCATTCACTTTGATGTGCTCTAAAACAAGAGGGGGGCACCACAAGCAGTAGATTTTTATCAGCAATGATAAACAACTTTTGATTTATCACTGTTTAATTGCCAAATGGTTTTCTGAAGTCATTCCAAAACCACTGAGTTAGAAGAAAGAAAATTGGCATAGCAGCTGTTTTCTTGTTATTTTTCTGTCCTAGGTCCTCTGGGATGCACTTGGACACGTCACTACTGCACATATGACAAAGGCAGCAAGTCCTTCACCATGAGCAACACAGACAGCAAGTCAGCTGGAAAACAGGTTGTTAATTTTTGTTCGTTGTTTAGTTTAGCAAAGTTGCCAAACTCGAGAGTTGATTGTGATGTAATTGGGAGATGATGGTCAAGTGATTAAAATGGCGGACATGTGACCAGAGGTTCCTTTGTTCAAATCCCTGTCAGACTGGAAAATCACTAAAGGCCCTTGGGCACAGTCCTTAATCCACAAGTCGCTCCAGGGCCCAGTTTCATAAAGCAGTCTAATCTTTCAGTCTACTAAACTTACTTAGTCGACTGTGGTTAGTCATCCAACATTATCCATCTAATCACCATTTCACATCAGTGGTTAAACTTGTAGATTGGCCGTTTTATGTAGTCAACAGTTTTCACAGGCATAACGGGCATAACGGGCAATACGAGCGACGTAGGGGTGCTCTTGAGTGTTCCATCCAGTGTTGGTACATGATAGCTGCCATTTTTTGAGGTAAGACACTGAGGTTTTGTTGACTAAAATAAGATTAGCCTCTTTTGTACCAGGCTAAAAACTTTAGTCGAGTAACATGAAACTTTAGCTGACTAAGTGCTTTGTACAATGACTAACGTAAAAAAAAAAAATCAGTCAGCTAAGTGAGTTTATTTGATTAAACAAGATTAAATCACTTTATGAAACCGGGCCCTGGTGTGTTGTGAATGCATTACATGGCAGCACCCTCTCATCGGTGCTTGACTGGGTGAATGTGAGGCATCACTGTAAAGTGCTTTTGGCCAGGAAAGAGCTATAATAATGCCCTCCATTTCCCATTGCATACCCAAAATCTGAAGGCTGAGGAAAAAGCTCCAAACGTGGGCCATGTGAAACAAAGAAAGGTCTCTGAAGGGTAATAAAAAATGTCATTACAGAGAAAACAGGCACATGTCAAGATGACATAGGTGTCATTTGGCACAGAAAATAAACGTTTGCAACCTCAAATCAGATAAAATAGTTCAGAGATGGCACAATCCAAAAATAACACTTTAGAGACTTCCAGGGGGGATAATTTTGACAGCGGATGAACAAACAACTGCTACAAATACTTTTAAAGAATGTCTGAGAACACTTTGATATTTCAGAGGTAAGACATACTAGTGCAATGCCACGTGCTGGGTGGAAAAGGATTAGATTTACTGCATTTACTTGGTATGGGTGTATTGTAGTCTAACCATGATATCAACCAATCAGAGTGGCACCTGCCCTTCACTTTAAACTGGCATGTGCCCAGTAAACATTGCTGTGGTACTGAGTGGCAATAAGACAGCAGATGTAAGTTAAAGGACTTCTGAGGAAGAAATTAATTTTTTTACCCTCTTCCCACCCTTTTATTCTTCATTGCTAAGCACAGCCATAACAGACTGTGATATTAACATTACACTGCTCCAGGTGATGGAGCCACGTGTACGTATATGAATAGTGAAGCTATTTATACAAAGTACATCTGACTGTTGCACTCTTTGTACAGTGTCATACAGAGCTGGACTTTAGACCAGGTCTTTGCTGGTTTAAGGTACAAACGCTTGTGACAGAAGACATCAACACCCCACCTCTGCTACTGACCACCTTTCATTTTAGACCAGCACACAATGACATGCTGCACATTGTGATGCTTTGTGTCAGATGCACAATGAGCTGCAAAAATGAACTTAAGCAACTTTTGATGGTTTACTCTACAGCAACCCAACTTCCTGCTGGTCTGCAAGACATCAGTTGAAAAAGTCACTAGGATGACTGGTGAAGTTTCTTGAAGTCCAACAAGAAGTCCAGTTATAGAGTCGTTGTCCTGGTACTGGTGTGATCTGTATTTCTCCTACATGGATGACTGAGACCCTTCGTCCACAGACTTAAGACATTTGCATGTATAAACATGTGGACCCTGTCTTTTATCCATCACCAAGCAGCACACTGTGTAGTACAAGTGTCATTTAATGTTCATGCCGGTGTCCATGGCATGGAAATACAGTCAGTACAGTCAGTCTTTGTCTCATCAGACCAAAGAATTGTGGTTCTCATTGGCTAAGAGTCCTTCAGGTGCCATTTGGCAAACTCCAAGCAGGCTGCCATGTGCCTTTTATTAAGGAGTGGCTTCCGTCTGGCCACTCTACCAACAGGTCTGATTGGTGGATTGTTGCAACTTGCAAAGATGGTTGTCCTTCTGAGAGGGTCTCCTCTTTCCACAGAGAAATGCTGTCAGGCTTAGTGTAGGCTTGGCTCAAACTGAGAAGGACGTGATGTAATAAGAAAAAGGTTTAATGAGTAAACAAGCAGGGACTCGATACACAGGAGGTCCAGCAGCGAGGCAAAGGTAGCAGACAGATGTGAGGCTGAGGGATGGTCCAAAAAAACAGGCAGAGGTAAAATTACATAGCATGGTGGCGTTCAGTGGCAAGACAAACATGAGGTCGAAGGCAAGACAAGGTCAAATACTTGCAGGTAGATAACAAGGCAAAACAGGACTAGGAACAAAGGCTGGAAAGTGAAATGAAGTCAGCAATCTGGCAGGGAACTGTGGGACTGTGAGGACTTAAATAATGGGCAGGGTAATTAGGGTGTGAATGTGGAACAGGTGTGAGGAAGGTTCTGGAAAGGCTCGTAACCGGGAAACACAAAGGCAGGTGCAAGAGAATGAAGTAAGATAAACAACAATGCAGACCAAAGCAAGAGAAATAAGTGACAGAAAAAAAAAACTAACGGTGAAAAACATGACATGCCCAAGACAAACAGTTATTAATGTGAACAAAACAAAGGGTGCAAAACTAAGAAATAAAGTGACAAGCCTAAAAAGAGGATAACAAGAAACTTAATGACTATGACCAAAACTAGAACAGAATTGACACTGGCTAAGGACTCCTTCACACATAGTGCGAAGTTTGGTCAACGTCAGGTCGAAAACAGTGCAAAACAGTTTGAATTTGCGCACCACAGGTAGGTGTGCACGAGCCCGGTGTAAGAGTTTGTGCATACAACGGTGTCTGTCAAGCAGGAACCGTGCAAATACTTGTAGCAACAGGTGTACAAGGCATTAGAGGCAGGGACGATTTCACACGGTTTGCACACAATTCCTGCGTCATGCATACGAAGTGCGCACTTTGGCCAGTCTTCACACTATGTGTGAAGTATAAATGTAAACACACTAAACAATAATAAAATGGCAACACAAACTATTGACTAAACATAAAATAAATGATGAACAGAAAACAAAACCAGAGACTACAGAATACAGATAATGCAATGAAGGACAACACAAAATAAATGATAAACAGAGAATGTAATCTATAACTAAAGGAACATAACCAGATTGCAAAACACAAAGGTAACTGAAACCAAACCAGAAACTACAAAATCACCAACAGAAAACCACTGACAGAAGGCCACAGGAAAATTAATAGAAGACAGAAAAGAGAACCATTGATAAAAGGAGCATGACCAGAAGAGAAACACAAATGTTCAGAACATGGAAGTTGAAATGAGTCCAAACTATTACAGATGCCCCCAAAGGGCAGGATCATGACAAATGCTGGAGCTCCGACAGAGTGACCATTGGGTTCTTGGTCACCTCCCTGACTAAGGCCCTTCTCCCCTGATCACTCAGTTTAGATGGGCAGCCAGCTCTAGGAAGAGTCCTGGTTAATCAAAACTTCTTCCATTTACAGATGACGGAGGCAGTTGTGCTCATTGGGACCTTAAAAGCAGCAGAAATGTTTCTGTACCCTTCCCCAGATTTGTGCCTCGAGACAATCCTGTCTCAGAGGTCTACAGACAATTCCTTTGACTTAATGCTTGGTTTGTGCTCTGGCATGCACTGACAACTGTGGGACCTTATATGTAGACAGGTGTGTGTCTTTCCAAATCATGTCCAATTAACTGAATTCACCCCAGGTGGACTCTAATTAAGATGTAGAAACATTTCGAGAAACATTTTGAGCTTCATTGTAAAGGTTGCAAATACTTATGTGTTCGCAACCTGTGATTTATTATATTTTTTTTATTTTTTAATAAATTTGCAAAACTCTAAAAAAAAAAAAAAAAAAAAAAAAAAAAAACAAAATAAAAAACAAAATATTTTTTCACATTGTCATTATGGGGTGTTTTGTGTAGAATTTTGAGGAAAAACATGAATTGCATCCATTTTGGAATAAGGCTGCAATGTTCAAAAAGTGAAGCACTGTGAATACTTTCCAGATGTCCTGTATAAACACACCAGAAAACCTCTCACTTGTGTCCAGTCTTTAAACAGCCATGTGCCAGGTTCCAACACACTCTTGCTCTTAGATCAGATAAGATATACCTTCATTAATCCCAAAATTCATGTCAACAAATTTGACATAGTTATGCATTCATTCATTTTCTGCTACGTATCTGGGCTAAAGAGACAGCAGTCTAAGCAGCGCAATCCACACTTCCCTATTAATAACCAGAAACTCTAAATCTTCTTGGGGAATCCCTTGGCATTCTCAAGCCAACTGGGAAGTGCAATCCCTCCAGTGTGTCCTGGGTCTTTTCTGGGATTTCCCCCATTTGGGTGTTCCTGGAAGACCTCCAGAGGTGGGTGACCAGGTGGCATTGTCACCAGATACCACCTCCGCTGACTCCTTTCAGTGTGACGAAACAGTGGCTCTACTCCAATGCCCTGCTGGTTATTCAAACTTCTCACAGTCCCTGAAGGTAAATCTACATCCCAGTGGGAGCAGCCAGTTTTTTGCCACTTGTATCCACGACATTATTCTTTCGGATATTACACAAAACTAGGAATATGAGCATAAATCAACTGGTAAAATGAGATCCTCCCTTTAAAGCTCAGTTCTTTCTTCACCATCATGGTCCTGTATAGAATGAGGCTCCTGTAGTATCCCCTCTCCTGTCCTCTTCTCCTCGTGATCCAATCAATGCACTCCACGATGCATTGGAGTGGCCATGTCTCCATGGTGCAATCCCCACAGGATCAACTCTCCTGTCCTCCTCTCCTCGTGATCTGATTGATGCAATCCGGAATATGTTGAAATGGCCACGTCTCCGTGAGGCAGCGCAAGCTAAGTGACCCAGCAGGATCAACTCTGCTGTCGTCCTCTCCTCTGGATCATAATGAAGCGCTCCACAACATATTGGAATGGCCACGGCTCCATGACGTGGCGCATTGTCCAGCAGTGCTTCGAGGGTGGGCATCTTTTGAGTTCATTTGATTTATTTCACAAGTCCCTTCAGCTGTTCCCTTGTTTTTTTTCACTTGGGCTCACCACAGCATACGGTACCTGAGGTGGATCTGCATGTTGATTGGGCATGGACCATGCACCATATCCTCCTCCTCCATCATCCTGTGTGCTCAGCAGGTTGGAGCTGGGAGGCAGCATATAACTTCCATTATGCTCCTCAATAAAAAACAAAAAACATTAAAGTCCAGACTGCGTGGACGGGAGTCCCAAATCCTGCTGCGACTGTGTTCACAGCCAGGCAGGCAGCTGAGCCAGGGCTGCGGGACTCGCTTGGCCACATCCAGAAGTACTGTTTCTCCCCTATTTTGGCATGCTCTCAGAGAAGCTCATGCGTGTCTCCCATGAGGAATGTCAGATCCTGATTTTGTCTCCAGTCACTCAAAATGTAGTTCCATCTGCTGTCAACTAGAGGTGGGCGGATCGATCCTAATATCGATAATATCGATACCAATGCTGGTATTGATATTGAACGATCCTCGTGTAAAAAGATCAATACTCAAGCTTTTTTTTTCTCTCCCGCACACACTGACTGCTGTGCATGCAGATTCATCAAAGTCTACTCTCTGTCTGTAAGAGCAGCGCTGCTCTGTGTCACACAACACGGAGCAGCGCCCCCCCCCCCCGGTCTTTTGTTGTTGTGCCGTCACGTGGCTCAGCAGCGCCAGCCAACAGCCATGCAGGAAGGCTCAGCCTGGCCCGTCCACTCAGCGCTCTCCTCGAGTCAACCCTCTACCTCAGGAGATTTTGTTTTAAGTTGTGTTGAGTGATATTTTTTTTAACAAAAATGTTGATTGTGATAATAAAGTATCTTGTTGTCACGTACAATGTTTGGCGAAATTCTAACCTAGATCTTTTGGATCCTTTGGCTCTATGAAGCTTACATATGAAAAAAGTATTGGTATCGGTATCGATATCGGCGATATTGGGCCTGTATTTACTTGGTACTGGATCAATACCAAAATTCCCGGTATTGCCCACCTCTACTGTCAACCCTTCACAAATGTCTCTCCTGATTTTCACGTTATGATTCATGGAGACTACATTCAGAGGGCTTTGTGATTCATCTCTGCGAACCGTTTGAACTATTCAAAATTTAGCCATGATGCGAGTGACGCCCACGAATTACCCCGCAAATCCCGTTGTCACAGACCAGTGAGATTGTACCCTGACGACTGCTGTAATTCATGTTACACCTAAAACACACCCATAGTTGATTATTTAAATAACTAAATCCAAACCCTTTGTACCCTTTGCCCTATTTTCTATGTAAATAGCTGCACACTCCAAATACACGTGCACTTCAGAGCATGCACCATAGATTGTCCAGTCAGGGCTTGTAGTTTTCATATGTATTTTGTTTTGCTTTATTTTATTGTTTTTAGAATGGACTTATCCTGAACCCAGCAGAGATGTTCAACCTCAAATCCTGCATTCGGAGGAAAACGGACTCCATCGACAAGCGGTTCTGCTTTGATATTGAAGTAATGGAAAGGTCTGTGGTTGCCTCAGTTATGTGCAAGTTCTACAAATCTCTTTTCACTTACATGGGTTGAAAATGTATTCACTGTGTGAAGTTTTGTTTAAAATGATTGCCCATAAAGACGGGCTCGTTTGAAACTAATAACGATATCTCTTCATCCATAATTTTCCCTCCTCGTTCTATTAGCAGTCACTTACCGTGAATTGTTATGCACAACATTTGACCATTCAAGAAAGATTCAGGTTTTAGTAGCATTTCAAAAAACTATTTGTTTAAATCAGTGTTTAACATTTTCAGCTTTGTTTATGTCCTGCATGTTCGTTAATGTCTCTCCTTGCCAAACAATTGCCTGATGTACTGTTTGTCCTCAACATGAATGTCTGCTTTGTTTTTAAACCCAACCCGCCTTTTCTCTGTGTTCATGTCGACATAGAAATGACATCTATCGTGGAACTCTTTTCAGACCACTTCAGTTTTTCTGTAAAGTCCGGTATGTGAACTGACCCGTGCTGACCTTTCAGATCAGTTGCATGTGGTGCATGTGTGCTGCCAATTAATCTCCAATCCAAACCGTCTAATGAAATGCTGATGTCTTTTTACCACTTCACAATTTCAGAATTTACTTCTTCACTGCCAGTTAAAGCATATACTTGGAGATTTTTTTTTTCCTCCTAGTCTGCAATTCTTTTCTTTTTTTTTTTACTTCACATTCTAAACCAAATGATCAATTTCTGTCTTTGTGACAGATTTGAAATCCTCTCACCTCATGGGCGCATTCACAACTGATTTGTATTGATTGTTTTATTGGAGAATAGAACAGTAGATTGTTGAAAGTGCCAACAGCTTTGGGTTTTATGAGATGGTCTTGTCCAACAATTTTTGAGAACTTTATATCGACTCAATATGGCATGGTATCTTTCAGAGTACAGAGGTTAGCTCATTTCTGTAGAGTTGTGCAGCACTACACCAGCATTCCTCACCCTTTGAGTGTTGCTGAGCGTGGAAAATAATTTTAGTTTATTGCAGGAAAACTCGTTTATCATAAATTGCAAGAGGGGTCATAAGTGCTTATTCCAGCAACAAGGACAATGTAAGCCAGTGGTGTCCAAACACATTCCAGAAAGGGTCAAGAGGGTGCAGGCTTTCTTTGCAGCCATTGACTCCAGCAGGTGATTTTACGGATGAACTCATCCCGTCTGCTCAAAGTGATGTTAGTCAAAAAAATAATAGAGGGGATATGCTTTGCAAACTTAATACCCATTACTACATTGGATGATGTCGAAATTGAGGATGGCCCAGTGGTTGTTCAAGCAATAGCAAAAGTTTTGTGTCTGCTACCTACAAAGCGTGTGGAATGTCTCAAACGTAAACCTACTTCTAGGCATCTTATATATGCTATTCTGGAACCACCCCTAAATCCAAACAGTTCAACTGTCAACCCCACTGAGGTCCTTAGTCTGGGTCTCATTAACATAAGATCACTGTCCTCAAAATCATTGTTGATTAATGATCTAATTATTGATCATCACTTAGATATGATTGAGTTATGTGAAACCTGGCATAAATCTACAGCTGTCCTCCCCTTAAATGAGGCCTGCCCACCAGCATATACATTTACTCACGTCCCTCATGATGCAAAGCAAGGCGGGGGTGTTGCTCTTATTTATAAATCAAGATTTAGCTTATTGGCTTTTGGGGGTCACAAATATAACTCGTTTGAGCATCTGATTCTCCGCTTTGCTCAGGATATTACACATTGCGAAGGTCAGAAGTATAAAAATCAGCCATACTACTTTGGCACTGTATATAGGCCTCCTGGCCCACATTTTGAATTCTTAGATGAATTTGGTGCATTCATCTCTAACTTCTCAACTAGTGCAGATAACATTCAGATCATTGGTGACTTTAATGTTCATATAAATAAGCCTTCTGATCCCCTCTGCAAATCATTTATAGAAATTGTGGATGCATTCGGATTTTGGCAATGCATTCGAGACTCGACGCACATTAATGGAAATACCCTGGATCTGGTTCTTGCACGTGGTATTGCTATCACGAATATTGACATCATGCTTCTTACATCAGTGGTCTCTGATCACTCACTTATTAAGTTTGCAGTTTCGCTGCCGTGTTTAGTAGAACAACAACCTTATATATCACTACGGCGATGCATCAACTCCTCAACTAAGACTAAACTTGAAGCTAGACTGCTTCACATTTGGCAAATACCCAATCAGTAGACAGTCTTGTGGATAGTTTAAACTCAGTGCTCAAAACTGCACTCGACATGATTGCGCCACCTGTGTTAAAACCGTTCTCCCCCAAATCACAGTCACCTTGGTTCAGTGATTACCTGCGTGACCTCAAGCATAAGGCAAGAGGTCTAGAACGGAAATGGCGTTGTTCAAAATTAGAAGTATTCCACCTTGCATGGCATGATGCTATCTTAGACTATAAGCATGCATTATTGACGACAAAGCGGACTTATTACTCTGATTTGATCAACAAAAACAAGCATAACTCAAAGTTCTTGTTCGACATGGTGGCAACACTTATTCATGGACAACTACCTGTAGTTCGCTGTCCTTTTACAGCACAAGATTTCCTGGATTACTTTGAGAAGAAAATAGAAGACATTAGGTTAAACATATCCCAGCATGCCTTAACCCAGCCAATACACCCTGCTATTGAGGTGGGCACCATGACTGAGGTGTTACCTAGATTTACAGAATTTACAGAAAAATCATATACCAACAAAACTGTTTAAGGACCTGTGGCCGACTCTTGGGCCAACTGTGCTGGAAATTATTAATCTTTCTTTAACTTCTGGAACTGTTCCTAAATGTTTCAAATCTGCAGTGATTAAACCATTACTTAAGAAACCTAATCTTGACCCTAGTGTGTTGAAAAACTATCGGCCGATGTCAAATCTGTCATTTTGCTCTAAAATTTTGGATAAAGTGGTGTCACGGCAGCTCGTGGACTATCTTACCGAGAATAATCTCTTTGAGCCACTGCAGTCTGTTCTAGAAAATATCGTTCCACAGAGACGGCTCTCACTAAAGTGGTGAGTGATCTTCTGCTTACAATAGATTAGGACACCACTACGGTTCTGGTGCTGTTAGAGCTCAGTGCTGCATTTGATACCGTGGATCATCATATTCTACTTGATAAGCTGGAAAATCATTTTGGGATTACTGAGGGTGCCCTTGCATGGCTGACGTCATACTTAACCAGTCGTTCTCACTGTGTTTTGTACAGTAACACTACCTCTAACCTTATTGACATGAAATTTGGGGTTCCACAGGCATCCGTCTTAGGCCCCCTACTTTTCTCCCTTTATATAGCTCCCCTTGGGCACATATTGCGGTGTTTTGGGATTACCTTTCACTGTTATAGTGATGATACTCAGTTATACGGTGCTCTGAAAAAGTGTTTGCCCCCTTGACCCTTTACATGTTAGATTTTTATTAGGACATCAAAAAACAAAACACAAATTCAGGCCTTGTACATTAGAATTTCCAAAATCACCCTCTTTAAACTCACAGTGATAGTAAATCTCTACAGTTTGATATAAATTAATTAAAAATCTAAAAGCCAAAATGATGGTGTGAATAAATAAGTGCCCCCTTTAGTATAGCACATGTAAACCATCACTTTTATATGCAGTTTTCTTCGGACAAGTCAGGGGATGGATACGCGAACATTCCCAAGACATTGACTATGTCTTGGACATTATTTACATGAATTATGAAGAAATACAAACAGTATAGCACTTTTTAAAAAAATATGTGTGGAGTAGATAGTTCTCAAAAACTGAGTGACTGTATAAGAAGGTGAAGAGTGAGGAAAGCCACCAAGCCACCAGGACAACCCTGAAGAAGTTATAGACTTCTGTGGCTGTGATTGAAGAGATTTTGCATAGTGCACGTTTTGCAATTTGTATCACTACTCCTGCCTTCATAGTGGAGTTGCACAGAGAATAATTTTCTTTCAACAAAACATCAAATGTATGCCTGAACCTCCAGTGTGCCTTCTGGCAAATTGTAGCTGAACTTTCAAGTGTTTTTTTTTTTCCTTTCTTTTTTTATAGAAACCTTCTCTATACCACCAGTGCTATACTGTTTGTATTTTTTTCATAATTCATGTAAATAATGTCCAAGACATAGTCAGTGTCTTGGGAATGTTCACGTATCCATCCCCTGACTTGTCTGAAGAAAACTGTATATAAAGGTGATGGTTTACATGTGCTATACTAAAAGGGGCACTTACTTATTCACACCATCATTTTGGCTTTTAGATTTTATTTAATTTATATCAAACTGTAGAGATTTACTTTTACTGTGAGTTTAAAGAGCATGATTTTTGAAATTCTAATATACAAGGCCTGAATTTTTGTTTTGTTTTTTGATGTCCTAATAAAAATCTAACATGTAAAGGTTCAAGGGGGCAAACACTTTTTCACAGCACTGTACATGCCGATAACTGCTGGTAATCTTGTTCATATAAAACCCTTAGAAGATTGCCTTGCATCAGTGAGAAGATGGATGTCTAGAAACTTCCTACTTTTCAACTCTGATAAGACTGAAATGATGGTTCTTGGTCCAGTGAGACATTGGCATCAATTTGACCAGTTAACGCTTAGCCTAGGCTCGTGTGTCATACATCACACTGTGAGGAACCTTGGGGTAATTTTTGATCCTACATTGTCCTTTGACCTCCACATTAGAAATATTACTAGGACTGCTTTCTTCCATCTGCGAAATATAGTGAAGATTCGTCCCATCCTGTCTATGGCTGATGCTGAGGCCCTGATCCATGTGTTTATCTCTTCTAGATTGGACTACTGCAGTGTTCTATTTTCTGGTTTACCGCAGTCCAGCAGTAGGGCTCTTCAGTTGGTTCAAAATGCTGCAGCCAGACTTTTGACATGAAGCAGAAAGTTTGACCACATACACCCATTTTGGCGTCTCTTCACTGGCTTCCTGTCCCAGTGAGATCAGATTTTAAGGTTCTGCTGCTAGTCTATAAAATTGTTCACGGACTGGCACCTCCCTACCTAGCTGACCTAATTAAACCTTACGTACCGGCCCGGGCTTTGCATTCTCAGGGTGCAGGACTACTTTGTGTTCCTAGGCTGAATAACAAGTCTGCAGGTCATAGAGCTTTCTCTTATTGTGCCCCTGTTCTGTGGAATGATCTCCCAACATCAGTTAAACAGTCAGATTCTGTGGAGACTTTCAAGTCCAGACTTAGGACGCACTTATTTTCCCTTTGGTATGGCTAGCATACTGATATAGTTTTGTTTTATGCTTTTTACTCTTTTAATTAATTTTATTAGGAAACAGAGCGTACCGCGGCCTCAATTTTACCTAAATTCTGGGTCTTTTAGTGAAACTTAGGGCTAGTGGCCGGCGATCACCTTAGTATTTCTTCTGTTTCCTTCTTGTTTAATGCTGGCAAATTATACAGTATTTCTTGTCTTTCTGATGCCTGATTCTGTTTTTTCTCTCTGTTTAAGGTGCAGCTCCATCCAGAGATGGGAGTTGTATTTGTGCTGACAACCCTCCTGTCCTTTGTACCAACAGCATTTCTTGTATATTTGTTTTGTGAATTGTTCTGTAATTTATGTCTGTAGCATGGCTCAAGCAGAGGGTCACCCCTTTGAGTCTGGTCTGCTTGAGGTTTCTTCCTCAGAGGGAGTTTTTCCTTACCACTGTTACTCTGGGGGTGAGTAAGGTTAGACCTTACTTGTGTGAAGCATCTTGAGGCAACTCTGTTGTGATTTGGTGCTATATAAATTAAATTAAATTGAAATCACCTGCTGGAGTCAGTGGTTGCAAAGAATCCCTGCAACCCTCCTGGCCCTTTCTGGAATGTTTTTGGACACCACTGATAAGCCAAGCTCCAGTCAGCTTCCAGCTCATCCATTCAATCTTATCCTAATAAACATGACATTGCACCTATAGTCAGAATCAAGCCATTCACCTCTGAATCGCAGTACCATCTGGGTAACAAGGATGTTTTCTCAATTTTACAATCCTTTCAGTAATTCCCCTTTTAAGGTATTTTCTTTTTATGTAATGCCCATGTGCTGCCCATCAAAATGTTCAGGACATTCTTGACTTTTTAAATGAGTGAGAGATGTGTGTCTTCAACAGAGGTGAGATGAAGTCACTCTCAAGTCATGAATCAGCAAGTCCCAAGTTAAGTCTCAAGTCATAATGACCACCAAATGTTTGCAAGTCGACTTGAGGCTTCACTTGGGACTTGCAGGTTGATGACTTGAGAATGACTTGACAGTGGCTTTGTCGCACCTCTGGTTTTCCAACACTGGATGAAAGATATAATTTGACCTTAATTCTGAAATTATGAAATGTTTTCCCAAATTCTTTAATTTATGAGTGGAAAACATTTTTATTCATGTGGATGAACTGTTTTGGTTTTATAAATGGGTTTGCCAAAGGTCACAAGAGTAGTGTAATATATAAAATCATCAAGACACATGTTCAAATTTGTGACATTAGTAGCAGTTGAGAAGTATTGAGGTTACCCAGAAAAAGTAGAGTTTGGTTCTTCATCTTTTGCATTCTGAGCAACCAACATTTCTCAAGAATGTGTGATGTGTTGACTCATTGGGTACAATGTTGAGAAATGTTGGTGTCTCAGAATGCAAAAGATGGAGAACCACAACCTAAATTTTCTGGGTCAGACTCAAAATGTCTCAGTCGCCCCTCGTATGTTCATCCTTGGAGACATTCAATTCAATTTATTTGCACAGCACCAAATCACAACATACTAAGTCACCCCATACTAAGTCTGTCGTTACTAAGCCCCAAACCAAGCGCATTTCTTTCCTCTGGTAGGTGTTGCACAAGCATATCACTGAGCATGCGCATGGTGTCACGTGGCCTCTCCCCTCCACATAGAGGCCATACAGAGTAACTTAACATTTTATTTTATTTTATTTTATTTTATTTTTGTCTTGGTTCATCATGGGATTCATTTTCATTGTGGGCAGAATGTTGAAGAGTCGATTGATGTCTGTGATAAACGCTGACATGAATGAATGAGGTGCTGTGACTCTTTCAACTTTTAAAGTAAGTTAATTTTGTTGTTGTGGCACAAAGCGCTGGCCTTCTCTGGTTCAGGCTGAGAAATGCACAAAAGACAGAGGGACTCTTTTAAAATGTTACATTTCTTCAGCCACAAAAAGGAACTAAAGTATTTTCAGTTTTCCAAAATCAGGACACTTTATATGGATAAGTTCTCATCAGGATGTGATGATGAATCCGACTGAAACAACAAGGTAAGATTAAGACTTTATATTCACTCCGTGTGTGAATGGTTTTAATATTTGTAACAGTCTGAATTGTTCGCACAAGGACTGCAGCTTTCAGTTGTTGAGCCAATCAGTAGACAGCATCAATGGATGTATTTCGACTTATGAGTAAATTGCAAGAAACGTGTGTAAACAATCACATAGCTTACTTACAACTTATGGCCCATGTACACATTGAAAATATTGTGCCATGCCCAAAATGTTTCGACGAACTCACCGTATTACAGCATATGTCAGCGTGCTTCAATGTGTTCTTAACTTACCCATAACTTATTAGATGTATGCCTGCATATGCCAGCGTTTTTAACATGGTCAGTATACGCTGACTAAATCGTCAAGGTGTGACAGGGGTGTTGGTTGCCTGACCATTTGTTTTGGCCATTCTACCAATTACAAATTCCATGTACATACAGTGACTTCACAGTCACACCATTGGTCAAATCTCTCAAACGTGATAGAAATTAAATAAAAATATCAATAACAAAATGATGGGTTGCATAAGTAATGACATCTTTTAGTATAACAGCAGATAGCTGTTGACTCCAGACAAATTTACCATCGAGTGCAATTTTTTTAAATGACTGATGTAAGTGAAGTCCCAGACAACTTGAGTGACTTGAAAATGTTCATCTATCCGTCCCCTGACTTGTATCCAGGAAATTGGATATAAAAGTGATGATTCACTTTTACCACCTAGCTGTTTACCAAAAGTACACAATGTACTTTTACCACCTAGCTATTTACCAAAATACACATCGAACTAAAACTGAGTATAAACACCACTTACCTGTATTTACTTTAATGGGTTTCAAACTGATAAAGACCTGTATTATGTTCAATAAAAGTTCAGCTCTATGACTAATGCGGTTAAATATATTCATCATTTAATTGTGAAGCTTCTGGATAAGCCATATTTCATGAAAGATAGTTGAGAATTTTAATTTTCTACATCAATTTTCACTTCCCTTCTCTATCACACACATGCACGTGCCAGAGGGTGCACTCTGTTATTCAAAAAGCCGCACAGGTCATCATAGCAGAATTCCTGTCCTCTGCAGCAGCAGACTGCAGGTGACAACATGAGACACGGTAATTTTTCAGTGCAAGCAACGCAGACAATAATTTACATTGAAAGATATGGTGTTTTGTAAAGTGTTATATTAAAACAGAGGTGCACTGTGCGCTGCTTGATATATTGTCTGCATTAAAGCGAGAGTGCCACCCGCATTAAACTTACAAAATTTAGTTTCTCCTGAAAACCCAGCATTATAATAGCGGACTATTTTTTAAACGTCTTGTAAAATTGCAGCTCATTTTAATCAAGAGAACATAATTATCTTGGGGGAATTCCATAATGAATATCTTTATTTTTCTTTTAATGCCGTCTGCCGTCTGTGTGTGTGTGCGTGCATGAGCTTTTGAAAAGACCAGACATTAGCTTGATGTAATGCATGACATATGTGAAATGTCTTATCAATCACTGCAGAGGTGTTATCAGATTCCAAAGACAGAATTTTTCATTTTAGAAGTGTTTATTTCCCACTAGCTTTTACATAATGTACAAGAAACATCTTAGTTTTATACATAAACACCGTGGCTTTAGAGCATTTTCCCCAATGTTGGAGGGGAGGAACCTGAGTGAGACAAGCCAGCATACATCATTGTACCTCTCTAGTCTGATTGGCTACCACCATGTTCTTCCCCTAATAAGCCAGTTTTGACCATAGACATTATATACATAGACGTCTCATGGACTGCCGCTGCCTATTGGACCCAATGTATCAGCGCAGGGGTCATCTTGGCTGGGTCCCTATTGCACCCCCATTGCATTCATTTCTACTGTGTAAGGTGTGTCCCCAACTACAATAATCTGTAACTTCCCAGATTTTTACCAGATTTTCTCATGGTTTGGTTTGTTAGAAACAGCAGAGATTCCATTAGGATACAGGATGCTGTCACACATTTAAAATACGTACTTTTATGCTGAAAGATTTTGTCTTATGCTCTGTAACAAAGGCCAGGAAAAGAAAGTTCCAGGTCATTCCAGGGTCTTAAACTACCTTGTTAGGCTTGCAACTGGGGCTGGGGAGCTAAAACCCTTGAACTGTTTTGCACAGCTTCTTGCGTGTGCTGAAAATTCGCTTAAGTGTTGCAATACTAGTTGGATGGAAATACAGCTAATGAACTTTCGTTAATGAGGTAAAAGGAAGAGTGCATTTGTGCACATTTCCATCTACTTGTTATGTGCTTTTGTTTCACAATTCCAAATTTCATGCTACAGTCATTTACGGTGTCTGTATTTCACAAAGGCTGCACCACATCGCAAAATTAACTAGACTGGAGTTACAGAGTGCCAGCACACGCAAGAAGCAGTGCAAAACAGCTGTGAGAAAATCGGATGAAAATTCGGGGAGTTATGGATTATCGTAGTTGAGGATACACCTTCCGCAGAACAAATAAATGCACTGGCCAGCCAAGATGGCAGCCGCGCTGAGACGTCGGCTCCAGTCCATGAGGTGTCTTCGTTTATAGTTCACTTATATAATGTCTGAGTTTTGACTTGAAGTGCCACAGGGCTGCTGGGTAAGTTTAAATGTCAAGTCATACAAACCGTGCATTCCCAAGATCACAAACAAAAAGCAAATGCATGAAAAATAAATAAATAAAAACTGAAATCCCAAATACTGTCATCATCTTTATCAAAAGCAGTAAATCGCAATATTAGAAATCACAGTTTATCTCTATGTTATACAAGGTCTGTTAGAAAAGTATCCGACCTTATTATTTTTTTCAAAAACCATATGGATTTGAATCACGTGTGATTGCATCAGACAAGCTTGAACCCTCATGCGCATGCGTGAGTTTTTTCATGCCTGTCGGTTGCTTCATTCGCCTGTGAGCAGGCTTTGAGTGAGGTGTGGTCTACCCCTCTCGTCTATTTTTTATTGCAAATAAATGTCTGAACGATTTGGATCTTTGCCGCATCAATTTTTTTCCAGAAACTGCAAGAGACCTCCAGGTGGACACCGTTCGAAAAATTAATATGGCTTTCAGGGACGATTTTATGGGGATTAAACAGATTATGGGGTGTTACTGCCCCTTTAAGGACGGCCCACAACTGCTGAGAGCGCAGGCTGACACCCCGCACAAACAACCAGATCATTTCCAACGTGAAAGCTTTGTTGATCTGGGACCTCGTCTGACTTTCACAAAAAGGCAGAAGATGTGGACATCAGCACTTTTTCCGGCACATTCCACCGTTACAGGAGTTTTTTTTTTTCATGGAAAAAGAAGCCGAGGGATGCGCCACGGAGCCATTCATTACGCGGGACAAAACCACCTCGGTGTTGGTCTCACAGGAAGGCTTAAAGGTGGAATTCAGACGGATTCCGGTTGCTTTCCAGTTGTGTGAATATCCGATTGTGATTGTGCATGAGCTGAACATGCCAGAACATGTTCTGTGAGGCTTCATCACGGCGTTTCTTTTCGCCATGCAGCTCCGCCGCGACGCGCGGAATTCCTCCACCTTTGTTCCTCTTTCCATGACAAAAACTCCTGTAACAGTGAAATGTGCCATTCATTTCTAAACTGGAAGCTGTCTTGATCCGGTATGTCCTCTGACTAGCACAGGAATTGTGAAAAGACGTGGACATCAGCACTTTTTCCGGCACATTAAGACAGACGTGCGGAGGAGTTCGGCGCGTCGTGGTGCAGCCGCTCGGCGCAAAGAAACGCCATGATGAAGCCTCACAGGACATGTTGGGGCTTGTCCAGCTCAAGCTCAATTTCTCAGATATTCACACGACAGAAAAGCAACCGGAATCCGTCTGAAAGCCGTCCTAAGAGATCAACACCGAGGTGGTTTTGTGCCGCGTCAAGAGCGGTATGGTGGCGCGTCCCTCGGCTTCTTTTTCCATGAAAAACAAACTCCTGTAACGGTGGAATGTGCCGGAAAAAGTGCTGATGTCTACATCTTCTGCCTTTTTGTGAAAGTCAGACGAGGTCCCGGATCAACAAAGCTTTCACGTTGGAAATGATCTGGTTGTTTGTGCGGCGTGTCAGCCTGTCCGTCGGCGCTGGGAATGCGCTGTGCTCTCAGCAGTTGTGAGCCGTCCTTAAAGGGGCAGTAACACCCCATAATCTGTTTAATCCCCATAAAATCGTCCCTGAAAGCCATATTAATTTTTCGAACGGTGTCCACCTGGAGGTCTCTTACAGTTTCTGGAAAAAAATTGATGCAGCAAAGATCCAAATCGTTCAGACATTTATTTGCAATAAAAAATAGACGAGAGGGGTAGACCACACCTCACTCAAAGCCTGCTCACAGGCGAATGAAGCAACCGACAGGCATGAAAAAACTCACGTATGCGCATGAGGGTTCAAGCTTGGCTGACGCAATCACACGTGATTCAAATCCATATGGGTTTTGAAAAAAATAATAAGGTCGGATACTTTTCTAACAGACCTCGTATTTATAAACCATTAATAAAGCTAACTAGAAGCATTCAGAGAGTGCAAACCTCCGCCAAGGCCATGGGGTCACTGACGCCATAACATCTACATGCCGTGGAATCATTGAACCTAAAAAAGTCTAACAATGATATTTGCTCAGTAGTAAAAAAAAAGTTTCATCTGCTACTGTCATCTGAGCACTGATACTGATATTGCATGTGCTTATAGACAAAAACAAATAAGAGACAAAATTCAATTTATTATTCAACTAAACTGCAAATATATGAATTTTTTCACATTTATGAAACACTTCTCTAAACAAGGCCATAGGGTCACTGACCCTAAAGAGATTCCCTCCTTGGCACAGTGATCTATTTCTTTTTCTCTCTTTCTCTAAAATTGTATATAATAATCACTAGATTATTAATATATAAACAAAAATAAGTTTAAGAAATATTACAATTTGAAAACACATGCACTCGAATGTGATGACAGCTGCAACTGCTTAATGCTAACTTTTAACATTGAAAATGCCATAGACATGCTAACGCATTAGCATCAGGATCCAGATCGCGATCCAGATCACCACTAAAATTTAATCACTTGTTCCTCTTGTCATTTCCAACCACTCCACAAAATTTCATCAAAATCTGTTCAAAACCTTTTGAGTTATCCTGCTGACAAACAGACAAACAAACACAACCAAAAACATAACCTCCTTGGCGGAGGTAAATAGAGTGCCTTTATTCAGAGAGTAGCAACAACTGAGAACGCCACTATTTTGGGGCCATTTGTGCTGAACTGAGTGAGCCTTTTGTGTTTTCAACTTTTTTTGGTTTTGTTTTTTTAAATCACTTAACCACATACAGCAACGCATCCAGATACAGGTACTATCAAAATAAATATAAAAATAGTTGATATCAAATTTACATGAATTTACAATTTATGATTTATTTAATTAATTTAAAGCCTAATTTGTGCTTCTGTAACTCATGCAATGACATGACAGTTTTAAAGTTGTCCATTGCTGGATTATGCTTTATTCTGGATTAATTTGTTCTCCAACAAGCTTTTCTTTCTACAATCATCACCTCCAATTCAAAGGTAAGGTGTACAATTTCTGTTTTTATGACTCCTTGTTGTAATTTTGCAGACTTTTTTGCCAAATGTATGTGATCCCGAAATGTAATCAAGCATGCACACTGCCAAAACTATTAAAATATGAGAGGAAAGAGTGAAAGCATAAAAGCGTCAAATCACAGCCTTTTGTGCTGTCTGATTTAACAGGTGCACGTCAGGCTGCAGATCTGAGTCTGAGCATGGTTCAAAAAAAATAAATGGTTGGGTTTTAATCACAGACATGACTCCGGTCCCACATGCTCTGGGTTTTTAATGGAAATACATTGTTATCGGATGGGATATTTTATCTGATGTGAGTGAAAAATCCGTTATACAGAATCCCTTATATATGATGTTCATTACATGGAAAACCATTCAAAAAACATCCAGTTTATACAGTGACAGTTTAGGTGAATTTTACTGTACATGGGACTGAGCAATAAAGTTACCTACCTCGCAAAGTTTTAATGATGATGAATCACCGCTGAATTTATTTTCCCAAATTTTTCTTCCGTTCAGATCTCAAGGGAATCTGTACATCTTGAAGCCCTTGTGGGGTCTATTTGTGCATCCAAATGCACAACAACCTGGAATTTTCAGAGAATAAATAAATTAAATAGCTGGATTTACATGCAGATAGATGAACACAGAACACTATTTTGGCCACAAGATGGTACCATGAGTCATGTGACCATTTTTTTTTTAGCTCATCATGTCGCTACTCTCTGAATAAAGGGAGTTTAGAGCTAACAGCTCACCCATATTGCATTCACAAACACAAAACAAATACACAAAAAATAAATAAACACAAAATAAAATCCTAAACATGGTCATCGTTTTTATATAAAGCAGTAAATTGCAGCATTAACTGTCTATCTCTGCATTATATTTATAAACTGTTACAGGAACGGTTCACCCATGTTGCACTCATAAACATTACACAAACCAAAACAAATGCAGGAAAATAAATAAATAAAAAATAAAATCCCAAACACAGTCATTATTTTTAACAAATGCGGTAAATTATAGAATTAAGAACCAGAGTTTATTACTATACTATTATATTGATAAACTAATGGGTCACCTGTATTGTCTTCATAAACACAAAACAAATGCACAAAAAATAAAATTACTTACTTTTGAACTGTTTACATACCATTATTGTTTGTTTGTTTTGTTTTGTTTCAAATTTTTATTTTGAATCATTGAGAAAGTTACAAGACATAATTGATATACCCTCTTGGTCACAGAACTAGTATGTGACTCCTGGCCAATTCCATTCCCAACATTTTGTTGTTGTTTTTTAAACAAAACAAAAAATAGAACATGGGATGCCTTTGATAAAAGACAAAAATCACCAAGAGACTTAATCTTCATGACTAAAATAAATAAACATAAATAAAATGACGGAAAAAAATTATAATATTACTTACTTGTCTAAGTACCTTTTCTTTATACTGACATGTCTTGTGTATTCAATGTTTCTGCATATTGTCTTTGGTTAGCCTGACATAAAATGAGCGTTTTGACCATCCATCCATCCATTTTCTTCTGCTTTATCCGGAGTCGGGTCGCGGGGGCAGCAGCTCGAGCAAAGCTGCCCAGACCTCCCAATCCACACACACCTCCCCCAGCTCCTCTGGGAAACCCCAAGGCGTTCCCAAGCCAGCCGAGAGATATAGTCCCTCCAGCGTGTCCTGGGTCTTCCCCGGGGCCTCCTCCCAGTGGGACGTGCCCGGAACACCTCTCCAGTGAGGCGTCCAGGGGGCATCCGGAAAAGATGCCCGAGCCACCTCAGCTGACTCTTTTCGACGTGGAGGAGCAGCGGCTCGACTCCAAGCTCCTCCCGACTGACCGAGCTCCTCACCCTATCTCTAAGGGAGCGCCCAGCCACCCTGCGGAGGAAACTCATCTTGGCCGCTTGTACTCGCGATCTTGTTCTTTCAGTCATGAGCCAAATCTCATGACCATAGGTGAGGATCGGAATGTAGATCGATCGGTAAATCGAGAGCTTTGCCCCCCTACTCAGCTCTCTCTTCACCGCGACAGTCCGATACAGTGAACGCATCACTGCAGATGCTGCACCGATCCGTCTATCGATCTCACGCTCCATCCGTCCCTCACTCATGAACAGGACCCCGAGATACTTAAAACTCCTCCACTTGAGGCAAGGATGCTCCACCGACCTGAAGAGGGCAAAGCACCTTTTTCCGGTCGAGAACCATGGCCTCGGATTTGGAGGTGCTGATTTTCATCCCGGACACTTCACACTCGGCTGCAAACTGCCCCAGTGCATGCTGAAGGTCCTGATTTGACGAAGCCAACAGAACCACATCGTCCGCAAACAGCAGAGACGAGATTCTGTTGTTCCCAAACCAGACCCCCTCTACACCCTGACTGTGCCTAGAAATTCTGTCCATAAAAATAATGAACAGAACCGGTGACAAAGGGCAGCCCTGGCGGAGGCCAACGTGCACTGGAAACAGGTTTGACTTACTACCGGCAATGCGTACCAAGCTCCTGCTGCGGTCGTACAGGGACCGGCTAGCCCTTAGCAAAGGACCCCGGACCCCGTACTCCCGGAGCACTCCCCACAGGGTGCCCCGAGGGACATGGTCGAATGCCTTCTCCGGATCCACAAAACATGTGGACTGGTTGGGCAAACTCCCATGAACCCTCGAGCACCTGATGGAGCATGTAGAGCTGGTCCAGTGTGCCGCAACCAGGACAAAAACCACACTGCTCCTCCTGAATCCGAGGTTCGACCATCGGTCGAATTCTCCTCTCCAGTACTCTGGAATAGACCTTACCGAGGAGGCTGAGGAGTGTGATCCCCCTATAGTTGGAACACACCCTCCGGTCCCCCTTCTTAAACAGAGGGACCACCACCCTGGTCTGGCAATCCAGAGGCACTGTCCCCGATCGCCACGTGATGTTGCAGAGGCGTGTCAGCCAAGACAGCCCCACAACATCCAGAGACTTAAGGTACTCAGGACGGATTTCATCCACCCCAGGAGCCTTGCCACCGAGGAGCTTTCTAACCACCTCGGTGACTTCGGCCTGGGTAATGGATGAGTCCGCCTCTGAGTCCCCAATCTCTGCTTCCTCTTCGGAAGACGTGACGATGGGATTGAGGAGATTCTCGAAGTACTCCTTCCACCGCCCGACCACATCCCCAGTCAGGGTCAACAGCTCCCCACCCGCACCGTAAACAATGTGGGTGGAGAGCTGCTTCCGCCTCCTGAGGCGTTGGATGGTTTGCCAGAATCTCTTCGAGGCTGACCAATAGTCCGCCTCCCCAAACTCCTCCCAGACCCGAGTTTTTGCCTCTGCGACCGCATGGGCTGCGGCACGCTTGGCCTGCCGGTACCTGTCAGCTGCCTCTGGGGTCCCACCTACCAACAAAGATAAGTAGGACTCCTTCTTCAGCTTGACGGCATCCCTTACTTCCGGTGTCCACCACCGGGTTCGGGGATTGCCACCGCGACAGGCACCAGAGACCTTGCGACCACAGCTATGAGTAGCCGCATCGACAATGGAGGTGGAGAACATGGGCCACTCGGACTCCATGTCGCCAACCTCCCCCTGGATCTGGGAGAAGCTCTCCCGGAGGTGGGAGTTGAAGACCTCGCTGACAGAGGGCTCCGCCAGTCGTTCCCAGCAGACCCTCACAATATGTTTGGGCCTGCCAGGTCTGACCGGCTTCCTACCCTCCCAGCGGATCCAACTCACCACCGGATGGTGATCAGTCGACAGCTCTGCCCCTGTCTTCACTCGAGTGTCCGAGACATGTGGCCGGAGGTCAGATGATACGACTACAAAGTTGATCATCGACCTCCGGCTGAGGGTGTCCTGGTGCCACGTGCACTAAGGACACCCTTGTGCTTGAACATGGTGTTCGTGATGGACAAACTGTGACTAGCACAGAAGTCCAACAACTGAACACCACTCGGGTTCAGATCGGGGAGGCCGTGCTTCCCGATCACCCCCCTCCAGGTCTCACTGTCGCTGCCCACGTGGGCGTTGAAATCCCCCAGGAGAGCAATGGAGTCCCCAGTCGTAGCGCTATCTAGTACCCCTCCCAGGGACTCCAGGAAGGTCGGGTACTCTGCACTGCTGCTCTGCCCGTAGGCCGAGACAACGGTGAGAGACCTGTCCCTGACCCGAAGGCGTAGGGACGCGACCCTCTCGTTCACCGGAGTGAACTCCAACACTTGGGGAGACACTGAGCTGGGGAGCAATAAGCAATGCAACCCCAGCTCTTCGCCTCTCCCCGTGGGTGACACCAGAAAAATGAAGCGTCCAGCCCATCTCCAGGAGTTGGGTACCAGAGCCCAAGCTGTGCGTGGAGGTGAGCCCGACTATCTCTGGTCAGTAGCTCTCAACCTCCCGCACAAGCTCAGGCTCCTTCCCCCCTAGCGTGGTGACATTCCACGTCCCAACAGCCAGGGGCTGTGAGCATGGACCGGGCTGCCGGGCCACCCGCCCTCGACCGCCACCACTATGGTTTTGACCATAATTTCTAAAATTTGTTCATTTGTAATCGGAGTGAAAAAGTCATTCTTTCCATCTGGAACGTTTTGTTAACAGTTACTATCCATTTTCCAAGCTTTGGTGGTTCAGTGCCTGGTCACAGCCTTTTTGCCAGCAGTTATTAAAAATCTATATAAATATGTATTTTTGAATGAATTTCAGTCCTACCCATAATTAAAGGAGTAAATTCAAAGGGTATTGTAACCCTGAATATAGATTCCATATTTTTGTGTATGTCCTTCCACAATTGTTTTATTATTGGTCAATCCCAAAATATGTGCCAGTGATTGCCATCTTGGCTTCCACACTGTCTCCAGCACTTAAGCTCCTCCCTTACAATGAGTTTTTTGCTTTGGAGTAATAAAAAATCTAATTAAACATTTCCAGTTGAATTCTCTCCAGGAATGTGAATGTGCATTTCCACACAGATATACAGTAACCTCGTCATTCTTCATCGGTCATTATAATGGAGCCATCCTTTTCCCATTTCATTTTCACATATTGTGTTGAATATGACTTTTTATTCATAAACCCTTTATATAATCTAGATATTAGACCTTTTTTGATTTGCACTGTATGAATTTAGTATTTCCTTAAGCACATCCAGAGGGAAACATATTTCTATATTAATATAGTGGCACACTTGGAAATATCTATCGAAATCTTGTTTTCTCAGATTATGACTTGTTCATGATCTGTTCATGACATGTTCGTGATCTGTTTGTTATGTGTCGACGCGGATTGAGGAGCGAACCTGCGTCAGACAGGACCCAGCGCTAAAAATAACCAGAAAACGGTTCCAAACAAAAACTATTATACACCTGTGTTTAAAAGTGTAAAAACATAAAAAAAACAACGTCCCTCTGGTGGAGTTATCGTGGCTCGCTCTCCAGCGCCCGCAAGGATTAAAGCCGGCGCTCCTGGACTTCCTACCACCGCCAAACACCCCCCAGGTGGACACGACAAACTGATTCTCTGTGAAGCAAAGAGACGGTGAGGTAAATCAACAGATACAACTATATCTTCCAATAAACACACGCTGCCAGCAACACACTCAGGTCAGTGTCCTTTCTTTTACTTTATGCAAATGAGCAGCCTCTCACAACAAGTGGAGGATCACTTATCCTTCACGCCACAGCAGTGAGAAGCAAACTACGCAATTCTCTTTACAATTCCAGTACACTGTGTAACAAAACACCAAGTTACTATCAACAAGTACTTAAACACTTAATTACCTTTCGTGTGTGCTGACAGCATGTGTCCTCACCCCTCCCTGCTTCACGGGCTCGATGTGTCAAAACCCAGGCGCGGTCCTCAGCGTCTCACAAACGAACGTCACAAGGTCGAGTTCCCGGCAGTTCTGCTTGAATCACACATGACTTAAATGCAGAACGCCATCCAATTATCTGCTTCAGCTGCAAGTCGTCCAGGTTGCACGTGAGCACCAAGCACAGGTGCTTTCCATGATGTTGATGAGGGTGAAGACTCTTCAGCCAGCACCTTCTTCACAGACAAATCAGCCCTCATGCCACCTGGAGAGCAAAGAAAAGAAAAGAACACCAAAACATCCAGCCACGCCCCCCCCAACACACAACAGTACCCCCCCATCAACGGGAAGCCTCCCGGCGACCGAACAGACCAGGCCCGAGAACAGCCCCTCCCTCCGGGGTCCACGTCAGGAAGCAGACGGCAAGACAGGCACCGCAGCTGGAAGGCCGGCTGGAATCAACAAAAGCCCCAAAACATTCCCCAGAACAAGTCCACTCACACAAAAAAAAACATAAAACCCACCCAAAACCTCCCCAGGGGACCGTCCCATCAAACCCCGGGAGGAAAAGAAAAACTCCAAAACACAAAAACCCAACACAGTCCCACAACACAGTACAAACGTAGATGCATAAAAGAAAAATAACAAACAACCCCCCCCAGAATGACCTGCAGAGCCCAACCCCCCCTCAGAAGGCCTTCATTGCCAGTTCCAGGAGGAACAGCCAAAACCGTGATCCCACAAAGGTCCCCAGGTATACATGGAGTGAAACGGTGCCCCCCAGGGGACCGTATCATCAACCCCAGGAGGCACCCTCCCCACAACCCCGGAACCCCAGATCCGGTCACACTTGGCCGGCCGGTCCCAAGCCAATTCCCCCCCCCAGAGGACCGTCCCATCAACCCTGGAGGCGGAACCCGGAAGGAAACAAAATAAAACCAAAAACCAACCCCCGGAGGACAACCAAAAACAACCCCGGGGGGATATAAAACGACCATAAACCCCGTTGCCCTCCCCGGCACCCCAAAAGACCCCAGGTCCCTCCCAGAGCCCTTTGGCGGCTCTATTGTGGCAAACGGCACAAAATAGTAAGCCGGAGAAGGGAACAGGTAAAAACTAACCCAGCTCCAACCCCAAAGCGCAGCGGAGAACCGGAAATACGTCCGGTGCCCCAACTCGACCAAACCCCAGCCACTCGGGAGGGGTGGAACTACCGAAATGGCAAACAGCAACAGATCGGCCCACCCCTCCGACTGAGGCATGTCTCCGCTGCACCACACCCCGGCAACACCCATGACAATCGGTCCAAAGGCTCACCGAGGCTGGAGTGGAACCGGGCCCTAACCAAACCAAAAAGAACGCCTCTAACACCCCCCCCCTAGGTGCAGAGGTCTTCTGAGAATGCTCAGCGTGACCAACCTGCACCACCCCACAACCCACAAGACAAGCGGTCTAAGGGCAAGTGAGGTTGGGGTTAGGAATGTAGAGAAATAAAAACAACAAAACAAAACGACCCAACAACCCAAACAGAAAATACCTAAAAACACAGACACAATTGACAGGTAAGTGAGCCCAGGCGGGCTTCTGACCGCCTATCACTCCACCAGATACGCCCCTACCACCCCAAACAAGTATAACCCCTGATTAAAGAAACCAAACATTTACGTGTGCTAGAAATTTTTTTTTTATTTTATTTTATTTTTTTTAATTTTTGTTATGTGGGTTCTGTTGTCTGTCCAAGAACACTTGGAGTTACGTCACCGCCATTTCTCTTGACGCCCACGTGTCGGGGCAACACAGGAATCTCGACTTGTCCAAGCTGCATGGGCTCGTCAATAGGAGGAGCCGGAGGTCCCGTCGGAGGAGCAGCAGTGGGGCGAAGAAGAGGCGGCCCAGCTTTGTGTCGGGGAAAGCCCCGAGACAAAAAAAAAAAAACCGCTCTAATGGGCGTCCTCTCTCGCGTCCACGCTCCTTCATCCGATCATCTAGACGAATCACCAACGATATTAGCTCGTCTAAATCGTTTGGCTCATCACGGACCGCCAGCTCGTCTTTTAATGACTCATTTAACCCGTCCACAAATACGCCTCGTAAAACTGCGGCATTCCAACCTGTGGGTGACGGAGTTATCGGCACCGATATCGATAGTGCCGCAGCTGGAGCAGCAGGAAGCAGAACAGCTTGCGCTGCAAGCTCCGTAACACGGGCATCTGTTTGTTTAATTTGGTTCGCGAGATGCTGTAATTGCTCCCGTATGTTCTCCAAGTGTTCCTGAACTTTTTCGACAAAAGGAACCGCTTCTGCCGCTGGGTCCATTATGGAATGGCCGGGAACTACTGTTATGTGTCGACACGGATTGAGGAGCGAACCTGCGTCAGACAGGACCCAGCGCTAAAAATAACCAGAAAACGGTTCCAAACAAAAACTATTTATTATACACCTGTGTTTAAAAGTGTAAAAACATAAAAAAAAACAACGTCCCTCTGGTGGAGTTATCGTGGCTCGCTCTCCAGCGCCCGCAAGGATTAAAGCCGGCGCTCCTGGACTTCCTACCACCGCCAAACACCCCCCAGGTGGACATGACAAACTGATTCTCTGTGAAGCAAAGAGACGGTGAGGTAAATCAACAGATACAACTATATCTTCCAATAAACACACGCTGCCAGCAACACACTCAGGTCAGTGTCCTTTCTTTTACTTTATGCAAATGAGCAGCCTCTCACAACAAGTGGAGGATCACTTATCCTTCACGCCACAGCAGTGAGAAGCAAACTACGCAATTCTCTTTACAATTCCAGTACACTGTGTAACAAAACACCAAGTTACTATCAACAAGTACTTAAACACTTAATTACCTTTCGTGTGTGCTGACAGCGTGTGTCCTCACCCCTCCCTGCTTCACGGGCTCGATGTGTCAAAACCCAGGCGCGGTCCTCAGCGTCTCACAAACGAACGTCACAAGGTCGAGTTCCCGGCAGTTCTGCTTGAATCACACATGACTTAAATGCAGAACGCCATCCAATTATCTGCTTCAGCTGCAAGTCGTCCAGGTTGCACGTGAGCACCAAGCACAGGTGCTTTCCATGATGTTGATGAGGGTGAAGACTCTTCAGCCAGCACCTTCTTCACAGACAAATCAGCCCTCATGCCACCTGGAGAGCAAAGAAAAGAAAAGAACACCAAAACATCCAGCCACGCCCCCCCCAACACACAACACTGTTAGAGAGTAGTATGCTGTTATGCCTTTAATTATCCAGCTGTGAAATCCGGTGTCTATTTGGTTGGGCTTAAAATCAGGGTTGTATGCACACCAACTCACGATCTTCAAATTATTATGTAATTTATATTCATCTTTAATTTTTGACCAAGATTTTAATGATGACTCCAGCCATGGATTATCAACCTATCAACAGGTGAGTGTCATGATTGGGTATAAAAGGAGCATCCCCAAAAAGCTCAGCCGTTCACAAGCAAAGATGGGATCACCACTTTGTGACAACTGCGTGAAAAAAATAGTCCAACAGTTTAAGAATAATGTTTCTCAACGTTCAATTGCAAGGAATTTAGGAATTCCTTCATCTACAGTCCATAATGTAATCAGAAGATTTTGAGAATCTGGAGAACTTTCTACACGTAAGTAGCAAGGCCGAAAACCAACATTGAATGCCCATGACCTTCGATCCCTCAGGCGGCACTGCATTAAAAATCGACATCATTGTGTAAAGGATCTTACCGCGTGGGCTCAGGAACCCTTCAGAAAACCATTGTCAGTTAACACAGTTCATCACTACATCTACAAGTGCAAGTTAAAACTCTACCATCCAAAGCGAAAGCCATACATCAACAACATCCAGAGATGCCGCCGCCTTCTCTGGGGCCGAGCTCATCATCAGGTTTTGGAGCAACACATGCTGCCATCCAAGCAACATCTTTTTCAGAGACATCCCTGCTTATTTCAATGCCAAGCCACATTCTGCACGTGTTACAACAGCGTGGCTTCATAGTAAAAGAGTGCGGGTACTAGACTGGCCTGCCTGCAATCCACACCTGTCGCCCATTGAAAAGGTGTTGTGCATTATGAAGTGCAAAATACGACAACAGAGACCCCGGACTGTTGAACAACTGAAGTCGTACATCAAGCAAGAATGAGAAAGAATTCCACTGGCAAAGCTTCAACACTTAGTGTCCTCAGTTCCCAAACACTTATTGAGTATTATTAGAAGGAAAGGTGATGTAACACAGTGGTAAACATACCACTGTCCCAGATTTTTTGAAACATGTTGCAGGCATCCATTTCAAAACGAGAAAATATTTGCACAAGAACAATAAAGTTTATCAGTTTGAACATTAAATGTATTGACTTTGTGGTGTATTCAATTGAATATAGGTTGAAGAGGATTTGCAAATCATTGTATTCTATTTTTTTTTTACATTTTACACAATGTCCCAACTTCATTGGAATTGGGGTTGTACAACTCCTAAGTAATTTGAAGTATTTAAGTCCCATTTTGGTTTTAATTCTTTGCATAAATTTGTTGGAGTGTTAGTTCTAGAATACACCTTGTGGTTTAACCTGGACACATTTTTAGTGATGTACCGGGTGTTTCGGGTCTTACATCAGACACCCTCACCTGGGTGACCCAGCCGGGGCTGATCAGGGCCCAATCCTCTTCAGTCAGAGCCAACGTGAAGCCTTTTCAGGAGCTTCCATGATGTTTTTAATGGCTCTTCGTCTGTGCGATCCGCAGATCCCTAGGAGTCCCATGACCCGATGTAAAGATTGGCCTGTGAAGCCTCTACAACCCACTTCAGTGGGCTCGCAGCGGGCCTTCCACCCATTTCTCCGACATTCACAACCAGGTCAGCATACTTGACCTTCTTCTGTTCCTGCATTTCCTCCATCCACTCTTCCCAGGGGACAGTTAGATCCAGTAGCACCACCCGCTTACTTACCCTGGACATCAAGACCATGTCTGGCCATAGTGTTGTTGCTGCAATGATGTCCGGAAATATTAACTGCCTCCCAAGGTCGATCAGAAGTTGCTAGTCCCTTGCTGTTGCAAGCAGGCCCCCCTGGGTCTTCTTTGGAGGCTGGGGCTTTTCACCTGCTTGAACAAAAGTGATGGTGCACTTGGAGGATTATTGCCGCTTGCTGTTCTTGATGCCAGTACAAATGGTGTCTGCTACTGCCCTTAGCACCTGGTCATGGTGCCAACGGTACCGACCGTCTCCAAAGACCTTTGAGCAGCAGCTGAGGATATGTTCCAGAGATCCCCTCTTCTGGCAGAGTTGGCAAACTGGTGAGTCCACCAAGCCCCAGGTGAACAGGTTGGCAGGGATTGGGAGGACATCATACACTGACTGAACCAGGAACTTGAAGTGTGTAGATCCATCTTCCAGAGTTCTGCCCAAGTGATCTTGCGGCCAGTTGCATACTCCCACTTGGTCCAGGCCCCCTGCTTGGACTTGCCCACCATGCTGCTGTAGGGAACTTCCTCCACCTCAGCACATACCTCCTCCTGGATCAGCTTCCGCTTCTCCTTTCCACTGACTTTGCTATAGCTAGATTTGGAGTTGCTGCCCAGCCCGCCCGCCCAGTAGCCACTGTGCCCACCCAGTAGCCACTGTGCCCACCAGGATGCTTTGTTGCAACCTTGCTTCTGCTCGTTCCACTGCATCCTGGGCACGCCACTTCCATCCTGTTCTGACCTCCACCCCTGCTGAGGAGACCTTTGTGTCAGCAGAGTCCCTGTAGAGCAGGACATCTCTGGCTTGGGTGACCTTGAGAATCATAATTTAATGTGATTATCTGCGTTTTACTCACATTCAGTTTATATCAAGCATAGTTGCCAAATGTGTTTAGTTGGTTCCTTAAAAAAAAAAATAAAAAAAAAAAAAATATATATATATATATATATATATATATATAGGGGGGTGGTGGCCAAGTGGTTAAAGCGCTTGGTTTCAGTGCAGAATGTTCCGGGTTCAAATCCCACCCCTGCCACATTTCTTCATGTAATGTGGAGTTGCGTCAGGAAGGGCATCTGGTGTAAAAGGGACTTACTATATATATATATATATATATATATATATATATATAGTAAGTCCCTTCGGCTGCTCCCTTGTTTGCATTCGGGGTCGCCACAGCAAATCCAAGGTGGATCTGCATGTTGAATTGGCACAGGTTTTACACCAGATGCCCTTCCTGACGCAACTCCACATTACATGAAGAAATGTATATATATATAAATAAATATATATATATATATATATACACACACACTCAACAAAAATATAAACGCAACACTTTTGGTTTTGCTCCCATTTTGTATGAGATGAACTCAAAGATCTAAAACTTTTTCCACATACACAATATCACCATTTCCCTCAAATATTGTTCACAAACCAGTCTAAATCTGTGATAGTGAGCACTTCTCCTTTGCTGAGATAATCCATCCCACCTCACAGGTGTGCCATATGAAGATGCTGATTAGACACCATGATTAGTGCACAGGTGTGCCATAGACTGCCCACAATAAAAGGCCACTCTGAAAGGTGCAGTTTTATCACACAGCACAATGCCACAGATGTCGCAAGATTTGAGGGAGCGTGCAATTGGCATGCTGACAGCAGGAATGTCAACCAGAGCTGTTGCTCGTGTATTGAATGTTCATTTCTCTACCATAAGCCGTCTCCAAATAGAATTTGGCAGTACATCCAACCAGCCTCACAACCGCAGACCACGTGTAACCACACCAGCCCAGGACCTCCACATCCAGCATGTTCACCTCCAAGATCGTCTGAGACCAGCCACTTGGACAGCTGCTGAAGCAATCGGTTTGCATAACCAAAGAATTTCTGCACAAACTGTCAGAAACCGTCTCAGGGAATCTCTCGTTGTCCTCATCGGGTTCTCGACCTGACTCCAGTTTGTCGTCGTCACCGACTTGAATGGGCAAATGCTCACATTCGCTGGCGTTTGGCACGTTGGAGAGGTGTTCTCTTCACGGATGAATCCAAGTTCACACTGTCCAGGGCAGATGGCAGACAGCATGTGTGGCGTCGTGTGGGTGAGCGGTTTTCTGATGTCAATGTTGTGGATCGAGTGGCCCATGGTGGCAGTGGGGTTATGGTATGGGCAGGCATCTGTTATAGACGAAGAACACAGGTGTATTTTATTGATGGCATTTTGAATGCACGGAGATACCGTGACGAGATCCTGAGGCCCATTGTTGTGCCATACATCCAAGAACATCACCTCATGTTGCAGCAGGATAATGCACGGCCCCATGTTGCAAGGATCTGTACACAATTCTTGGAAGCTGAAAATGTCCCAGTTCTTGCATGGCCGGCATACTCACCGGACATGTCACCCATTGAGCATGTTTGGGATGCTCTGGACCAGCGTATACGACAGCGTGTACCAGTTCCTGCCAATATCCAGCAACTTCGCACAGCCATTGAAGAGGAGTGGACCAACATTCCACAGGCCACAATTGACAACCTGATCAACTCTATGCAAAGGAGATGTGTTGCACTGCATGAGGCAAATGGTGGTCACACCAGATACTGACTGGTATCCCCCCCCCCAATAAAACAAAACTCCACCTTTCTGAGTAGCCTTTTATTGTGGACAGTCTAAGGCACTAAGGCACCTGTGCACTAATCATGGTGCACAGGTGTGCATCTTGGTATGGCACACCTGTGAGGTGGGATGGATTATCTCAGCAAAGGAGAAGTGCTCACTATCACAGATTTAGACTGGTTTGTGAACAATATTTGAGGGAAATGGTGATATTGTGTATGTGGAAAAAGTTTTAGATCTTTGAGTTCATCTCATACAAAATGGGAGCAAAACCAAAAGTGTTGCGTTTATATTTTTGTTGAGTGTATAAGGACATCATCGGCATATAGTGCCACCTTGTGCATGTCTCCAGAGATGTCTATTCTCTTTATTTAATTTGTCTGTCTTATCATCTGAGCCAGAGGCTCTATGTAAAGGGACAACAAAACAGGTGAGAGCCCAAAGCCTTGCCTTGTCCCACATTCCAGTTCAATTTAATTTGTTAAATTTATTTTTATCCGAGCAGTTGGTTTTGTATATAATGCTCCAATTGTTTTTATAAAATTACTATGAAAGCCAAATCTCTCTAGTACTTTATATAAAAAGCTCCAGCTCACAGACTCAAAGGCCTTCTCTGCATCAAGGCTGAACAAGGCTGCCTGAATCTTCATCTTTTTAATGTGGTTCATTATGTGCAGAGTGTGTCTTACATTATCATGTGTTTGTCTCTGTGAGATGAAGCCTGTTTCATCAGTATTAATAAGATTGCCTCTAATCTTTTTGCCAGGATTGATGTAAATAGTTTATAACCAATATTGAAAACAGAAATAGGTTTAAATGAGCTACAATTAAGTGTGATCCTTTCCTTCTTTTGGAATTACTGGAATAGTTGCTTCTTTCCATGAAGGTGGCATTTTTCCATCTTTTAAAGCCAAATTTAATAGTTTTAATAGAAACGATAATAACTCAGTTTTAAATTTTTTATATCATTTGGGAGGAAAGCCTGTTCGTCCGTCCGGACCTGTCCGATATCAGACAGGACAGCTCTCTTTCAGTTATTTCAGACATAAGTATTTACTTTTGATTTTCAGACAGAGTAGGTACATTTTGCTGTTTCAAAAAATTGTTTATCTGTTGAACATTTTGTGAATTTGGTTGTGTGTATAACTGCTTATAATAATCCTAATAATCCTAATATGAATTGTATTGTCTGCTTGTTGTTTTTGTAATTTACTTGCAAGTAATTTTGGAAATCTGGAGCCTGACTCAGTATATTTTTGCTTTGTGGAGATCATCTTCTTTTGTATTTCCTGTTGGTAGATTGCATTTATTCTATTTCTTAAAAGTTTTAATTTGATGTTAAGCTCTGGATTCAGACCTCTCCTGTGTTTTGTCTCAAGCTCTTTTAATTCTTTTTTAACTCTTGCAATTTAGTTTGTCTTTCTCTCTTTTTATGTGAACAGAAAGATATCATTTTACCTCTCATGAATGCTTTCAATGAGTCCCAAACAATTTCTGGCCTTCTCCATTTAGGTTTTCCTTTTTAAAAAAATTGTAATGTCCATTTTAGTTAATTTGGTGAATTGCAAGTCATTTAACATATTTGTGTTCAATTTCCATAGTGTATTGTTGGGTTCATTATTCATTTCTAAGGTTAAAAAATGGGGGCATGGTCTGGCAAATCAATATTTTCTATGTCAGCCTTCTGTATCCTGTGGCAATCCCTTAAAAAAAAAAAAAAAATCCAGCCTTGAGTACACTGTGTGCGAATGAGAGTAATGCGTATAATCACGGCTTGTTGGAAAGAGATTCCTCCAAGTGTCTATAATACCATGGTCTGACATTAGTATTTTAATTTTCTTTTGTAGTTTTGAATGACGAAATTTGACGAGTCAAGCCTTGAATTAAGTCTCAATTTTTCATGCTCAGCAGAATTAAGGTGAGTTTCTGGAAGCATGGCAATTTCAGCATTCTCCTTTTTTAGTTTGGATAGTATCTTATTCCATGTTGTTGGGTTCAAAACCCATTGACATTATATGAAGCAAATTTTATACCATTTTATACCACAAAACTTTGAACAATAACACGAACAGAACAAAAACTTATTAAAAACTTCAAACTAAAAACTCTGTGTGGGGGGTGTTGTGCTTCAAGTGCCGAGGTTCTAAAAAAATTGATCCTTTCGTGGGCTTGTGATGCTAGACCTCCAGTCCAGGGAAAGCCTGTTCGTCGCTAAGAGCAGAGCCCATGTAGGTGGCTGTACTGCGTCAGTAATCATAACCGATAGAGTCCATGTCTGACATAGTATAATATGAATCAAGAATAAAAGGGCAACACTTTTTTTCCCAAACAGATAGATAGCTTTTGCCTTGAGGTAAAAATCATCTGAATTAGTATCGCTGGTAAGTACTCATCTTTAGAAATCTGTCACCTGAATTCTTGTAGCTTTTCCACAGCCCGCAGCTTGTTTGGGAGGGTGCATTTGTTTGCGCTGCCGCGTCCTCGTCATGCCATGATGAAAGCCACCGTAGCTCACACTGAAACGGGTCAACAAGGGGCGAGATGACGGTGACTGGGAAGCCGTGTGATGACATATCCACTGTCGCCTCTGCTGCGTTTTGATATATCCGGGTCTCCTCTTCAAAAAACTCTCATATTTTCACAGGATATGGAGTTTGGAACTTGATTCTCCTCTCTTTGAGCACATCTTTCCTGACTGTACTCAGCGCATTTCTTAAGGATAGCCGGCGGGTAATCATGATCCACGTAGAATCGTTTGTTCTCATAGAAGGCTTGCTTCTTCTGCCAGGCTCTCCTTATAACCTCCTCTTTAACTCTGAAGCTAGCAACTTTTGCAATGGATCAAGCAAGGCTTTAACTGATCAGCGGGCTTGGGTCCCAGTGCTCTGTGGGGTCTTTCAATCTTTACTTCAGCCTCACATGGAAAGTCCAAAGACTCTTGGAACATATTTTCCAAGAAGGAAACCATGTTGTTGCTCTCAGCTTGCTCGGGAGTACTGTAGATTCTGATGTTATCTCTGCGAGCCCTGGCCTCTTGTTCTGTTAACTTAGCCTCCATATCGTTCTGCCGTTGTACAAACCATCCCAATAAAGTAGATTCTGCCTGCATCTCTGTTTCCACCTTGTCAGTACAGCCTTTGGCTTCATCCAGTTGATCATTTGTTTTATGCAGATTCTGTTGGATGTTTGAAAGTGTCTAAAATCTTTCAGTTCCTTGAATATGCTAACCAAGCTAGCTCCCTTGGGTTCATCTTCCTTGAGGTCCTCATGGTCAGAGGAGCCGCTCCGACTGCCCTGTATCACCTCATAATTTAGCTCTGTCCTTAGTTTTTTCCGTCCTTTACCTCCTCTAGTCTCCATCTTGATAAAACTGTTGAGGTTATGCAATTCACTGGCTTTTCGGGGATGTTTTTGGCAATACTGTCGGAGAGCACCAAAGTTATGCGGCCATTGTCAGTGTGACCCGGAAGCAGCTCCTGTTTAAATACTGCTTTTGTCCACAGTGTAACTTATTTCGGCTCTGTGTCTTATTACCAGCGTCGGCAGTTCGATTGTATGCATTGACCTGTGAGCTGGTGTCGCAGATCAAATGGTCCCCCCTAAAAATCTTAATCACATTCACTGTGCATGCATCATCAGCCGTAGTTCATAAATTATCACCTCATTTCTGCTTAAAATTGCACTCCAGTCATCATCTGTCTCAGTAACACATATTTGAAGCTTTTGTACAACAATCATGTACACAGAAATTCAGCATTATTTCATCATAAAACACGGAGGAAGCAATCAGACCACCGCAGCTACACGAGCTGCTAGCTGATGCGTTCACTACACGTCGGTCATTTCAAAAGTGTCACTGATTATCGCCACGGTTCTTCTTAAAACAGCCTAATTTTTGCTTAAAACTGACTTTAGAATGATTTAAGAGGTTTTACTTTGTCATCTGATGGTTAATAATCCCATTCATTATTTGATCGCTTTGGGTGAAGAGACTCTGTCTCAGATGAGCGGCTGAGCTCTGAAATGACACATACGCAGTGGAGAGAGGGGAGACCAATTTCTAGGGGGGGCCATTTGGTCTGTGACACCGGAATTGTTAGCTACCTCTCCGCACATGCGCACTGATGAACTCAAAACTGGCTTATGCTTTGCACAAGTCCGGGTAAACCCCCATGTGATCTATGGTGTCAGTGTCGGTCTGATCCATGGTCTGAACTGTCGCTACCACCAGTAGTTCAAAGTCGTCAGTTCTTTTGAAAGTTTACCCTTCAGGGGAGCTTTTCATACATTTTTTGTAAACAATGCAAATTTTGATCATATTGGTAATGTCATATAATGAATCCTCTACTTAAAGATTAATAAATAAAATTATTGTGGTGCCAGTGAAAATTGTTTTTATGCCTTAAATGTTATACAACTCAGCAGCCTATACTTTTAAGTAGACTAAAACATTTTGGGGTTTTTTCCTCCTGAAATGAGACGTCCTGCGTTCTTTATGAATTACATTGATGTTGATTTGCAGCACAGCCGGCTGAGATCAGATCAGAGGTATGGAGTGGCATTCATGCCATTAATGTATGAAAAGAAATGCTTTTGAGAAAAACTACAGATTTTGTTTATTTTGATTTATATCCAGAGATCAAGCATCCAGTGACCAATTTCATATTTACTTTAAGAATCAATAAAATGTTATTGACATAGAAAACCTGTAAAGCCTACTTTTAATACACAGAAAATTCACCAGAGGTATTGATAGGGGAATCGATAAGGAATTGGATTAATACATGGAATTGACAATGGCATCGATATTGATAAAATCTTATTAATACCCATTCCTTATTATTTATGTTAAAATGTGTTAGTTATGCCAAAGACATTTAAAAACAGATGTTTAAATGTTTTAAAAAACTGTTTAATATATGACAAAATATAAAAATAGAAGAATAGAAAGTTCTTTAAAAACATGTTTAAAATGTTTACGAAGGCTGTAAAATGTGTAAATGTATAGACAGTTCCTTAAAAACACACAAATACTTTTAAAATGTGTTTAAGATGTGCACATAAAAGAATAAAAAGAAACATCAAGCTATTGAAATTGTGTGTGTGTGTTGGTGGGGGGCCCCACAACTATTCATTTGTTCTCTGAGGGGAGAGCTCATTCACCCACACTTTGAAAACCCCTAATGTAACATATTCTACCTTAATAGTATGCATTAGATCACAACTTTGTCTGTTGTGATCCCTAGAGTCCCCCTTTCCCCCTTTTAGGTTGTAAATCAGCACATATTTTTGCGGGTCAGGCAGTGTGGATTGGCTTTCGTGATGGGGTTGCAGGTGTTTTTATATACACTATAACTTGCCTAAACCGTCATTAACTGGATGTTTGCACTCACCAGACAAAAGCAAATGTTCCAATGCTTTTGTATTGGTTTTCCATGTAATAAACATGGTATTTACCAGATTTTGTATAACGGATTTTCACACACATCGGACAAAACATCCCAAGCCATCGCAATGTATTCCCATTAAAAAATCCTCGCATATACAGAACAGAGCAATCCGGGCATGCCCATGCAGTGCAACAGAGGTATGAAAAGCAGATCAGCACTGACACTCCACTCGCCGATTTGAGGAAAGTTATCAGGGCTGGTGGTGGGCTGAAACCGGAAGCAGTGGGAGACCAATGCAGACTCACAGGCAGCGAGCGTTGGTTTAGTTGAATAATAGGCTTTATCTTGAAACCAGGCATTGGGTTCGGTACACAGGTAGTCAGACATGGAAGCAGATGTATCAGACATGGTACAGGCTGGGACGTCGTCCATAAACCAGGCAGGGTTCGTTCACACAGCGTCGAGGTATACAGCAGGCAAAACAAAGGCAGAGTCAAAATACAGGCAGAGTTCAGGATACGGCAAGGCGGAGGTCGGAGCAACAAAGCAATGTCAAAACACACATGAACAAACTGGACAAGAACGAGAGGCTAGAAAGTGAACAAAGTCAACAATCAGGCCGTGAGCTGTGGATCTGTGAGGGTTTTAAAGAGGAGCAAACTAATCAGGTTGCTGTGGAGCAGGTGTGTGGAAGGAGGTGTGGTTTAGTGAACAAAGAAGAGGGAAGAAAGGCAAGAAAGTGCAGGAGGGCAAAACAAGCCGGTGCTAAGCAAGATAAGTAGGTGACAGAAAAACTAACTGAATAACCTGACGTGTTCTAGACAAACAATAATGCGTGAGTGAAACCAAAAGGGGCAGAACTAAGAAATACGGTGGCAAGTCTAAAGAGAGAAAAAATAAGGACCTTTGAATTGAACCAAACTAGGATGAAACAGATACTGGCAGACAAGAGAATACAACAACTGATGAAGGCACAACAACTATGGACTGAACTGCAAATAACCAAAACCCAGAGAATACAGAATAATGCAATAAATAATACAAGATAACTGATAACTGCTCATCAGATTATGTTTCATTTGTTATTCATGGCATTTTCTGTTCAACACCAAAGTTAAAAAAATAATAACATGTGACTAAGCATATACAATAAATGTGATAAACTAATTGATGAAAACAAACTGGCAGGACAGCACTAGAATGGAACTGAATCATGACAAAGAAATACAAAGTGACAAAGAGACCAAGTAATAAAGCAAAATGGAACACAGAATAAACACATGATGAAAATAATCCACTAATAAAACAAAGCAGGAGCCGAAGGGGATGTAAAGAAAGAAGGAATCAAAGCCTTGAATAGGGCCAAACCATGACAAAAGTGGGTATCGTATTTCTTTGATTAAAAGCCTGGGCATTTTTTAAACCATGCTCAGACCCTAAATGAGAGAGGCCTTTATACAAGACCAGCGATTATTAACAAAATGCTGCCTGCAGTGTAATATTGTAATATGGTGTTAAGTTTCACACATATCCCTGGGTGTGATGAATCAAAGACAACTGCTTTAGATCAGTGCCCTATGCATAGCTGCAAACCCTCCATGTAGCCTGACGCGTACCTGCTAAATGACAGAGACTGCAAAGGCTGTGATTGGTCACTTTTATGTTTTCACTCCTTCCTCTCCTTCCTCCCTCGTCATATTTTAATCACTTTTGCAGTGTGTACACTGATTACATTTTGATCTAAGATCAAATAAGTTTCACAGAAAAGGCTGCAAATACGGCCCACTGCACAACATGGAGTTGAAAAACTACAAAGAAGCTCAAATCACTCATGGACGGAAATTGCACACATCGTAATGTTATTTTGGAGATTGATGATTATATAAAGAAGTGGAGCTCACTGAGGGACAAATTAATCCAGAAAAAGCCACTGTTCCTGCAGTAAATTGAAGTAAGATGCCCACCAATGCGACGGAAAACTTCAAGAGGGTCATGCGCACATTGACATCATTGCATGGCCACAGAGTTAACAAGTTGTGGAAGCATATATCAGGCTTTAGTATTTTAAGGTATCACTCCGCAGCGGACATAGAAAAAAGAGTGACTTGACCAAATGGAATTTTTCAATGCAAATAATGCCCGGGGCTTATTGAAGGCAGGCGGTCGGGCGGTCTCCTGGTCATGGGCTTTGGTGTTTGGGGTGGGATCCGGGGTGGGGGGCCCTGCTGGCTGCACTGGGGTCCTGGCTGTCGGGGGGCCTTGTGCTCATCCTGGCCCCGGGGTTGGACCTTGCCTCTTGTCTGGGGGCCGGGCCCTGCCCTAGTATGGCTCGGTGGCCCCTTGTGCTTTGGATTTGGTTGTGGTGGCTCCTTTGCCCCCCACCCTTGCCACCGCCGCTCCTGCCTGCTGGGGCCATGGCCCTGGTGGTGTGGTTCTGAGGCTCTCCCTATTGTTGGGTCTATGCCAGCACCTTGTGTGCTTCCCTTGGGTATGGGGCTGCTCCCTATGCCTCCGTGGGGAGGGGTGGTGTCGGGGGTGCGTTCCGACGTCCCCTGTTGGTTTGCTGTGCTGCCTAGTGGACCCACGTCCGTCGGCGCTTGCGGCCGACCGTGTGGATTCTGACGTGCCGGAGTGGTCCATGTCATATGGTAAGGTTCTGTACTCTTGTCTTGGCCCAACACACCAGCCACAGTAGTGATCGGATATTTAGCTGTGATCGGGGTCTCTGTGTGTGTATGGTTGCGTGTTTGTGGCCGTCACCACAATTCGGTTTTTGGGTGCTCTTAAGAGGATTAAAACTATGGTGTCACTGTTTGTTCATGTGTGGCTGTTTGTCATGCTATGTTGTATGGTTGGGGCCCCGTCTCCTCTGTGTCTCACGTCACAGTTATTGTCTTCACCACTTGTCTCTAGTTCTTGTGTGTCTTTGTGTTGTTTTGGTGGTCGGCCCTTCCTGAAAGAAGTTGTTGGTTGGCTTTGAGTAGGATGTTGTAGGCTGATCGGGAAGGGCGGATGGGGGTCACACACACACCACATTCACTCATGCACTACCACGAATAAATTGCATATATGGGTATTAATGTTCATAAATGGTTCTGCCAGTGTGGCATTTACCATTACTATATATGCACACAGGGAAAGAAAAAAGTAAAAGTATTGGTCAAACTGGGCTGCTCTGGTTTATACAGCTTCACACGCTGCACAAGTTGATTTAACAGGCCACTTCCTATGTTACGATCAAGCCATAAAATTGTCATTAAAGAATTACAAACTCTTTATACAGGTTTTTTTTTATGTTTTTTCATGACATGTACTTCTGCCTTCTCGTGAAAGTGACTTCAGCATCACAGTGGTCACATGAACACAACATTTTGCAACAGGTGTTATTGGGAAGGTTGCTCAGTTTCACAGGTTTTAAGAGCATCATATTTTCCACAACAGACAATGGAGCATTTCATGAGATGGGAAATGGGATTGGATCACTCATGATATATCGATGTCTGACATTTGTTATGTCGACAGGCATCAAAATGTGTGGACATCAGACACTGACATGTGACACTTTCTGTTAAAAGCCCTGAATTATCAACCAAATTAAGCAACATGGGCAACATTAAATTCAAACAGTTCCAATACATTTTCGGTAAATTGCCCAGCGCGAACAATGAATGGTTCATATCAGTTCCAAGGAAAACAGCTTTGCATTGCCTCGTTTTATGAGACATAAGAGACAACCTGCTGTGCTGTAGATTGACTTGAGCAGATGAAGACGTATGCATGCTGGGTGGAAATAAAGAAATCGTCATCTGGCACACGCTGCATTTAATTGGGAGTGGAATGTGAAGCACCGAGGCAACTAAGAGCACAGTTTGAAGTCAAGCATTTGCACATGAGCTATTTTAGTCACTCTAGTTGTTCTGTTGTGCTCTCAGCCAGTGTAAACACAGTCTGTCCAGGGGCCCCCAAGGCAATGAGATCAGACTGAGACCAGCTTTTCTCTGAAATCTGTCCAGGCATGGCGTTATGACACTGCAAGCACTGTCAGAGCTGAACAGAAGACTGTGGCTGGAGGCCATGGATGGCAAGGAACCGGTGAGGAACTCTGCCTGTTTGTCTTTGAAATATTCATTTTTATGGTGCCACCTCTCTCCCCAGAATGCTGTTTGATTATCTGTTGGACAAAGCATGTATTATTTCACTCTGTCACCATCTCCTGGTTGGTTAGGGTTAGGTCCAGCTACTCTTTAACAAAACCCACTGTGAACCTCACTTGTGCTAAAAACAGTCCAGTCATGGGAGCACTGGGAAAAACTGACATCATTTTCTGCCTTCAGGCATTTTTACAGCCGCCAAGGACGTAATAAAATCATTGGCGTTTATTTATTTATTTGTCTGTCTGTCTGTCTGTCTGTCAGTTAGCAGGATTACGTCAAAACTACTGAACGGATTTTGACGGAATTTTCACCACAGATAGATATTAGGCCATGGAAGAACCCATTAAATTTTGGAGGTGATCTGGATCCAGACCCAGATTCTGGATCAAGTTTCACTTTATATAGGCTTTGAAGAATTACTGTTAGCGGGATTACATCAAAACTACTGCACAGATTTTGACAAAATTTTCAACACAGATACATATCAGGCCATGGAAGACTCCGTTCGATTTTGGAAGTGATCCGGATCCTAATCTGGATTCTGGATCAAGATTTTACTTTATATAGACTTTGAAGGCTTACGTCAGATATTCTTCACAGATTCTCACCAAACTTTCACCACAGATAGATATTAGGGCATGAAAGACTCTGTTAAATTTTGGAGGTGATCAGGATCCGGATTCTGGATCAAGATTTCACTTTATATAGACTTTGAAGGATTACGTCAAAACTTCTTCACAGATTCTCACCAAATTTTCACCACAGATAGATATTAGGGAATGAAAGATTTCGTTAAATTTTGGAGGTGATCAGGATCCGGATTCTGGATCAAGATTTTACTTTATATAGACTTTGAAGGATTACGTCAAAACCTCTTCATGGATTCTCACCAAATTTGCACCACAGATAGATATTACAGCATGGAAGACTCCACTGAATGTTGGAGGTGATCTGTATCTGGATTGGTGGACATCAGAAATCTCTGATTGCTCTTATTTTTGAATATGTGAACCAAAGTCTTTCTCTGTGTAATCACAAATTTTGTCAATTTCTAGATTTACAACCTTCCAACCATACTGAGTAAGAAGGAAGAGAGTAAGTGCCTTTAGTTTCATCATGCTGCAGCTTTGTCACATCTTACAATGCATGCATAATCAAACACATTGTCCCCTATAAATACTTTGGTTTATTTTCCACAGTCACTCGACCCACTCCAGCCACTCACCTGACATACTGAGTCTCATTGCACAAAGTTGTATCTTATTAGACTACAAGCAGAACTTATTACTGCCTGATGTGTGGTTAACCCAGCCTGTAACTGACATGTCAACCCTGTTCTCATGTTGCCTTACAGCATTTCTTAATGAGGCTGGCTTTAACTTTGTAAGAAAATGCATTGACCTGGTGGAGAGGAGAGGTGAGGATCTCAGCATCATCACACCACTTTAATGTAACCCCGTCATGGTTATGGATAAGACCGCACTTCACTACAGTAATGATGGCACCTACAGATAGTTCCTAAATTAGCTCCTGGACTGTTACGCATCCGAGGACGTGGAGCTTATTTGAAAAAAGACAAACACATTCGCCCTATTGAGGTTACAAATCCCACGAAATCTCGCAAAACTTTCGAAGAGGTCGCCGCTCTGCGAGATGTCAATTACACTGAGAAATGCATTGAGACGCTCTGATCAGGCTGCACTTCAACCGCTGCACACAGACAACAGCACACAGACAACTCTTTGTATATTGTGCCTAGAACTCTCGTGAATATATTATCTGCATTTTTAGATGTTATTATGTTTGTTTTATGTAAACATGCAAGAGGCTCAGGTTGTTTCTCCTTTATTTTCAGTGGGATTTGCTGTGAGCTGTGATCGCTTTCTGTTCATGTCATTCTGGGGGAAAGTGAAGTTTGCTCTTTAATGTCCTGCTTATTGTCCTGTACAGCACTGGTTGTCCAGTTTGTTCCAGAGTAATATGTATAAAATGTCTGAAATTCGGTTTGCGTTTCCAGCAGACACGGATTATTTGGAATATTTGTTTTAGCACGTTTTCAGGGTCTCGTGCATGCAGTCTCTTATTAACGTGATGAAAAGCATAAAAAAGTACATTTTAGTAGTATAATGTTCATTTGCAATCGTCATCATGTGGATTCTCTATGTTGTTTTGACTGCAGCAACTCTCTGGCGCGCAAGGGATTATGGGATATCTCAGTGGGGCGAATAGACGATTTTATAAGTTAGTTTTTTAACAGTGTCTTTCTCTGTGTTGTGAATCTGTGAGTGGTGAAGGAACAGAGAGACACTGGTGAATGCACGGTCTCTCCAGTTACAGCTACTGATGCTTGTACTACCTTTAGAGTTGTCCTGGATCTCTTGATGGGTTCTCTCCATGGTGTTTTTGTGCATGCTCACTTAGTTTTTGAGGATGGCCTATTCTGTTTCTGCGGGGTGCATAACATCATGTCCCGGTGGCAACAGACACGGTAGTCTCACTGAATCTTGCTTTGACAGAATACCAGCTGAATGTAACAGCAGCACTGCTTCTTAGACGAGCACAACATGTGCAAGGCCAGTTTTCAAAACACTGTTCATTTTCAGTGGCCATTAGTAATTGGACAAATGAAATATAAGGATTTTTTATTATTATTTACAAAAATCAATACTTTTACAGCCATTTTTCTTCAGGGAAGTCAGGGCAAGGATACATGAACATTTCCAAGTCACAGAATATGTCAGGCTTCAATTATATAATCATTAACACACACAAACAGTGTGTGTTAATGATTTACTGCATGTTAAGTCTCTAGGGAATAAGTAGCTGCGAAAAACTTTGACTCGTGAGAGTAACCACCAAGACACTCAGACAACACTGAAGAAGACGTGATGTTGTGCACCCCGCAGGAACCTAATAGGCCATTCTCTAAAACTAAGTGAGCATCCAGGACAACGCTAAAGGAGTTACAAGCATCAGTAGCTGTGCGTGGAGAGACTGTGCATTCACCATTCTTTGCCTATTCCTTCACCACTTACAGATTCATGACACAGAGAAAGGCACTGTTAAGAAAAAAAATCGTTGTCTGTGAGGATCCACAGGCTTTAGATTGAGTAGTGTTTATAAAATAGGTAGCTGACATTTTTCAAGGGTGGTAATAAATTATGCAAAGTTTCTATAATGAGTTGGAATGGCATGTGAGTCCAGAATGTTTTTCGAACCTTAGACTTCAACAGTTTTTAGAAGAACTCAACCCTTTTATTTCCTGCTAGAGAGTAAACTGAGTGACCTTATGTCAAAAACTGATTTATGGCCCTGTCAGCCAATCAGAATCAACTACGTCACTAAGCCCCACCCCTAATCCCGCCCCCTTATGACATCACAGCCAATCAGAATCAATTATGTCACTATGTCCCGCACCTAACCACGCCCCTAACCCCTCCCCTAGTCCCGCCTCCAAGCCCTGCCCCTGGCTCCTCCCCTAGCCCCACCCCTGGCTCCACCCCTAGCTCCTCCCCTAACCCTTCCCCCAAGCTCCACCCCTAACCCTGCCCCTAGCACCTCCCCTAACCCCACCCCAAGCTCCGCCTCAAAGCCCTACCTCCCCTCCCACCCGGGTCTAATATTTTAATGTCATTTTATTTCATGAATTAAAGAACGATTAAAAAAAATACCTAGATCTTTTTTAATGTATTAAAGAATTAACTGATTCTGAAATAATTAAACATAAATCAGTGTCTAATATTTTATACCCCTTTAATATTTTTTAATTCTTAAATTAAAGCGCGTCCTTTTATGGTTTTTAATGCCTCAATTAAAGAAGGATTAAAAAATACCCGTATCTTTTGCACAATTATGGGAAGTTTTCTTCAATTTAGTGATTAAACATGAATACTTTAATACCCCTTTAATATTTTTTAATTCTTAAATTAATGCGTCTCCTTTTCTGTTTTTTAATTCTTAAATTAAAGAAGGGTTAAAAATAACCGTCTCTCGGCTGTAACGGCTGTAAGTCTTTGCAGCAAGACGGTCAAATACCCGTGCATAAAGCTCCTCACGGAAACATGACCCCACGGCTGTAATACCTGTTGCAGACGCTAGCTGTGTGCGTGTGTGTCTGTCTGGGGGTGTGTGTGCGTGTGTGTGTGTTTCGGAGGTGTGTGTGTGTGTGTGTGTGTGTGAGACCTGCGCAGCGGGGGTGTCACGTCGGATGGTCTTTTATAACATAGTAGAGAAGCTTGAATCTTTGGTTGAAGCTTGAATGTTTTATTACATCCGATTTCCTGATGACGGGTCATTCGCTGGGCTTGTTTGAAGACAGAAAAACAAAGCTTATTCTTAGTCACGATAGATGCAGTTTCTTTTAAGATATTACCCGGTCGATCAGGGGTTGCGGGACACCCGCTGATCGGAGATGCCGCCCAAGGTAATGAAGGCGGAAAAAACAAAGTTTCTTCTCAGTCATGCCAGATGGTGTTTTTAGTCATCCGAGGCGTTGAATTAAGCCCCGCGGGCCGAAGACAGGGTTTAAAAATCCCCTTTTCGATGACAGAGTGACATACAGCATCCAGCGTGGCGAGACGAACTCCGATCCTCCGTTACATCTGTGAGACGCCCGTGAACATCACCATGACGACAGAGGGCTCACTCGCTCCAAAAAAAGCGAGAATGTACGTCAGCCACTTGAGTCAGCCGATACCGGAGGAAGATTTGACGTACGGCCTGGAGGGGCCCGAACGTTTAACTTACACGTTCGATCCGTATTTTGCCCAAGTAAGTTTCTTCACTCTGGCTGAGGGTGAGACTGCCACTTGAGGAACCCCGCGGGTGGCGCTTACTTCCGCTGACTGGGGAGTGTTCTCCGCGGCTGCAGGGTCGATGATTCGTGACACGGTCAACCCTGAGCCTCCAGGAGATCGGACACCGGAAAAGAGGAAAACTCACTTCCAACTCACCTGGCTCAGCCCCCAGGGGCCGCGCTATAGGGTGATATTTCAGCGGGGACCTCCTGACGCTGACTCTGAGGGTGAAATTAAATTGGAGAGAGTTAGTGCCAGCGGCCACGTCAGATCCATCACAGCCGCGGCTGAGAGCTGGGACGAGTTGTTCCACACCTGCAACGAGAGGATTACGGGCCTTTTTACAAGGTGTCTGGCCTGGAGGGATGTGATCGAAGTCCGAAAAAACTTGGCCCCTCTTTTTACTTAAAAAAAAAAAAAAAACTCTGCCGTAGCTCCTCCCCCACATGTACGGGGATTTCTATAAAAAAAACCAGCGGACCACATCTCATTTAAGCATCGGACGACGAACCAGCATGAGCTCCTCAACCTCCCCCATCGCACCGGCCGATGACATCACTTGTGACTGCACACTCGCCTGTGGAAGAGACCCGCCATCCCCGGGGCAGGCCTGGACGAGATCCGCCGAGCCGGTCGTGAACCACCACCAGCGCCAGAAGGCTTCACGGACCCGCGCCGGGTACGAGACCCCGTGGCGAGTTCAGCTCAAACTGGTCTGGGGCGAGATCCATCCTTCTCACGCGCTTTCTAGCCCGGGAGGCGTGGGCTGTCACGGAGGGGGGCCGCGAGTCTGGGGGAGGTACAAGACCTCGAGCGGGCTGAGAAATACGTCACATCTTATGCATCAAACCGGCCAGACGGGTTCCTGTCAGAGGAATTCCTGAAAACGGTGAAAGTCGGCATGGCCCACTTACTTTTGGCTGTGATCAAAAGTTACAGACAAAAACTCTGTTACGGGTGTGAGATCGATCACCCCAGCCAGCGCCAGCACGAGTGCCTGGACCCGTTAAATGAATATTTCTTTACCGGACATTTTGAGAGATTAATGGTGAGACTCTGGAGACTGACCTTCATTCCGGCTGTGGTAAAACTCCTAGCCCAGCGCTTCCTCAACCCATCAGCGGCGAGGGTCCAGGGGGCAGTAGAAAACATCCTCACTGAGCTGAAATACACTGATAATTTTGAAGCAAAGAGTAACGAACTGTACACGTTTCGGTGAAGACGCCGATCTCGACCTGGAGGGGATGGTAGCCGTCTATAACCCAGACGACTGAAAAAAAACCTGCATTTTTTTTTTTTTTTTATATCATCATTATATTGTTTACAGTCATGGGTAATTGTGTGATGAGTCTCTTTCAAAGCCTGCGGGAAGTTTATATTATACGTGGACTCTCGTATAAGCTGGAGCAGGCAGTCATTCGCAGGCACCCCAGACACCCCGCCTTCATGCGTTATGGAGAGGGTCTTCGTCCCGGGCCCAGAGTCTGGACAGAACATATCTACAACGTGGCTCGCCATTCATCTGAAAAATCTCTGTACAACGTATTACTGAAAATCTCTGTTTTGACCACCAACGATTTTACATGGTGTAATCCGCTGCACCTGCTTACATTATACACTGTTTGTGGATGTGATGGCGTGCCGGGTGAAACAGCTGGAACTGTCCAGAGGGGAGATTGTTCCTACACTTTTACAGCTGAATACTGAAATAAACCGTAAATGCGGGGGAGATGTATTACTCAGAGTTTTCCAGTTTTGTACGTGAACGTATACTTTTTCCTTCATGTATGTTGTGTTTAATAAACATGAACTTATACTTTTTCCTTCATGTATGTTGTGTTTAATAAACATGAACGTATACTCTTTTTCCTTCATGTATGTTGTGTTTAATAAACATGAACGTATACTTTTTTCCCTCCACGTATGTTGTGTTTAATAAACATGAACAATTGGTTTTTTCTCTGTGTGACTTTAATGAATGTAATAAAGCATATATTCTAAAACTAAGACGGTCAGTGTTCTTTCCAATAATATTGTTGAAAAAAGGGTGAAATGTTTTCAGATCAAATTTATATAGCGCCAAATCACAACAAACAGTTGCCCCAATGCGCTTCATATTGCAAGACAGAGTCATACAAACGAGGTTTTGGTGGAAAAAAAGGTTCTCGTATGAATTTATGCGGGGTTTTAACATGGTCTTATTAAAAGGTCGAGGCTGATCTGTGAGCGCTCTCCGTGGTACTGAATCAGAGTTCAATTTAACGTCTCCAAGAGCGGCTGTATTAAATGCCCGCGCTCATCTGTGAGCGCACTCCGCGGCACTGAATCAGAGTTCAATTTAACGTTTCCAAGAGCTCCTATTTCAAACAAAAGATTAATATTTATGTTCGCTAAAACATATAAAAATGAAAAAGGACTATCCGCTTCATCATTCTGAAGAGATCCGCCTTAAAAGATGGGTGATGAGGATTTAATGAGGGCTATGTATTATAGTCCGGCAAATCCAGGGAGTTTTGGAGGACCGGAGCGTTTACGCAGGGCTCTGCACGATCAACTCGGATCTAAAATTCGTATAAAGCATATCAGAGATTTCCTGTCGGGGGAAGATGCATACACATTACACAAACCTGCCAGGACGCATTTTCCAAGAAATAGAGTATTTGTCACAAACCCGCTTAACCAATTTCAGGCGAATTTATGCGACATGCAGGGGTTATCAGATTTTAACGACGGGTACAAGTACCTGCTGACCGTTATCGATATCTTCTCAAAAAAGCGTATGCCAGAGCCCTGAAGTCGAAGCAAGGGCGCGAAGTCTCACAGGCCTTTGCCTCGCTCTTAAAGCACAGCGGGGTGCCTCTGAAGCTACAGACTGATGCTGGGAAAGAGTTTTTTAACAAACCGTTCAAAGATTTAATGAAAAAACACCGGATTCTACATTTTGCCACGGCCAGTGATCTGAAAGCCTCGGTTGTCGAGAGGTTTAATCGCACGCTAAAGACGAGAATGTGGAGATATTTTACTGCTAAAAACACACGAAGATACATCGACGTCCTGCCGTCTTTACTCACAGCTTATAACGAGAGTTATCATAAAAGCATTAAGATGAGACCGAATGAGGTTAACGCTCGAAACGTAGATCAAGTGTTTCAAAATTTGTACGGGGCATCCACCCTACGCAGGAGGCCTGCGAAGTTTAAATATAAGGTCGGAGATATAGTCAGGGTCTCCAAGCTCAGGGGAGTTTTTGATAAAAAAAAATATGAACAAAGTTTTACAGATGAAATGTTCACGGTGTCAGAATGTATACAACGTGCGCCGCCCGTTAAATTGAAAGATTATGACGGCGAGATCATTGAAGGTTCATTCTATGAACCAGAATTGCAGAAGGTTAAAATAGCAAAAGACAGACCGTATCAGGTTCAAGAAATTATTTGTGAACGTTTTACCAAGGGGAAGAAATTTGTATTTGTCAGATGGAAAAATTGGCCCGAGAAATTTAACTCCTGGGTTCCCGCGGACCAGCTGATGGCCGTATAAATATGACAACATCTATCTTCATCCGACATATGAGAAATGGATCGGGATCTGAAACACGGATTTTATATGACTCTGCCTTCAAACGCCAGCCTAAAAGTATTCCTGGACAACACAATTTCATGCTACCAGGTGGACTTGGCTCGACACCTGGATATAGATGGTGACTGGGATGTGGCGCTGACGGAAATTTCTTATCCACACACCTGGTTAAATATCCCGGAAAAGCCTTGCTGTACGTTTCAGGTGAAGAAAATTACGGGCTTACCGCCCAAGAACAAACTCGCCGTTCACTCGCAGTTTTTTGACACGGGATATTACGATAACTTTGAGGTTATTGCAGCGCGGATAAACCCTCGTTTGAAGACTATAGATCCGAAGCTGACTTTAAAATATGACGATATCCAGAAAAAGTTTCTGTGAGAAGGAGACGGTACCTGCCAGGTATATTTTGAAGCCCAGACGGCGTACATGCTGGGGATACAGCCTAATCAATGGCTGAGATGCGGACCCGGGGTCACGAGCTCTCCCCGCAACCCCGATATAAAAGCGGGCATGTATCACCTGTTCTGTTATACAGACGATGTACAGCCTCAGGCGGTGGGCGACGCTTTTGCTCCTCTCCTCCGAGCGTTCGAAATTGGAGGTCATTTTGGGGAAATAATTACAAAGAAATTCAACCCCGCTTATTACATCCCAGTCTCCAAAAGACATATTGAGACGATACGCATCGAAATCAAAAGCGATCAAGATCGACCGGTGAATTTCAGATACGGTAAAGTGGTTGTGACATTACATTTTAAACCGGCGGGATAAAAAATGGCCGGGGCAGCGCACAAAGCCGACATTTATAGATTTGTGCCTTACTATGAAAATCAAGTCGGAAACAGCCTTCACGGCTTCCACGGCGCTCCTGTTATGTACGGGCGCGGGCTCGGGAACATATTTTCGAAACTGTTCAAATTTGTGTCGCCGCTGATTAAACAAGGATACACGATCGCCAAACCTCACCTGAAAAACGCAGCTTGAAGCATCGCTTCTGACGTAGTGAGCCGCGTTATTGAGAGGGCCGGACAGAGTCAGGAACCCGAGCAGCAGCGGGGGTCCGGGATCATGGTGCTCTCAAGAAGGCCCCGGAAACGCCCCCCGGGGAAACGGATCAAAACGGTTAAAAAGCGAAAGACCCCCGGAAAAAGCAGAACAGTTTGAAGGAAGCATAAGAAGAGGAGGTTGTCCGGGGATATTTTCTCTTAAACAATGTCTCTTTTGCGAAATAATTCCCCCGAATGCACCATGAGCGAATTGGATTTATTCGCCGTCCCCGGACCCAGCTGTCCATCGAGCAAAGCCAATACGTTGAGGTCAGCCCGTTATCAGCCCTGACGGACACAGGCCCTATCGAGTTTTTTATCCCCGGAGACGGTGAGAGGTATTTAGACCTCAATAATACGCTGCTTTATCTGCGATTGAAAATTTCAAACGCCGACGGGACTGACCTGGCTAATGACGCCCGCGTGGGGGTAATAAATTACCCTCTCAATACGATTTTCTCGCAAGTCGACGTGACTCTGGGTGACCGGCTAATTTCCCAGTCCAGTGCGACGCACCCGTACAGGGCGATGATTGAGACGCTGCTGAACTTTTCGCCCGCTTCATTGAAATCGCAGTTCAGGGGTGGATTGTTTTACAAAGACACCCCGGGTCAGCACAATTCGACCGCTGTGGATGACGCGGGCCCGAATAAAGGCCTCGTGAGCAGAGCGCGCTTTAGCGCCGAATCGCATGAATTTCAAGTTCACGGCCCACTGCACGCGGACATATTTTTCTGCGAGAGGCTTTGTCTGAATAATGTTGATCTAAGAGTTAAATTAATTCAAGCCAGCGATGCTTTCTGCCTGATGGGGCTGGCGGCCTCCACTTTCAAGCTGAAAATTCTGGGCGCGTCCCTATTCGTTAAGAAAGTCACCGTATCCCCTGCAGTGAGATTGGGTCACTCCGCAGCTCTCATGAAAGGGAACGCCCTGTACCCGTTATCACGAATCAACGTTAAGATTTACGTGATCCCCAGCCATTCCAGGATATGCAACCAGGAGAACCTGTTTTTAGGAACCATGCCGAAATATGTGGTTCTGGGTATGGTGAATCACAATGCATTCAGCGGGAGAAGAGATCTGTCCCCGTTTGAATTTGCACACTATGACCTGGAGTACCTCGCACTCAGTCAAAACGGGAGACAGCTGCCGGCTAAAGCTTTCCAGCCTGAATTTAACAACGGACTCTCTGTGAGGGAGTTTTACAATCTCTACACGGCAACCGGGCGACACCTCAAGGACCTGCCTCTCTGTGTAGACCGGGAGGATTTTGCACACGGCTATGCACTGTACGTCTTCAATTTAAACCCGGAGGAGGACAGCAGCGCTCTGAGCCCCATCTCCACAGGGACCCTGTGACTTGAGATGAGATTCAGAGTCGCGAGTCCGCATACCACCACGCTGATAGTGTACGCGTGTTACGATTCTCTCCTGGAGATTAATTCCAAGCGACAGGTCCTTGTGGATTTTTACTGATGAACACCCTGGAGTTGGACGCTGTTATGAGGGGCTTAATAGGAGACCTGTTCGCCGGTGTTTTCGCGTCTGACGAGTTATTCCGGATCAAGCCGGACCCTCCCGTATATTTCATTGTAAACACCCACCCTAGACATTTACCGGGGGAACACTGGTTAGCGCTCACCGTTGAAAAAAATGGTCGAGCCACATTTTTTGACTCGTTCGGCCTCAGCCCGGACTTTGAATACTACCCTAAAAGCATCCTGCGATATCTGGAGAATCTCCCAGATGTTAAAAACATTCTGTATCACAACAAACAGCTTCAGCAGGAGTTATTGGACGTATGTGGACAACACTGCGTGTATTATCTGTATAACAGAGCCGCCGGGAAGTCGTACCAGGATGTGGTGTCTTTATACACCGAAAATACTATTGCGAACGATGATTTGGTTTCTGATTTTGTGAAAAGATATCGTTATTGCCTTAAGAAAAGCTGCAATACCTCCTGTAACCAGCTAGCAGGGCCTTTGCATGAGTTTAAATATTGTCACGGCTTGTGTTAACCGGCGTTCCTATTATTTTATGTTTTTCCATGTGAAAATGTAACCCCCGTCTTAGAACGCTCTCCTGATCATACCTTTAAAGTTTTATCGCGTTTGCATAATTTAATACCCCGTTATTAAGTGTAGAAAGAAGCGTTGACCTTTGACCTTTGATTTTTTTTATGTGTGTTTTTTTCGCCTGAAAACGGGATGGATGTGTGAGAGCGGCACCCGATCATACCTTTAAAGTTTTATCGCGTTTGCACGCTTTAAACCCCCGTTATTAAGCGTAGAAAGAAGCGTTGACCTTTGACCTTTGATTTTTTTATGTGTGTTTTTTTCACCTGAAAACGGGATGGATGTGTGAGAGCGGCCTCCCGATCATACCTTTAAAGTTTTATCGCGTTTGCACGCTTTAAACCCCCGTTATTAAGCGTAGAAAGAAGCGTTGACCTTTGACCTTTGATTTTTTTATGTGTGTTTTTTTGTGAAAAATGTTCCGGATGTGTAGAAAACGCACCCCCGATCATACCTTTAATGTTTTTCGTTTTTTGCATTGTTGTTATTAAGTAGAGAAGTGCTGAAAGTTGTTTTTAAACCATATGCCGAATAAAAGTGATGAAGGCCGGAGATGAGTTTCAGTCGGTGTTTTATTAGTAACAGTATACAAAAACGTGTCTGACTGCGATGTATTTTAAAAAATCTTGATCATAATATCCAGTTTTTAATTCGACACCCTCCTTTTATGGTGAGAAACCTTCCCAGCGTTGGAAGTCTTTTTTTTCTTAAGTTTCTTCCTGGCCGGCGAATCGGTTAAAAGAAGGGTTTCATCCGGCGAGCTGCTCCGTCCTTTTTTAAGCTTCTGAAACTGCTCGCGGGCTTGCGGGTTTGATACGCACGCCACCGGAATGTTCCGCTCCTGTAAAATATTGAGGAACTTCACCCAGCCTGTAGGGGGGCTCGATTTCTTGAACGAGGATCCGAAATGTTTCATAAGATCCCTTACGACTTTCCCCTTGTAAATAAATTCCCCCGACGGACTCCAGCGCGTATCACCCATCGACAATTTCCTCATAATATATTCAGCGTTTCTATGCTCTCTGGAGGGGATATTCTTCAGGACCTCTGTCACAGTCTCATCCAGCTCCTCCTCCTCCTCCTCCACCCCCTCCTCCTCAGGTTGCTTAGCGACGCGAGTCTCTTGCGGGGGTGAAACACGTGATTCGAGTTCCCCCTGTTTGATCAGGGTTAAATAGCGCTGCAGCAGAGCCTCATACTTTTTAATTTTTTCATAAGGAGAGTGAGTACGTTCTTCCAGTATACCTCGCATTCGCGAGTCTAAATCATTTTCCACCGTTTGTCTGATGTTATTTCCGCTCGGCGGAACGGAATGTCCGAGTTGAAGCATCTGTTGAGGAGTCAGTAAAAACATCTTTTGCGCCGCTTTGAACGCCATTATCCTCTGGGTACTATTAGACTCGTTATAACGGGCAGGGCCGCGGCGAGCTTTTGGTTTTTCTATCAGCCAGAAGACGTAAAACTCTTTTTCGTTTTTTCAAGGCACGGACTTGAGAGTCACTCAAGGCGATATTCCCCTTTAATATATTCAAAGCGATCTCGGATAAAGTTTTCAGAAGCTCCGGCCTGCAGGTCTTCAGGCTGTGGTGACGCTCCCTCGCCCCCGGCTCTGATTAGCGCTTTAAGAGCGGGGGCATTCCTTTTTAAAAGAGAGCTCATATCCGTTTATCTTTCTGTAAATAAACCGTGGGCCACTCATGCGGGAGTAATCCCGATCTCAGTCTGAACTGATCTGGACACTCCTGCGTGCAATCCAGTAATAAATACCCGTAAGGTACGCTCGTAGCATCATCAAGAGCCTCCCAAAAAAATAGTTTTCTGCCGGGAAACATTTGCTGAGCCAGAATGTTCATCTGTAACTTGTCTCTGGGGTTTTTAAACAGCACCATATAATTACAATTCAAACTGATGGTTCGACTGTATTTCCCTTTATGAAACACGTTCTGTGTGATCATGATGACGCTCATATTCCGGTGATGTCTGTACTGGGTGAAAATTCTTACAACTTCAGGATGATCCGTTGCTTGAAAGATGAGATCGTCCAAAATAACCAGATGGCTCTGACCTTCAGGGAAAAGGCTGTCGTCCAGAAATGAGTCAGGGAGTCCTCTTGCAAATTTAATATTTTTATTCTTCAGTTCAGAATACAGAGGTTGTTCAGAAGTATACAGCCATACAATGTTGTCAGGCACATATCTCATAGCGTGGCTACAATTTTCCAGCAATGTTTTCACAAACACAGTCTTTCCCGAACCACTCAGTCCAACAATGAGACAGGAGAATGGGGGCTGAAGTCTGGGGTCAAACTCCACCGTATTTCCCGAGTGAGACATGTTTCAAAATCCGAATGGTTCGGTTTCCCCGTCCTTTAAAAGACGCCGCTTGTCATACACCACCCTGAAGGATTTTTGAAATGACACGTTTGTCAAACTGAAACTGCTTTTATGACGTTTAATTCCCTGCTGCGGTGTTTTGATAGATGCAGCGAGGGCGGGGTCTTTTATATAACCCTCGACCAGATCTTTGACACTGTCAAAGTTTATTTTCTGACAGCTCTCGTGGATTTGAGTGATCCCTTTCACACGCATGACCGTTTTACCTCGTACGGTTTTATATGCGTAACTTTTAGGCCCCGCTGCTGCAAACTCTGTGATGACGTCACCGTTCAACTCGTCGGTGAGCTGCCCCAGATAATTACCGGTAGGCAGCGGGGTTTCACCCCGCCTACAAACGTAAATCAGGCTATCGGTATCATAATACAGAATCCTGTCAGGATTTGCCACAGCCTCCATAAAACTGTACAAGGTCAAACGCGCATACGCCGTTGTAAACGCTGCGATGAAAATATTGATGGCTTTACCCGGTCGGCTGATGTACCGCGGGCCGTACCTCCATTGAACCATAGCCACCTGACTGCTGGGGAATGTTAGATATGTGACCTCGTACTCTTCAGAAAACAGATACCTGAACAGATCGTCAGCGTTTTTAACGAACACGGTCTGCGTCAGATTTGACCTCTGGGCAAATTTCCCCCAGAAGGAGTTGAGGCAGATCTTAGCCATCTGTCGTTTTGCCGGATTGTGACTGATTTTTTCTGGGTCTAAACGAATCTTCTGATTCAGCCAGTAGTCTGTGATATATTTTTCTCTGCTCTCGGGGTCTTTATCAAATTCGGGAGGGAAACCGGAGGCTTCCTGCTTGTGTTTTAAGAAGGTGTTTATGTACCCCTCAAAGATTTTATCACTTTTTTCCTCAAAATGCCAGACTTCAAAAATCTTAGCTACAACGTAGCCTGTAACCAGAGCTTTGTGGAATTCCGGGGTCGTCCAAGTCCCAGACAGAGCTCTCTGCTGCCAACTGTGTGTGCACGCTCCCGCTTGATTATTTTCATCAGCGCAGGTGCGACACAGAGTAAACACCAGTTTACCGTGAGGAGTTCTGTGTGGGAGGACGGGGAATTTTAGCCCCTGGGGCGGATACACAACGGCTTTGATGAGCCCGAAATAAGTCCTGGGGTCTCGGAAATTTCTCTCGATAATTTCCGGATGCCCCGTAGGATATGTGAAATTTACGTTAACGTAAGGATACAGCGAGGTCACATCGACGTAATAGACCCTCTCATCCTGCTTAGCCGTGTACCTCAGACGGGACGCGCAAGTCCGACCGCTGTATAAAGCGTCACGAGGTTTGAGGGGCGGCGGTAACCCCCTGCGGCTGAGGAAACGGCGAACGCTCTCACCCCTCAGCCTCATTTCAAGCCACTGATGTTCCCAAATTACGCTGAGGGTGACGCCCGGCATAGCCCGCAGAAAGGCTATTTTTTTCTGACACGCTGCGTGGAGCTCTCCAAATGAGGTGTTTGTGAGAGGGTTTATTTCGTGCTGTGTAAAACACGTTGCACACCCGTGGTAAAAACACCCGAGAAACTCCCACACTTTTATCCGCCCGTCAATCTGAGCATACCCATCAACATAATAACCTCCTATTTTTTTTTTCTCGCCCCTGTTTAGAGCGTGATCGACGGTAATGTTTTGAGTCTCAGCAACCCATTCTAACCACTGCACGGCCACGCCCGAATATTTTTTATGCTTCGTTCTATAATTGTTGGCGGAGGGGATCGCCAGCGTTTTTGGAGCGAGAAAGTTAGTTTGGAAGACTTTCATACACGCCGAGGCGATTGTAATGCAGGTAAAAGGATCCACGCGTGTTTCAGCGATGAATTCAGCCATAAATTTGGAGCAGGCTGCAGCCAGGATTTTTGTATCGTTATCACAATACATAACGGCCTCGGCTTTAAAATCGAAAATCGCGTTTTTTTTTGCTCACGTACCACGCGTTAAATTCCTCTCTTTCTCCCTCTGACATATTTGCGACCCCGTAAGCCGCAGAGTCAGGGTACGGCCCGACATAGTTCTGATTTTTTTTCTAAACTGAAAAGGTGCGGAAAGTAACCTTTGCGGACAATTTCGTCTTTCAGCCGGATTCCCCGGGCTTTAGGCATCTGAGATAAGTGCATTGTAAGGAAAGATAACGAATCTATATATTTCTGTTTAAAGGCGGCGTCTGTCATGAGTAATAGTTTACTCCCGGTCATAATCACAGCAGGGGTTACGCCCTGCTGGACTAAATACTTTAGAAGCAGTAGCCATCAAAACCTTTTGAGTTGTGAGCGATGAACACGTATTCTTTGAATTTTCTCGTTCTAAAATGTTTAAAGAAGCGGGCTATGCAGTCTGTCCCCCATGCGCTCCAAAAATCACCCGTCTTTGTTACAGCGCTGACGTAAAACGGCACGTGTTCCCTGTTATTATCGACATACGTTTCAAAGTCATAAAAAACATATTTCTCTGAATGCATCTCTTCAGCTTTGACCGGCGTCATATAGCAGAGGTGACCCTCGCCCGGCTCCTGGAGAGCCTCGCCGCATATATGACACCTCTTCTGCTTACACACGTGCGGAGCGCTGTTTTTAGAAAATGCTATGTAATACTCGCGTTTACATCGAGGGCATTTTTTTCTGTTATCACACACATTAACAAACTTACCGGCGGAAGGACGATACTTCGGCTGTTTATGCAGGCTGTAACAGGCGGGTGAGCGACACTTCTTGTTACATTTGCTGCAGAATACCGGGTTATTTTTCTCGTAACACTGCGTGGATTCACAAATTTTACAATATGATGGACAATTATGGGAGGCGGGGTTATTGTACCCCTCAAAGCAAAACTCACATACATATCTCACTCCCAAAAATCTCTTTAAATGATTATTAAACAGAAAAATGAAAAGAGTTTTCTGCTGCGCCGGTATTCCTGTTTGGAATTTTGTCAGCTTTCTCTCCCCTTCAGCTCTGAAAAACACCACAATTTTACAACCCAGAACGTTTTCAAATTTTCCCACCTGCTCTAAAGATACCGGCGTAGCAGCCGTTAATCCGACGCTAATTTGTAATGCCAGCCCGCGCTGCTCTGCCTCGTGCGTAGTCAGATGAGGATTCAATAATTGAACGAGATTTATCGCGAAACAGGATTATACACGATATTAAGGCATTTGGATTTTTTCCTCAGAACCTCGTGATGGAGGAGGTCATCTATTCTGCGTTTCCCCGCGCCGTTCTGGTTGCGGATGACTTGGACCACTAATTCCAGAGACTCGTCAGATAAAATGTTAGAATTCGATTGTATCAATCGTTCTAGCAGATTTTGGAAGCCCGTCACATCGCCCGCGTCGTTATATGAGCTGATCAAAGCGGCCTCGTTGTAGACTGAGTCCCCACGAATCTCCATCTGGATAAAGTCCCCGGCCCTGGCGTGTGTTAAACCCTTTTCGACCGAGTTCTGAAGAGTCCCAACGACGTTACGATAAAATTCCGCGTAGTCGGGAATTTCGTCGACGCGGTGGAAATTTAGAGGCTGCCTGATTTCGATATTGTTAAAAGCAGGTCTCCTGATGACGTTAGCAGCCCCACCGGCTGGACCCCGGTCGTGCATCATCCCCGCCTTCCATCAAAACAGAGATTGCCGCGTTTATCGGGGTTAAACGAGCTCTGTTTAAAATATCTTCTCTGTGCGCATTGCGCGGGGAGGGACTTCTTAAAGGTGAAAAAACGCGCGCGTCGTTAGGCATTTGATTTAATTCATCCACCGCGGATTGGATGTGAGGATTAACTTCACACGCGAGGAAGTTTACGGCGTTATTTAGAGGAGTCAGACGTACCTGGTTCAATGCCGCGGGACCGGACTCGTCTGGAGACGGGGTGTGCGGGGGGTCAGGGGGCTCTTCAGTATCAGACTGGATCGTCGAATTTATCGCGTTAATCGCAGAAATGATGTAGGGGTTAATTTCTTCCGATTCTCGTTCAGCCGCCAAATTGTTAAGAGCATCATTTAGCGGTGTTAAACGAACACGGCTTAAAAGTCTCTCTCCGGACTCGATGTTATTTAGAGGCAGCGAATTTAACGCCTCGGGTAATGGGCCATCTGTTCCAGGAGCGCTCCCCGCTGAGTCGATTATTGAAGCGTTTAAATCCAATACACGTCCGAAGTTATTTTCCCGACCTGAATTCTCTCCTTCCATCTTTTAAAATCCGTACCAGGATGAATCTACCTCAAGAAAATGAATTAATATACCTCTTCAAAATAAATTCTCCCGTTCCATCGGAATAAGAAAAAAAAAACAGAATACACATTTTCAAAAAAGTTGCGAGATGAGATTAATCCCAGCTCAGAATATCTTCGAGCCTTGCGTCTTGGTGGAAAATAGACGGTCTCCCGCCACCGCGTACTGAAAAAAAAGAGAAAAACGTTAGTTATTAAATATTTAAAATAAATAAATACATAAACTCCGACTCCTTACCGTGTAAATCCGTGGATCGTTTTACGGTTCTCTGCCACTGACCTGCTTCTCCACGGGCTGTAACAGAAAAAAATCGGGTTATTCCAGAGTTTTAACCGTGATTTAATTTCGGTCGGTGTACTTACATCTGCGTGGTGAAGTCGGGGCTTCCAGCCTTCGAACTTCTTCAGGGGGCTCTGACTTGATTTCTAGAATTAAAATAAATAAATAAATAAAAAGCAGCACCCTCGCAAGCAGATATTCTGTAATATTTCAAATATATTACCGAGGCCGGGTCCGAACGCACTCTGGAGCGTCTGCGTGGTTTTGTCTAAAAAAGACACAGTTTCAGACTGCGTGCATCATTTAAAAACAGTCATTTCTATCAAAAAAAGATTACTTAAATCACTTACCCTGAAAGCTGATGTGGTTTTCGCACTCTGCTTGAAGACAAGAAAACTTAATTAAACAACATGGTTTTTCAGGACCAGGGGATTTTTTTTTAACCGCAAATTAATTCTATTTTATACCCATCGCGGGGTCCATACGCCTTCACTTTTCACCGGTCGTAGTGGAAATGAGCGGTGACTCCTTCCCACAGGGGGACGTGACTGAGAAGAAACTTTGTTTTTTCCGCCTTCATCACCTCGGGCGGCATCTCCGATCAGCGGGTGTCCCGCAGCCCCTGATCGACCGGGTAATATCTTAAAAGAAACTGCATCTATCGTGACTAAGAATAAGCTTTGTTTTTCTGTCTTCAAACAAGCCCAGCGAACGACCCCGTCATCAGGAAATCGGATGTAATAAAACATTCAAGCTTCAACCAAAGATTCAAGCGTCTCTACTATGTTATAAAAGACCATCCGGCGTGACACCCCTGCTGCGCAGGTCACACACACACACACACACACACACACACACACACACACACACACACACACACACACACACACACACACACCTCCGAAACACACACACGCACACAGCTAGCGTCTGCAACAGGTATTACAGCCGTGGGGTCATGTTTCCGTGAGGAGCGCTATGCGTGGGTATTTGACCGTCTTGCTGCAAAGACTTACACCTGTTACAGCCGAGAGATGGTTATTTTTAACCCTTCTTTAATTTAAGAATTAAAAAACAGAAAAGGAGATGCATTAATTTAAGAATTAAAAAATATTAAAGGGGTATTAAAATATTCGTGTTTAATCACTAAATTGAAGAAAACCTCCCATAATTGTGCAAAAGATACGGGTATTTTTTAATCCTTCTTTAATTGAGGCATTAAAAACCATAAAAGGACGCGCTTTAATTTAAGAATTAAAAAATATTAAAGGGGTATTAAATATTAGACACTGATTTATGTTTAATTATTTCAGAATTAGTTAACTCTTTAATACATTAAAAAAGATCTAGGTATTTTTTTAATCATTCTTTAATTCATGAAATAAAATTACATTAAAATATTAGACCCGGGTGGGAGGGGAGGTGGGGCTTGGAGGCGGAGCTTGGGGCGGGGGTTAGGGGAGGTGCTAGGGGCAGGGTTAGGGGTGGAGCTTGGGGGGTTAGGGGAGGAGCCAGGGGCGGAGCTTGGGGTGGGGCTAGGGGAGGAGCCAGGGGCGGGGCTTGGAGGCGGGAATAGGGGAGGGGTTAGGGGCGTGGTTAGGGGGCGGTACATAGTGACGTATTCGATTCTGATTGGCTGTGATGTCATAAGGGGCAGGATTAGGGGGCGGGGCTTAGTAACACAGTCGATTCTGATTGGCTGACAGGGCCATAAATCAGTTTTTGACATAAGGTCGCTCAGTTTACTCCCTCCTGCTAATTATGTAATTTTTTTCATGTTAATTCACTGTCTTAATGTATTTATAAATTATGTTGGCTCTTGTTATCATATACACACTATTATTATTATTATTATTATTATTACTTCTATTCTTTCATTTAAATTGTAAATGGACCACAATGGAAATAAGTGTTTTCACTTTCTTGTGTGATCCATGTATTTTTAACCTATTTACAATTACATTATGTACTTACGTTGAACTTACCAAAAAAAAGATGATTTACCGTCCCTGCTGGAATGGCACGTGTGTCCAGAATGTTGTTAGCAACGTCCATTGTACAGTGTTGTTGTAATATCTGTAGCTTCTGTAAAAAATGTTAGCCCTATCAGCATTCCATTTTGGCGGCGTTCATCCTTGACTAAAAATATATAAGCATACCAAAGGGCAAATATCAGCTCTCTATTGTTTGTTCATGATCAAAATAACACATGCACACACGCACAGTGAACTTTTTGTCTTTCCACATTCTAACGCAAGCGGGTGCTTCTATTTTTAAACATGCAGAAACAGAGATGTGGTGGAAGACATAAAGCACAATACACTTTTCAGTCATGGTACTGGCAACATGACACTTAACTCACTCATGCTAACGGCAACATGACACTTAACAAAAGTGACTAAACCAGTTGAACTACAAAAACAAAAATCAATAACACTAACAACACTGTTAAACTAACATGAACCAGAATAACAAAATTGAAAACCCTGAAACCCCGAACTCCCATGGTGGATTGTAGCATTGTTTACTGGTTGGCTAAAATTGCTAATTCCTCCAAAAATATTTGTCCTATCAACTTTCTGTTTTTGCAGCGTTCATCCTTTACCCAAAATAAGACAAGCATATGAAACAGCAAATGTCAGCTCTCCCAAGTTTCTGTGTGATCTAAGCCATACACATGCACACACACAGAGACCACTTGGCTATTATAACATAGATTCTTACACTACGTTTATACAGTTAGATATGGCGTTTGACAACCAAGGCACAAACGGCTATAATTAGTTAAAGGTGAATGTAATATTTTTGTTAAAACCCTTGAATTAAAGCTACAAGTCTACACTAAAAGCACATCTTGATTGTTTCACACCAGGGCTGTTGTAGAGCTCTACAGAGACATAATTAGAAAAACTGTGTCACTGTCACATTACTCATGAACCTGACTGCACAAGTGCTGTCTTCATGGTTTGATAAACGTGATTGCTTCCAAATGAAATACATGTTATTTTGTGGCATCAAATAGATTTATGACACTGTTATATTGTCCCATTTGAATTTCATGTTCATTTAGACTTTATGACACTGTTATATTGTCCTATTTCATGTTTTTTTTTTATCTTGAAAGTATCAGGATGTTTTTCCAGGGGATGACAGGTAGTTAAGATTCAGAGACTTAGTCAGACTGAAGAGGATTTTTGCTTATATATTCTGATGAATGCGTCTTTTCAACCCCAGAAAATCCATGAAAGCAAAACTGTAAATCTAAACCTGACATGTAGCAGCAGCATAATACTACTGTATGTTCAAACATTTTATCAGCTCAAGCCTCAAATCTGAAAGGTTAGGTGAAACTGGATTGTGTAAGATTGCATATATCTCTTCGTTTTCCAAGAACCCACTGAACATTTCTGTTATTATCAGCCAAAAGGTGATTAAACGTGTCATCCTATTGTCAGCTCTGACATTTTGGCCATGTGACACGTTTCTCTGGACATGATCCAGCATGCAGCTGCCGCAGTGTTGATGACCCCAGCACCTGCAGAAAGCCAAAGTCACACCCATGTTTTACCTGGCTTTCGCAGATACGTGACTACTTTGGAGACGTGGCGAAGGATTATTTTCTCGCTGGGTGTTTGCCATCCAGGACTTGGCACAGTTCCATAGCATGATGGATGAGACACTAGTGCATGCTCCCAGCCTCAGCCTGACCTGATCCAATTGTGCCATTGTAACTGAGTTCATAAAATCATGATCTCATGCACTTGAGGTTATTTATTTTCAAGGCAATGTTCCAAAGCAGTACATGGCTGTGTTTTCAAAGAATACTCACATAATATACTGTGTGGTACAATATAGCTCCATCTAGGTTGTTTTAACATAAATATAACATGACATCAGAAAGATGAAAGCTCAAGGAAGATAAATGGCGACTTTAAGAGTGCGATCAAAGCTACTGTGAAGACTGACAACACCAACTTACACGTTTTTACCAGTTTTTTCAGACCCTTGTTACCTTGTTAAAGGTAAATAGGCATCCAGTTTGTCCTGGTCACTGTCGCAATTGGAAAAAAGTTTCAAAAGTTTGTCTGATGGCATATCACAGTATATGGAAAAAAGAACCAACTTAAAAAGTTGTTTCAACTGGTAACATCTAAATAAATTACATTGTTTGAACTTAAGTTAATAAGTCAGATCAAGTCTAACTTACAAACTTAAGTTCAAACAACTTAATTCATTTAGATGTTATGTGAATTTAATTGAACTCCAAGTCATAATCTAAGGGCCCTGTCCCACTGGGGAGAGGATTAATTGCGCATGAATTGAGTATACAAATTGTGGGCGTTCGTTGTCGTCCGCAACAAAAATGACAAATGTCCCAGTATGAATTACGGATATATTAATAATATATAGCGAATATATGATGAACAGTCACGGTTGTATAACGCATGTAGTGAGGAAACGGATCTGAAGCATTATCACAGCAGTATTACAGGTGTATTATGAATGCATCGCGCACGTGTTGCACATGCACGGCATCTGCATTGCGGTCATAAAAGAAGCACACTCGCTCCTTACGGCATCACTATTCACACCAACAATATAGCCTCTGGAGCATTTGCTGGACTTGGACAAGTTGATCACAGAGTTAATGTTCATGTTGTCATGCGAGGGTTAACTGTTCATGAGTTTGGGGAGCGGGAGGGGGGAAGCCGCTCGGGGTGTGAGACGATGGTTTTTTTTTTTGTTTTTTTTTTAGATTGTCACAGAAAACAGACGTCAGCATGAGTTGTGGCTACACAGCAACTCTTCCTTTTGTTGGTGTTAAATAAAAGTCCTGGATTGCAGCAGCTACATCTTTGTGGATTTACACAGCCGGACCAGCACTGACTGGCAGGCATGTCGCTTTCTGCCACATATAGTACTTTGGGTTTACGTGACGTGTTTGTTATGCATTCAGAGATTGTCTGCAAATCAGCTGCAAAGCAGATGTAATAAAAACGCTTTATTCATGGCCAATTTGTATGCATTTGCTGCAGCATATTTTAGTTTGTGATGTGGACATGATGGGCACGCAATATATCTGTTTTACACACTGTCCCGGTCTGCTGCCAAGCCACAAATCCCCGTCAGTTGCGGATATCAGTGGTTAACGGCAGATATACAGCGCATAGAGTGAGTATGTATTGTGTATGAATTGAGTATACGTATATTGAGTATGTAAGGCGGATGTTATCCGCATCCAGATTTTTGAACAGCTCAACGCTGCGGACATGCGTGCCTCTGCGGATGATCACGGGCGTGTTCGGATGACGGCCGACTCATACAGGCATGTTACACGGATATTGCAGATGTTTGGCGAATATGGGCCAATTTTGTGTGCAATCCTTACACAAATCCTCCTAAACACCAGTGGGACAGGGCCCTAACACTTGTAAATAGTTTTGCAAGTTTTATCTGCTAATGAGCGAAAGAGCTGAGCAGACCATTGTCCAATTACTTTTGGTCCCTTTGAAATGGGGTGTAATTCTTACTTTTTTATGCAGTTATATTTTATTTTTTCAAATTGAAACCGAAAGTCAACATTATAACTATGAGCTCGGCTAAAATAATGAAATAAATAAATAAAAATTTTAAAAAGACACTATCCAAATATATATGAACCACACTGTATGTATGGATGAAAACGGAATGTGTTACTTGTTTATTTATCTTTTTTCTTAACCAACAGGTATAAATACAATGGGATTATACAGAACTGGAGGAGTGAATTCTAAAGTACAGAAGCTGATGACCACAGTGTTTTGTAAGTCATTTTTTACATGCCTCAAAAATACCCATGCAGCTGTTTACGTCTTTTATAGAATCTCAGTTTGGAGGTAAAAGTCAGTATAAGCAATTCCAAATATGATAACTAACTATCAGTTATAATGTTTTATCTATAGTTACAGAGGTTTTCCCATGTTATGGCATAACATATTTTAGCTGTTAATTTCATATTTTTTCCACATGAATGGGTATTTCCAACAATCTACCCTCTCTTTTTTTTTTTACAGCGTTTAAAGCAATAATGTATGAATAGACATTTTTGTAGGTCATCCTGTTTAAATTGAATTGGAGTAAACAGTTGAAGATGAGTGAGCAAAGTGAGGAAAGACCTCCACCTGGTGGTGAGACAGTGTAACAGCCATCCAGTGTCACATCCATAGACCTAATTGATAACCCAAAATAATCCTGTTTACATCCATTTCATGCACATGTGGCTAAATGTTTCAGTCCCTTTAAATACCACACTCCGTCAGTCGCTCCTCACACAGACACGTGCACAACTGTTGTTTCAGCTTCACCTGTTGCATTAGTTTATACTTTCAACACTCAGTGTTTAGAGCTCAGTCGTGAAGTAAGAAATGTTGTTTTAAAAGCATCCAAGGCACCTGTGGACATGGACCTGGACCAGCAGATGTGGGACAATAAAACCATCACCAGCGGTCTGAAGAATTATCTCAGGTCAGCTTGCCCCACTAGCTGTGTCCCAGGCTGTCAGAAGCCATCACTCCTCCATTCGATCACTCACAAGTGGCTGCTGGATTCAAACCAGTCATATCTCACACACGCTGTTTTTTTTTTCCAACAGGTGTCTGTCTGAGCCTCTTATGACTTTCAGGCTCCACAAAGAATTCATCATGGCTGTCAGTGAGTAAAGAAATTTACAATCTGCATCACTAATGATTTGTGACACGTGCTTATGTACTTCATTTGAATTATGTCATCACCCTGTTTACCTCTCTGCTCCCTGGGACACTCTGGGAACTCAGGAAGTTGCTGGACGTCACCTCTGGGTTACACACAGACACTGTGAGGTGCTGTGTGGAACTGTGGCAGAGTCTGTCATCTTCTGCGTTCTTCTTCTTACCAGAGATATTTTAGCCTTTTAGCAGATGCACTCAGATGAGATTGCGCTGCCCAATTCACCTAACCTGCATGTCTTTGGAAGTGGGAGGAAGCCGGAGCACCCAGGGGGAACCCATACGAACACAGGGACGACATGCAAACTCCACACAGAAAGGACCAGATGGAAAGTGATCCCAGGACCTTCTTGCTGTGAAGCAACAGGGTTTTTTTTCCCCGTATTGCCCTTTGTTTCTGATTTGGAGTTGTCTCGGGTACTCTTGGAATGACTTTGTGTCAGACGAAGGGTTGCATTCATGGAACTTGCAGTGTGAGAGAATGCTGGTGATCATACTATGACCATGTGGTGAGCTTTCCTGAGGATGATCCAGCATGCATATGCCTCAGTGCTAAGTAGCCAAGCAAGCAGCAGAGAGGTGACTACTTTTGGGCTGTGGGGACGACCTGATGGTGGCTTCCAACCAGAGCCTTGGGCCATTCTTTTATGTGGTGAATACAGAAACACACAGCACTAACACATGCTTCCTGACCCAATATTTAATATTTACCTCTGCCAAGGAGGTTGTTTTTGCCAAAATATTGTATGCTTGGCAATTTTATAGCAGTATTATTCAAAAAGTAGAAAATAGCTAAAAAAAAAACAAAAAAAAAAAAACAAAACTTTGCTTTGATATTAGCTAAAGTTTGAGAGTAGCCTGGGGATCTGCCTTTAGATCTTTGACTCAGGGGCAGATCCTGCCTTTGTTCTTTGATTCTGATCATGGGATGACAGATCATATTTTTGCTCTTTAATCCAATTCCTTTTATCCTGATTGTACCTTTAAACTTTGATTGTAACTCCTTTGCCCCAAATCCAAGCAATCAGGAAATTTATGAAACAGATTCTGGAGCAAAGATCAAAAGCAAAATCTTCCCGTTGATCTGTTCGGTTGCCATTTTACAACCTCAGAAAGTTTAATCAAAATGTTAAATGTTTGTTGGCTAAAGATTAGTTCCGAAAAAAAAAAGATTTTTGTTAAACTCAAATGCGGTTTGCTAGTGCTCATCAGTAACTTATATCCCTATTCCACAGAGCCCCATTCCTTCCTGTTTCATCCCGAATAGCAAATTGGGGCACGTTTTGAAGTATCACAGTAACTTCTTGAGTCATCTTTTGTCAATCTTCAACATACTGTGTATACGCAGTAGTTACGGCCATCATCGGCACCAGTTTTGAAATCACCAAATCTGTGTCATTACGCGCTGACTTCTGGGTGTTTGTAGTCTTAACAGCTTCAGTCATGTTCAAACATCTTTAAATGGGGTAGTCCTAGTGAGTACAGCTTGAACTTGTTTGATTATGCTGCATTGGGGTAAAAACTTGAAGGAAAAGCAGTATTTGTTAAGGTTCTGGCTAAGAATGCAGGGTGCAGCTTTACTTTTGTTTTCAAGCAGCTTGCCAGGTATGCGCTTTATAAGCCAGCCAGTTCCCAGATCTGCACTTTATAAGTCAGCATGATAGGAGGCCATCCTGAGTAAGCCGTTTCATCCCGTTTTTACACTTTTTCTGGCTCATGGGGGATCGTAATAGAATGGTGCTCTCTGGAAAGGGGTATAACAAACAGTGAATGATGAAGTATCACTTCCTTTTTCCAATATTCAACATCACTCTGGTGTATATTGTTCTGAGGGCTGTCTCTTTGCTGTCTCTCTGTTTTTGGTCCTAATTTCTGTCCTGATTTCAAAATTGATTAAACTGTAACCAAAATTCCTATGTAGTCACAGTTTTTACGATTACTACCTATTATATAATGGCTGAGTGGGTGTGATTTGATTGGTGGATTGTATGTCACGTGACATGGATTATTCATACCATTTGCCATTGTGTTTCATTGACTGTGCAATATTCCTTTTTTAGCGTGCAATTTTCGTGCTATATGAAATGTGCTATTGCACACTCTGACCACCGTGCATGCTCACACCTGGGGCAGTGTTTAGTTAAACATAGTGGAGTTTGTTTTTTCTGGCGGAGAACAATTTGAAGGAGCTAATTGACGCTGCTAATTCTTCTGAGACACACACACACAAAAACAAAACAAAACAAAACAAAAAAAAAAATCCACCACGCCGTAAGCCATCTGGGGGTATGAAGAGTTGTTAGGATGAAGTTAAGATGAAAAGCTGAAGAATTTTCTGACACGATTTTTCACTGGAGTGAGGAAAGCAGATGGCGGTCTATACACAAAGACAGTGGACGGCATCATGGACTACTGAGAACAATTTTGGGCTCCTATTTAAAGTTAGTGTTGGACTGTTAAGCACCAGTGATGACCAAAGTGTAAGTCCCTTTTCTGTTGTTTATAAATTAATAAAATATCAAATGACAAGAATCAATTTTACCATTATATAAAACAAATAATGGATGTTTTTTCAATTCTTTCAATGAACCAAATATTTAATTTGGTGAAAGATGGAATGTACCATTCAACTCGGCCTTGCCTCATTGAATGGTACATTCCAGCTTTCACCTCATGAAATATTCTTACCATTGAACTCATAAACATTCATTATATGTATACTATTTTATATCCAATTACGATTATTACAGATTACATCAAATGACAGTACGTGTGATCCCTATTATACATTATAATTGCCTTTTAAAGTTTTTGCACACTTTTCAAAGAAGCTAAAATTTCTCCTTTAAAACCTCAAAAATGTCTTCTGTTGAAGACTGCAACATGCTTTTCATAGGGTTTTAAGTTGCAGAGGAGAATCAGAAGGATGCGTTTGCTCTGAGAATGGTATGTCCAAATTACTTCATATTCTGCCCAATTATCCACTTTCACCTATTTTTACACAAGCAGCAATTAAATCTTATTTTTCACTTCTTGTTTAAAATGTTTAAAATTTTCCAGATATTCTTACAAGTTATATTCTATTTTTATCACAGATTACAGGCAATTTTAGGCCACGATTGGATAACTTTTTTTTTGCTAAAATTGTCATCAATTAGTTATCAAAAAATGGTAATGATGACAGGCTTTCATGTAATAATTACTTGGTATCCTCATATATTTATCAATCAATCAATCAACATTTATTTATAAAGCGCTTTACAGCACCGACTGGTGTCCAAAGTGCTTAACATTAAAAACACAAATTTACAAAAATAAAACACATATAAAATTTTAAAACGACACATAAAAAAGGAACATAAAAATAACAGAACATGTCACCTCCCCACTAAGTGTTAAAAGCCAGTTTAAATAAATAAGTCTTAAACTTAGATTTAAAAAGTGCTAGGTCAGGAATAGTACGTAACTCAAGAGGTAGCTCATTCCACAGTCTCGGGCCAGCTACCGCGAAAGCATGATTACCCCAGCATTTATATCTTGACCTTGGAACATCTAAGTAAAGCTGGCCAGATGCCCTTAATGTCCTACTGTAGGTGCGCAAAGTTAAAATTTCAGACAAGTAGGGAGGTGCAAGGCCATAAATAGCTTTAAAAACAAACATTAAAATTTTAAAATCAATTCTAAAACGAACTGGAAGCCAGTGGAGTGAGTACAGGACGGGTGTAATATGCTCACGTCTAAAAGTGTTTGTCAAAAGACGAGCAGCAGCATTCTGCACCAACTGGCGACGTGCAAGAGATGACTGATTAATGCCCGAATAAAGTGCATTTCAATAATCAAGTCTGGAGCTGATGAAAGCATGAATGGCCGTCTCAAGATCACGTCTACTGAGAAAGTGCTTTATCTGCACATTTATATTTACACAATATAAATTTGCAGACTACAGCACCTTGACATCTCTTGGGTTTTGTTGCCTTCTTGAATATTTTCTGTCATTGTTTTCTGTCCTCAGAGTCCGATGATCAGAACTACAGAGTATGTGCTGTCCACGCTTTGGTTCATAAGCTACCTGAGAAGAACAAGGAAATGCTGGAGCTCCTAATAAAACACCTCGTCACGTACGTTTTCCTGCAAAGAATCAGTCACACTGTAGCCTAAACAAAACAGAAGTGCTATAACAGAAGATTAAATTGTCTTCATGCTTCAACAACACAGGATTGTGTTTGGAAATGTCTTTAAAACTGTCATTCTCTGATTATGAATAAAACATGATGAAGAATTTGCAATATTTTGCACTCACACTCATGTCTGTGATGTGCACTTTAGAGTTTCCAAGCAGAGCCAGTCCAACCTGATGACAGTGTCCAACCTGGGCGTTGTCTTTGGGCCCACTCTGATGCGGTCGCAGGAGGAGACTGTAGCTGCAATGATGAACATCAAATTCCAGAATATTGTGGTCGAAATTTTAATTGAGAACTTCAGCAAGGTCAGACTCTGGTAGTTTTAGTCTCACTCATAAAGCAGATCAAAAATATTTTGCAGTTTATTCCTAACTTCTGTTTCCAGCATTCAGCCTTTTTTATTTTAAAAGTCTGACCTAAGTACAGCAGCACATACGAGGTCTGTCCATAAAGTATAGGTCCTTTTTATTTTTTTCAAAAACTATATGGATTTCATTCATATGTTTTTACGTCAGACATGCTTGAACCCTTGTGCGCATGCGTGAGTTTTTCCACGCCTGTCGGTGACGTCATTCGTCTGTGAGCACTCCTTGTGGGAGGAGTCGTCCAGCCTCTCGTCGGAATTCCTTTGTCTGAGAAGTTGCTGAGAGACTGGCGCTTTGTTTGATCAAAATTTTTTCTAAACCTGTGAGACACATCGAAGTGGACATGGTTCGAAAAATTAAGCTGGTTTTCGGTAAAAATTTTAACAGCTGATGAGAGATTTTGAGGTGAGACTGTCGCTTTAAGGACTTTTCATGGTGCGAGACGTCACGCAGCACTCCCGGGCACCGTCGTCAGCCTGTTTCAAGCTGAAAACCTCCACATTTCAGGCTCTATTGATCCAGGACGTCGTGAGAGAACAGAGAAGTTTCAGAAGAAGTCGGTTTCAGCATTTTATCCGGATATTCCACTGTTAAAGGAGAATTTTTTAATGAAAGACGTGTGGGCGGATTGCAGCGTCGGCTCGCAGCGTCGGCTCGCAGCCACCGCGACGCTCCACCACAGGAAAAACACCTCTGTTGGAAGCCTTAAGGACAAGTTGGAACATGTCCAGCTGTTAAACAATTTCTCATATACTCACTCCACTGAAAGCCATCAAAAGCCGCCTGGATTTTACAAATGGTTATCAACACGGAGTTGTTTTTCCTGTGCCGCCGCACCGCGTCTGCTGCGTCCCGACGCGCGGACCCGTCCGCACGCAGTGGAATATCCGGATAAAATGCTGAAACTGACTTCTTCTGAAACTTCTCTGTTCTCTCACGACGTCCTGGATCAATAGAGCCTGAAATGTGGAGGTTTTAAGCTTGAAACAGGCTGATGACGCCGCCTGAGAGCGCTGCGCGATGTCTCGCACCGTGAAAAGTCCTTAAAGTGACAGTCTCACCTCAAAATCTCTCATCAGCTGTTAAAATTTTTACCGAAAACCAGCTTAATTTTTCGAACCATGTCCACTTCGATGTGTCTCACAGGTTTAGAAAAAATTTTGATCAAACAAAGCGCCAGTCTCTCAGCAACTTCTCAGACAAAGGAATTCCGACGAGGGGCTGGACGACTCCTCCCACAAGGAGTGCTCACAGACGAATGACGTCACCGACAGCCGTGGAAAAACTCACGCATGCGCACGAGGGTTCAAGCATGTCTGACGTAAAAACATATGAATGAAATCCATATAGTTTTTGAAAAAAATAAAAAGGACCTATACTTTATGGACAGCCCTCGTACAGTGCATCCAGAAAATATTCACAGCACTTCATTTTTTCTACATTTTCTTACGTTACATCCTTATTCCAAAATTAAATTAATTTTTTCCTCAAAATTCTACACACAATACCCCATAATTACAATTTTTTATGAGATTTTTGCAGATTTATTAAAAACAAAAGCAAAGAAAATACATGTACGTAATAAATATTCACATCCTTTGCCATAAAGCTCAAAAATGAGCTCAGGTGCATCCTGTTTCCACTGATCATCCTTGAGATGTTTCTACAGCTTACTTTGAGTCCACCTGGGATGAATTTAGTTGATTGGATATGATTTGGAAAGACACACACCTGTCAACATATAAGGTCCCACAGTTGACAGTGCATGTCAGAGCACAAACCAAGCATGAAGTCAAAGGAATTGTCTGTACACCTCCGAGAAAGGATTGTCTTGAGGCACAAATCTGGGGAAGGGTCAGAAACATTTCTGCTGCAAGGTCCCAATGAGCACAGTGGCCTCCATCATCCATAAAGTATGGATCACCAGGACTCTTCCGAGAGCTGACTGCCCATCAGAGGCAATTTTAGACTTCCAGTTTTAGGGGTGCTTAGCACATTTTTAAAATTTTAAAATCTAGATGTCCAGAAATACAATTTTACATGAAAACATTGCTTGTAAAAGCTGCATTCATTGTCAGAATGATTAAAAAAAACAAAAAACAACGCATATTAGCAATGGATAACGGCCCATACATAACATTCCTACATTCTGGTGCAGTTTATATAACAAATAATTTAATCTCCTAATGTGGTGAGGGCAAATAGTAATTGCAACTTAGGAGCAGGTTTGAAATATTCAGAGGCTGAGTAAAGTATATTATCCTTGTTTTTTTATTAGGCTTATGAGCCTACAGTTATTGAAGATTTTTTATTGAATCTTAACAGATTATTATGTCATAATACTTAGTACAGAACACTCACCCTGGTATCACTTTTCAATTACATTTAGACAGTTTTAGGCATTACTTAGATTGTGTTTTAGTTTTGGCTATTCATTTATTTATTCTACAAACTGGTTAATGTCTCGGTTTTTCTGGCAGCACGCACATCCACGTTGTAAGTCATAAAAATACAGTAGTTGCAATTGTTATGATCAGTGAGGTTTAGTGCCGCGTGCAGGAGGACCTGGTTTAGCACAGCGACAGCAGCACTCCACTATGAGGCTGGATGGAGAACACAGATGTTATACTGCACATAAATGGGTTCAGGATAAGAAATATATGAATATGAATTATTTATTGAATTAACAGCAAAGCATAGAAAGGACAGACAAGATCTAATGAAGTCCTTAAAAGTAAGAAAAATAAAAATGTTTGACTTAAAAGTCAGAATTCATACCAAAACACCAGTAACACAAGTAAGACACCTCCACAGTCTGATACACATATTCAATTTACCCTTTGCTTCACTTTCCATCCTTTGCTATTCTCAATGTCCATATCTACTCTCACATAAGGTCTATAGAGTGCACAAACCTCACCTGAAGCTTTTTTGCTTTTGAAAAAAATGCTCTGATATCCATCACTGCACTGCAGGCTTGGTTTGCCACTTACCGCCAACAAATAAAAATACAAAATGAGTTTTATGATTCATGCCTTTTTAGCAGGAATTTAAATTATTCACTTATTATCATGCTGTGCATTAAACGTTGTGGTAAAGTTTACTGTCTTAATTCTGAAATGCTTAGTTAAGGACCTTAACTAAGCATTTCAGGTCAGATCTGTGTACATGGTATTTGATGTAGGAGAGGGATTTGTTCATGGAAGCTACACAGATTGAAGGGCAGCACCATTTAGTAGCTGACAAGAGGATTTAGTTGAAAAAAAAGGACAACACTGAATCAATCTTACATTTGACCACGCACAGCGCACACTAATTTGTAGAGCAATATACTGTGTTTAGTGATAGGTAGCCAGGTGAGTAAAATAAGCACTTTTCAGAAAGTTGCACAAAAATCACTTGACAGCGCGGCTGGGCGAGGTTACCACCAGCACTCACAGGACAGCGCCTCTGCTAAATTAGCGCCACCCGCAGCAGGACCACGCGACACAAACACAAGTCAGAGCAGACGCAGTTGCGGACGGAGAGAGAGAGATGAATGCAGGCACGCTTCGTGGATTGAACCATTTGCCCAAGAAGGGGAGATGACCAAATTACTGTGTTCTTGTAATACATATTTTGGCATTAGGGGTGCTTAAAATATATTTAGGGGTGCTTGAGCACCCCTAAAAATAGGCTAACTCCGCCCCCACTGCCCATCACAACTGAGTGATTAAGGGAGAAGGGCCTTAGTCAGGGAAGTGATCAAGAACCCGATGGTCAGTTTGTCAGAGCTCCAACATTCGTCTGTGGAGAGAGGAGAACCTTCCAGAAGGACAACCATCTCTGCGGCAGTCCACCAATCAGGCCTGTATGGTAGCGTGGCCAGATGGAAGCCACTCCTTAATAAAAGGCAGGTAGCAGCCCAGCTGGAGTTTGCCTAAAGGCACCTGAAGGACTCTCAAACCATGAGAAACAAAATTCTGTGGTCTGAAGAGGCAAAGATTGAACTCTTTGGCGTGAATGTCAGGCACCATGTTTGGAGGAAACCAGACACCATCCCTACAGTGAAGCATGGTGGAGGCAGCATCATGCTGTGGGGATGTTTTTCAGTGGCAGGAACTGGAAGACTAGTCAGGATTGAGGGAAAGATGAATGCAGCAATGTACAGAGACATCCTGGATGAAAACCTGCTTCAGAGTGCTCTTGACCTCAGACTGGGGCAATGGTTCATCTTTCAGCAGGACAGTGACTCTAAACACACAGCCAAGATATCAAGGATATCAAAGGATTGGCTTCAGGACAGCTCTGTGAATGTCCTTGAGTGGCCCAGCCAGAGCCCAGACCTGAATCTGATTGAACATTTCTGGAGAGATCTGAAAATTGCTGTGCACCAATGCTCCCCATCCAACCTGATGGAGATTGTAATTGCTGCCAAAGGTGCATCAACAAAGTATTGTGCAAAGTGTGTGAATACTTATGTACATGTGATTTCTTAGGGGTTTTTATTTTTAAAAAATTTCCAAAAATTAAAAAAAAAAAACTTTTCTCATGTTGTCATTATGGGGTGTTGTGAGTAAAATGTTGAGGGAAAACAGATTAATTTACTCCATTTTTGAATAAGGCTGTAACATAACAAAATGTGGAAAAAGTGGAACGCGGTGAATACTTTCTGGATGCACCGTACCGAGCCTTGTGAATTAAGTCATATAATTGAACCCAAACAAAATGCAGTCAGTATTTATCAGGAGTAAAAGGTTTCAATTATTAATTGCTACTCCTGTGATGACCTCCAGATCTTTCACGAGCCTCCAGATCCCAACATGGCCGTACCCCAACCACAGAGTCGTCCCGGCTCCCGCAGGAACAGGGCCATCTGTCTGTCCACGGGACCCAGGAAGCCCCGCAGTCTGTACACCCCGACTCTGTGCCTGGCAGATGCAGAAAGTGAGCACCAGCACGTCATCACACCACAGCGCACCAAAACCCATTAATGGTCCTCAATAAATCTCAGATCTGTCTGCATGTAGTTTCAGCTCCTGCTTTTCTGAAATGTTCCCCAGAGCAGTTCTCATCAGCCATACTCCTCAGAATCACTTGCCCGATACATTTTCCTTCTTACCACCTCTACTCACAGCTGATTAACTTAACACATAATATATTTGCGTTGCTTCATGTATCCCTCGTCTTTTTTCATGTTTTTGTTCTGTCATAGACACCTTTGCCGCAGTGCGTGTGGGGACTCAGTGGGGGGAGTGGGGAGTGTCACAGAGTGTGTGTGTGTTTGAAGAATGTTAGAAGGATAACTTTTTTAATGAGAGTGTGGCCAGGATTATAAGCAGTAAAAGGGTCTCCTCCCAGCTGTATGTGTGTCACCTACATAACTGTCTTCAGTTTTACTTATTTTGATCCAGTTTGATGAAATATTGTGGGCTCCATAATCATTTTTATTATTATGTCCTCTTGGATATATAGTTTGATATATTGGAATCTGGTCAGTCTCCTGAGCAACATTTTGCATATAGCATCAATTTTTCATAACTACTGAACTGGTGGAGTAGTTTTTATTCAGGTTATTTGGATCAGATCAACTGCAGGGAGTAGGGGTATAGGTATTAATTTTTATAGTGAAAAGTCATGTTCAAAAAAGACAAGAAAATGATCAAAGTCTTTTAGAATGAAATGTGGTTTATCAGTCAGATACACAAATGTCCCTTGTTAATTACAAATACTTGCAAGAATGGCATCAAAAAAACATGTTAATACTATTTTTAAAAAAGTTCTGATGAGGTCCGCTTGTACAGGAAGCTAATTGCATTCACTGGCTAAAAAAAAAAAAAAAAATAGGCCCCTGAACTCGTAATTACGAGAAAAGATCTCTTAATTACGAGATCTTGAATTTATAATTATGAGATCAGGTGTTCCTGTGAAGGCTCTCAGTTGTCCAGGTGGTTTCGATAGTAGAGAAGCTTGAATCTTCGAATGGACTGGGTTGCTTGACGCTAGGACGTTTCGCTTCAAATCGCAGAAGCTTCCTCAGTTTTTATGAGATTTTTGCAGATTTATTAAAATTAAAAACAACTAAGAAAACACATGTACATAAGTATTCACAGCCTTTGCCATAAAGCTCAAAATTGAGCTCAGGTACATCCTGTTTCCACTGAGCATCCTTGAGATGTTTCTACAGCTTAATTGGAGTCCACCTGGGATAAATTCAGTTGATTGGATATGATTTGTCTACATATAAGGTCCCACAGTTGACCATGCATGTCAGAGCACAGACCAAGCATGATGTCAAAGGAATTGTCTGTACACCTCCAAGACAGGATTGTCTTGAGGCACAAATCTGGGGAAGGGTACAGAAAAAGGGTACTTCTTTGAAAAGTGTGCAAAAACGTTAAAAGGCAATTATAATGTATAATAGGGATCATACGTACTGTCATTTGATGCAATCTGTAATAATCGTAATTGGATATAAAATAGTATACATATAATGAATGTTTATGAGTTCAATGGTAAGAATATTTCATGAGGTGAAAGCTGGAATGTACCATTCAATGAGGCAAGGCCCAGTTGAATGGTACATTCCATCGTTCACCAAATTAAATATTTGTGTCTTGACTCTTGTCTTGACTCTTGTAGAGTCAAGACAAGATGACCAGAGCAAGAATTTTAGCTGAGGAAGCTTCTGCGATTTGAAGCGAAACATCCTCGCGTCAAGCAACCCAGTCCAATCGAAGATTCAAGGTTCTCTACTATGAGATCAAGTGTCTCCTGATCTCGTAATTATGAGATCAGGTGTCTAATTTGTTTTTTATAGCTTCTGTACTTCCATTCCCTCAGTAAAGAAGTGGGGAAAGGTTAGACGATGATTGTACACTGTGGACACAGTGTGGATTTTCCCCTAAGGTGCACCTGGATGAATGTCCAGGGAGAGGCATGTGGCGTCTCACCAAAATGAGATGTGTTTCGCCGCTCTTCAGACTTCCAGCTTTCACTCACACAGCCCCACCGTCCACTGAGGGTAAAAAGAGGGGCTCGCTCCCAGTCAGGCACATGTCAGTCTGGGTGCCTTGTGTCCCACCTCCCTGGAGGAGTTTCAATTAATCCAGGAACACCTAAGAGGGAAATCCACACTTTGTGCACAATAACAGTGCAGTGCCAATGGTTACAAATTGGCCGAATTTTGATGATGACTCCCGAATTCTCATGCTTGTCTTTACTGAGGGAATGGAAGTACGGAAGCCCATTGTACAGATGTGTATGTGTGTGTGTGTGTGTGTGTGTGTGTGTGTGTGTGTATATATATATATATATATATATATATATATATATATATATATATATATATATATATATATACAGTGGTGGGCACAGATAAAAATGTATCGGAAGTTACAGATAATCGATAACTTCCGGTGTTGTCTATGTGACATTTGCAGTTACTAAAGAGCTGAAATTGATTTTTAACACAATCGCTTTTGAAAGCATCAAAAGCGGTAAAAGACCTAAAGAATAAGCAAGAATGTTTGACCATGCTGCCCCCTGCAGGAAGCAGCACAGACAAATCCTGAGAGCACCCACGAAATCAACTCTTTACTAATCATAATCATTTTTCTTTCAACATTCTGCTCCTGCTGGAAGCTCTTGTTTACAACAGCGCTCCCACCACAGAGGCACGCCAAGAACAGTCATAAGGCCAGCTCCCTATCAATTTCAACACTCCAGTCAGGCGGAGGTCTTGAAAAATAAAGTCATACTAACTTATGGTTTTTTGAAAATACTGATAGAATAATTCCATTAATGTCAATTCTGTCATTTGTACAAAGTTAAAATATAACATATATCTTTTAATGTTGAATAAGGCACTAATTCTGAGGTTTTGTAACAAACACAGACCGCAAAGCATTCTGGGTAAAAGTCCTAAACAGTGATTGGTTCAGTAATCCATTATGTAAACCAACACGTTAATGTGACGTGTGTCATGTGTTGGTTTAAAGATAAATGTGCTTTTGTAAAATATTCCATTTTTATTTGTAAAAACAGGCATTTTTACGGAGCCCTGGAAGTGTCATCGCAATTACATGTTTTATGATGTTTAAAACGTGCACTCAATATTAGTAAGTAAGTAAGTAAATTTATTTATATGGTGCCTTTCACAGATATAAGGCCATGTACACACGTTGTCGGGTATTTGTATTTGTAAAACCGAATATCTTACCCTTTCAGTTTGGGGAAAAAACTTCATCCATACTACGTCGTTTAAAAAAAAAAATCCATCCACATCGAACCGTATAAATGTGTTGTAATTAGTCTGCCAAACCTTTGGGTGGCGGTACTGATTAAAATTCTATCCAATCAGGAGCCTTATTCTCTTGTCGTCACTTCCACAAAAACTAAAAACATGGTGCCAACCTTGTTCGTGTGGACCGATAAGGTGTCGGAATTACTTCTAACTGTAGTTTTAGAATACAAAGTTAACAAATATATGCACACAAAAAGCGCCTGGACAATGGACAATACCAACACTTTGAGAGCAGCCATGTACCCAGACGTTTAATACTGCCATGAACACTCCTGGCCAGTAGATGGCAGTAGCGGCCTTGAAAAAATGTCAAACAAAATTCCAGATAATCCGTGTCTGCTACATTTAAGATGCGTGGAATTTAACAAACGCAAATACACTAACATCTATAAACCCAGAGAATATATTCACGAGAGTTTTAGGCACTAGAGTTTAATGCTGTTATCTGTGGACCCTGAACAGAGTGTCTGAAATGCATTTGTCCTGTCGTGAACGTCTGAGATTACCTTATGCTACCCATAATGCATTGCTGCCTGGCACAGCATGTGCTCACAAAACCTTAAAAATTAGCACATTACTTTAAAACGAAAACATATATCTGATATTTTCACTTTAGAAACTTCAGACATGACAATAATTTTAAATAACTTGTCTAAAATGAGTGGTTAAAATTTGAACCACAAGTTAAACATGTATGCCTCTGGATGACTTGGTGACATTGTGATTCTATTAGTATGGTGTTAAAGGAAATGACTTTTTTTTTTTGGTCACCAGTTCTCCTTTGCTTACAGACAATAGAGTGGTTTCTGTTTGCAGAGGGTAGAACAACATGCTTATGTGTGGCATGGAGTGGGACATTTTTGAGCACACAGACATTGAGCATTTTACTGACTCAGTCCTGTTATACATTTCTTTTTGTATGGACAATGCAACAACTAAAAAGGTGGTGAAGGTCTTCCCCAACCAAAAACCCTGGTTTAGTAAAAAGACCAGATTACTTCTCCAGGCATGGGACATGGCACTGAGGTCAGGGAACAGAGACTCATACAGAAAGGCCAGAGCAGACCTGACCTGAGGTATTAAGGCTGCCAAGGCAAACTACAGGAAGCGCATAGAGGCCAACTTCATAGAGGGCAATGCACGCTCCATGTGGAAGGGTATCCAAAACATCACGGATTATAAAAAATGCCACATCACTCCCCTTGACACAGATGTGGCTTTCCTGGACCAGCTCAATGCCTTTTTCTCCCGCTTTGAGAAGGAAGAGGACAGGCTGAAGACACGTTGTTGCTGCCACCAACATCACCTTACAGTCAGCCCCTTGTTATCCAGCAGCACCAGGTACTGCAGGTACTGAGGAAGATCGATATCAGCAAGGCACCTGGGCCCGACAGCGTGCCAGGGAGGCTGCTGAAGTCGTGTGCTTACCAACTGGCTGACGTGTTTACAAAGATTTATAATCAATCACTGCAGCAGACCACAGTCCCCGACTGCCTGAAAACTGCCAGGATCATTCCTGTGCCCAAATGCTCTGCCATTTCGGGACTGAATGACTACCGGCCGGTGGCTCTGACACCAGTGATAATGAAGTGTATGGAAAAGCTGGTGCTCAACTACATCAAGGACAAGATTCCACCCGGCCTCGACAAGCACCAGTTTGCATACAAGTCCAATAGGTGCACAGATGATGACAGTTTCCATTGCGCTTCATTCTGCTCTCAGCCACTTGGAAAATCCAAACACTTATGTCCGAATGCTGTTTGTTGATTTCAGCTCAGCATTCAATTCCATCAGCCCTAGTAGGCTTGTCAACAAACTGCAGGCATTGAAGCTTGGAACCCCGCTATGCCTATGGATTAAGGACTTTCTGACAAGCAGACGGCAGTATGTGAGAATAGGCAACTCCACATCCGCTTCCACTGTCATCAACACTGGCGTGCCACAAGGGTGTGTACTAAGCCCCATCTTGTACACACTATACACCCATGACTGCGTTGCTATTCACAGCGCCACCAACTCTGTCATCAAATTTGCTGATGTCACGACAGTCGTGGGACTGATTAGTGACAACAATGAAACGCCCTACAGAGAGGAAGTGGATTCACTGGTGACATGGTGCAGTGAAAACCATCTCGACCTGAATACCAAGAAAACGAAAGAAATAATAATTGACTTTCGGAAGGCACGGGCTACACCTCACCATGCTCTGATGATCAAAGGGGAACGGGTGGAATGTGTCCAAGAATTCAAGTTCCTAGGACTACACATCTCTGAGGAAGTTAGCTGGACAGCCAATACCAATCATATGGTTAAAAAGGCCCAGCGACGCCTATTTTTCCTAAGAACATTGAAAAAGAACAAGCTGCCTCCGCCTCTGTTGAAGAATTTCTACAGCTGCACCATCGAGAGCGTACTCACATATGGATGTACGGTGTGGTACGCCAGCCGCACCGCATCTGAGAAGAAACAGCTTCAGCGAGTGATTAAAACAGCTCAGCGGATCATCGGTTGTCCGCTCCCATCCCTGGCTGAGATTTACTCAAAACACCTTCTCGGACGGGCCACAAAGATCACGAACACTCCCTCTTCTCCATCCTCCTGTCTGGCAGGCTCCGGGTTATCCGAGCCCGCACAAACAGACTGAAGGACAGCTTTTTCCCAATGGCTGTGAAAAGACTTTTAGAAGAATATTGACTACTTGTATCGCACTGGGGATCACACTGCACTGTTTTTATTATTGCACCGGATATTCCCTCCACTGTTTTATTCTTTAAAATATGTATTTAATATTCATTATCTTATTTATACTGAGTTTTTAACAGACTATATATTTTATATGTGATAGTCTATTGTATATTGTAATTTATCTGTGAGGGAGCTGCTGCACAGGGGTGTTGCCGAACGACATTTCATTGTTTTTTATACAATGACAATAAAGCTTATTCAATTCTTATTAGGAAACTTTTAACATGTAGGTCTCAACAGCTTTAACAGTTTTAAAAATGTTTTTCACTGTTCAGCTTAGTTTAGTACGTTATCGGTCTAAAAGTTATCGGACGGTAATTCATCGGAAGATAATTAGTCCGATGATGGTTTTTAAATTTATCTAAAAAGGTAATCCGATAATGAAAACATTATCTTCGATAATTATCTGTTATCAGATTATCGGAAGTGTGCCCACCACTGTATATATATATATATATATATATATATATACATACAGTAGTGTTCAGAATAATAGTAGTGCTATGTGACTAAAAAGATTAATCCAAGTTTTGAGTATATTTCTTATTGTTACATGGGAAACAAGGTACCAGTAGATTCAGTAGATTCTCACAAATCCAACAAGACCAAGCATTCATGATATGCACACTTTTAAGGCTATGATATTGGGCTATTAGTAAAAAAAAAAGTAGAAAAGGGGGTGTTCACAATAATAGTAGTGTGGCATTCAGTCAGTGAGTTCTTCAATTTTGTGGAACAAACAGGTGTGAATCAGGTGTCCCCTATTTAAGGATGAAGCCAGCACCTGTTGAACATGCTTTTCTCTTTGAAAGCCTGAGGAAAATGGGACGTTCAAGACATTGTTCAGAAGAACAGCGTAGTTTGATTAAAAAGTTGATTGGAGAGGGGAAAACATACACAGGTGCAAAAAATTATAGGCTGTTCATCTACAATGATCTCCAGTGCTTTCAAATGGACAAAAAAAAAACCAGAGACGCGTGGAAGAAAATGGAAACAGTTAGAAGACGCCTGTGTGAAGCTAATTTATTTGCAAGAAACCCCCTCAAAGTCCCTAAAAGACATGTGCAGAAGAGGTTACAATTTGCCAACGAACACATCAACTGGCCTAAAGAGAAATGGAGGAATATTTTGTGGACTGATGAGAGTAAAACCGTTCTTTTTGGGTCGAAAGGCCGCAGACAGTTTGTGAGACGACCCCCAAACTCTGAATTCAAGCCGCAGTTCACAGTGAAGACAGTGAAGCATGGTGGTGCAAGCATCATGATATGGGCATGTTTCTCCTATTATAGTGTTGGGCCTATATATCGCATACCAGGTATCATGGATCAGTTTGGATATGTCTAAATACTTGAAGAGGTCATGTTGCCTTATGCTGAAGAGGACATGCCCTTGAAATGGGTGTTTCAACAAGACAATGACCCCAAGCACACTAGTAAATGAGCAAAATCTTGGTTCCAAACCAACAAAATTAATGTTTTGGAGTGGCTTGCCCAATCCCCAGACCTAAATCCAATTGAGAACTTGTGGGGTGACATCAAAAAAGCTGTTTCTGAAGCAAAACCAAGAAATGTGAATGAATTGTGGAATGTTGTTAAAGAATCTTGGAGTGGAATAACAGCTGAAAGGTGCCACAAGTTGGTTGACTCCATGCCTCGCAGATGTGTAGAAATCACGAAAAACTGTGGTTATACAACTAAATACTAGTTTAGTGATTCACAGGATTGCTAAAAAAAAGCAGTTTGAACATAACAGTTTTGAGTTTGTAGCATCAACAGCAGATGCTACTATTATTGTATTATTTTCTACTTTTTTTTTTTTTTACTAATAGCCCAATTTCATAGCCTTAAGAGTGTGCATATCATGAATGCTTGGTCTTGTTGAATTTGTGAGACTCTACTGAATCTACTGGTACCTTGTTTCCCATGTAACAATAAGAAATATACTCAAAACCTGGATTAATCTTTTTAGACACATAGCACTACTATTATTCTGAACACTACTGTATATATATATGTATATATATATATATGTATATATATATATATATATATATATATATATATATATATATATATATATATATATATATATATATATATATATATGTATATATATATACGAGGTCTCTTAGATAATAAACCAACCCTTTTATCTATTTTTTTAACTATATGGATTTGAATGACATGCGATTACACCAATCATGCTTGAACCCTCGTGCGCATGCGTGAGTTTTTTCACGCATGTCGGTGACGTCATTTCCCTGTGGGCAGGCCTTGAGTGAGATGTGATCCCGCCCTCTCGGCTGAATTCCTTTGTTTCACACGCTGCTCGAGACGGCGCGCGTTGCTTTATCAAAATTTTTTCTGGACCTGTGAGGAATATCCGAGTGGACACTATTCGAGAAATTAAGCTGGTTTTCTGTGAAAAGTTTAACGGCTGATGAGAGATTATGGGGTGTTTCTGTCGGTGTAAGGACTTCCCACGGAGCGGGACGTCCTGCAGCGCTTCCACGCGCTGTCGTCGGCCTGTTTCGAGCTGAAAACATCCTAATTTAAGGCTTAATTCACCCAGGACATCGTGAGAGAACAGAGAAGATTCAGAAGAGGCCGGCATGAGGAATTTATGCGGACATTCCACTGTTTAAGGACATTTTTTTAATGAAAGACGTACGCGCAAATTCGCCGAGTCGTTTCCGTGACGACTCGGCAAATCTGTGTGCGCCGCGACAGGAAAAACACCTCCGTGTTGAAAACCATTTGTAGAATTCAGGCGGCTTTTAATGGCTTTCAACAAGTGAGTAACTGAGAAATTGTTTAACAGCTTGGGCATGTTCCAACTTGCCCGTTAAGATTTCCAACGGAGGTGTTTTTCCTGCCGCGACCCCCCGCGGTCGGGTCCAGCCCGACATGCGACTCTGCCCGCACGTTCTTTCATTACAAAATGACCGTTAACAATGGAATGTCCGAATAAACTCCTCATGCCGACTTCTTCTGAAAGTTCTCTGTTCTCTGACGACTTACTGCGTCAACAGAGCCTGAAATGTGGAAGTTTTCAACTTGAAACGGCGAGACGCTGCCGCCTCGAAGCGCAGATCGCCGTCAGGCGCCGTGGACCGTCCTTAAAGCGACACTACCAGACCAAAATCTCTCATCAGCCGTTAAAATTTTTACTGAAAACCAGCTGAATTTATTGAATGGTGTCCACTCAGTTGTGCCTTACAGTTTTGAAAAAAATTTTATCAAACAAAGCAACAGTCTCTGAGCCATTCCTAAACAATGAAAAAAATCGACGAGCGGGTGGACGACTCCTCACTCAAAGACTGCCCACAGGCGAATGACGTAACCGACAGGCGTGAAAAAACTCTTGCATGCCCACGAGGGTTCAAGCATGTCTGATGTAATCACACGTGATTCAAATCCATATGGTTTTTGAAAAAAATAATAAGGTCGGATACTTTTCTAATAGACCTTGTATATATATATATATATATATATATATATATATATATATATATATATATATATATATATATATATATATATATATATATATATGTGTGTGTGTGTGTGTGTGTGTGTCTATATATATATATATGTCAGTTTTTTTTTTTATATCCAGTGAATGCAATACACTTCCATACGCATGAACCCCAGGTGTACAGATGAGTAAATTTCACAGCAAGTACTAATGAGGGTTAATCAGGTGTGCTCAGTCAGTCCAGAACTGGTGAACACCAAACTAATCAGGTTCAGTTTCCATTTATTTTCATTTATATAGCGCCAAATCACAACAAAGTTGCCTGAAGGCACTTCACATAAGTAAGATCTAACCTTACAAACCCCCAGAGCAAGCACACAGGTGACAGTGGTAAGGAAAAACTCCCTCTGATGATTTGTGTGTATGTAGAACAAGGATAGATGGAAAATGTCACCTACAAACCGGTGACCACTGGTCTGGAGATTGGTTGATTATATGTTTGGTTTTATATCCTTATTTGGATATGTGTTTCCAAAGACTGGATGGAAAACTCACCTTGGAATGTTCAGTGGATATAAACATGGTGTCTTTGTGAAAAAGATTTTTTTCTCTTCCAAGTTTTTAAGACATCCCCTAATCCATCTCTCAAACTCTACCACAGTGACTTAATGTGTCCGTGCATTCCTGCACAAACTGTCCCAGACACAGAGCTTTGTGGTGTGCACAAACACATGTTTCTCAACTTTACAGAACCTCTGTTGCTTCATTTTTTTTTGCTCAATTTCATAACACAGCACAGATTCACATATGCAGCTTTAGCGACAGCAGACACTTCTGCACCATGGTGCACAACCTAATGGCTGCTGTGCTCTGTCCTGGCAATTTTCACATTTAGGGCCTGATTTACAGAAGGTTTGCATGTGGAAAAACGTGTGCAAAAAACGTGTATGCTGATTCACTCATGGTATGCACTGAGGATTTGTGTCTTACAAATGAGCAAAATATGGTAAATGGACTACATTCATATAGCGCTTTCCATCTGCATCAGATGCACAAAGTGCTTTACAGTTATGCCTCACATTCACCCATTCACACAAACACATCCACACACCAATGAAAATACCGCATATTGCCTATTTAACATGTTTGTTTTCACAAATATGCAATTTGTGGTGTGTCCATCCGAGTGCACAAAATTCCTGAAGATCATTCATGTAAATAGGTGAGGTCTGCACCCACAGTTTGCCAATGCTAAAAGCTATTTCAGGGGCTGAGATTATGTCTGTTAAGTTTGTATGCTTGGAAATGTGGTGCTGACTGAGCCACTGTTGCACAATCAATGCAGACATGTGTCTGCATTGATTGTGCAACAGTGTTCCAGTCAACAGTCTGTTCCTCTTTTGATGACCCATGGTCATAGACATACAGTCATAAAATGACATGAATCAAGCAGTGCGCGCTTATCATGTCCACATCTGCTGGCCCGGTGTATCCAGCCGGCCCACACGCATGTCCAGCTAGTGGCGCGCCAAAGGAGAGACACCGCGTCATGTGGGCCATAGCTTACGTGAGTGATGTGACATTCAGATCACCAGATGAGTGTTCACATGATAAGGCGATCTTTTTCACATGGAGCAGCCTGCCAGTGTGCACACTGAGTGGCCGCTCCAGCCCGTGGCAAAGGCAATATATGTTTTTATGTATTTCCACGTGAGCACAGCATGCACACGCACGTGCCTCACAGCGTGGACTTGTAAGGTCGTATCCTTCAAAACATGGTATGTGTTCTCCATCTGTGACTTGCAGGTCCAGAGATCTCAACAACTGCTGCTGTTTGGGGCCACAGCCACCTGTTCGTTCAGTGCACAGAACAAAGTGTTTCTCTCTGTTTCTGTGTTCTGTGATAATTCGTTTTAGTTATCTGTTATGTAATTGTGTATGTAGTCATTGTAATTATTTGTATACCTGTCCTGCCTGTGGTTTCTGTGATTCTAATGTAACACGTCGTGTGCACTGAGCCATCATTTCCAGCTGTCAGTGTGTGGCTGGCCGGCGATCAGTTGAGAGGCACCTTGCTGTGCTGTGTGCACTCAGACGTGGCTGGCCGGTCCCCATGTGATCATGTCTGTAGATACATATCAACATTTCATGCAAGTGTGCCCCCCCCCCGCACACCACATGTGTTCCGGGGGCTTGTCACGCGTGACACACAGGCATGCCACGTGTGTTGCTAGGTTATGCCATACTCGTGGGGCCCTTAGACACTTTTCACAGACAGCTCGAATGTGGTCGCCTGCTGTCGTGCCAGGAGCGCAAATAATCACGCCTTTTCTAAGTGCCTAGCGAGCGGTGTTAGAGATTTGTGTGTGGCACCTGGAATTTGGCCGACACCTGCTGAGACAGGGGTTGAATGGGCACTCACAGGGCATTCGCTGTCTTTTGGCCACTTGCGTGCATGAATGGTTGTGGCGACAGCTGTACGAGGCATTAGAGGTGGCTCAGATTTTTCACAAGTGGCATGCAATTCCTCCTTCGTGTGCCAGTCGGCTTCAATCATGTTATGTGTGAAGGGGCCCTTAATAAAGACATCCACTGCCTCGGTAAAATTAAATGTGACATTTATTATGTCTTTCTATGTATGAGAAATATAAGTAGAATGTTGTGTGTGTGTCTGTCCTGTGCAGCCCCTGTATGGGAGTTAGCAGCAGTCTGCAACAGAGTCTATCGTCATGACCCATGGGCAGCAGCTGTAGACATAAAAAACATACACAAATAATTTTCTGTCTATATTAGGGATCTATAACAGGTCATGGTACTATTGAAGCACCAGTGTAACATGATCAGTACCGGTATTCCTGTCCCATGTTTTCAATAGGTCAGCGCTGGATGTGGCAAGTTCACTGTTTTGTGAAGCAGTTCCAAGTTGAAATATAGTTTGTGTCAGTTCACTGTGTCTTATATCACAGTGGAGACGCAACAAATGAGCAGCACACACCCGATGAGTTTTATGAACAAATTTACACTTTGTTTTCGTTGAAAGTGTGTTCATCATTTGTTTGTGTTAGCACAAAGCCAACAGCAACTAAAAACAGAAAACGGTACACCCGTGATGAGTTAAAAAGATACTACTGCTTTGTTTTTATTTATTACCCAAGGCTATCAAATATGGCCATCAGGTATTACGAAGGCTTTGTGTCCGTCCGTCCATCTGTGCTCAGCATAAGTCCTGTCCTATTACTGCTACAGTGTTCAAATTAACAGGTAAAATTCTTGGGACCTTAGACAAGTTCAAGCATGCCTAACCTTGACCTATTTTAAGAGGTATTTTAAGAGGTTAAAAAGTCACATTCTGTTGCAATCTGTTCACTTTAGTTTTTGAGTGGCGGGAGTGGCCACTAGAGGTGGGCGATACCGGGAATTTTGTAATTGATCCAATACCAAGTAAATACAGGCCCAGTATCGCCATTATCAATACCGATACCGATACTTTTTCATATTTAAGCCTCATAGATCCAAAGGATCCCAAATAGAATTTCGACAAACATTGTACGTGACACTAAAATACCACTAAAATATCAGTCAACACATCTTAAAACAAAATCTCCTGAGGTAGAGGGCTGACTCGAGGAGAGCACTGAGTGGACCAGCCAGGCTGAGCCTACCTGCATGGCTGTTGGCTGGCGCCGCTGAGCCACGTGACTGCGCAACAACAAAAGAGGGGGGAGGGTGCGCTGCTCTGTGTTGTGTGACACAGCTTTTACAGACAGAGAGTAGACTTTGATGAATATGCGTGCGCAGCAGTCAGTGCATGCGGGAGAGAAAAAAGCTTGAGTATCAATCTTTTTACATGAGGATCTTTCAATATCAATACCAGTGTTGGTATCGATGTTATCAATATTAGGATCGATCGGTCCACCTCTAGTGGCCACCAATCAGAGTAGAGCTGCACCATGACATTCTGACAGTCTGGTTGCTAGCTGCAAACTCTGCTAGCTGTGTACATATAGCCTCTTTGTCATATATTATGTAAAATCTAGCGAGAAATGCACTTCTAACACTGAAAATACTCTTTTTGGAACCTAATAAAACCTCTGAAATGATATAAAAGACATTTAGCGGACATTAGCGTGCACGCTAACACATGTTGTGTTATGATGACTCGTTTTTAAGTGATAACTGTTCATTTTGATGCAGTCATGGTAAAAGCAGCAGCCCGGAGAAGGTTTGGTGCACCTGTGGCCATCTGTCATAAACGCAAACTGTAAAAAAAAAAATGCTTATAAGTGTTGTAGATAACTGTGAAAAATCTAATATATATAGAGAGAGATAGATATAGATATATGTACAGCAATTGATGCAGCTGATCTGCTCTGTGTAAGCCTGATCCCGTCAGATCTCAGAAGCTAAGCAGTGCGGGACCTGGTTAGTACTTGGATGGGAGACCTCTTTGGAACACCAGCGGCTGTGTGTGTTTCTCCAGGTAAAACTGGAGTTGCGTCAGGAAGGGCATCCGGCATAAAACCTGTGCCAAAATATCAATGCGGATCTGGTTGTATCCGCTGTGGCGACCCCAAACACAAAACGGGAGCAGCCAAATGGACAACCATATGTACAGCAATCAACAGTGTGTCTGCTTCAAAGACAGAGTGTACATGCAGATCTTTTTTAAGTGAAAAGACACTTATTGCTGTATTTTTATGTAAAGATAAAACTTACATGGGTTTTCTTCAGAGGGGAGCTCATGATGATGTGCAGAGTTTACCAGTCGTATTGAACGCAACACAGGTGAGCTGTCCCTGAATTGTTTTGTTGCTGTCATGCATTATGGGAGCTTGGGGTTTGTTTGTTTTTAAGTTGTCATTGTAGTACATGTTGGTTTAGCAGTGTTGTTAGTGTTATAGATTTGTTGTGTTTTTCTAGTTCAAGTAGCGTAGTCCTTTTGTTAAAGAGTTATGTTGTGACCATGCGTGAAAAGTGCCTTGAGTTTGATGTCTTCTGCCTCCGTCTATGTTGTTGTGTGGGAAAAGTAAATGACACTTCTTTGCGGCAGCCGCCCTGCTCCCCTTCTGCTGGGGGAGGGCTGAATTCCTCATAGTGGCCTGACACACAACAGACAGGAACTAACGTATGATTTTAGGGTTTACAAACGTTTTTGACTGTTAAGCTTTACTCACTGTGCCAGCAAAATGATGTGAGTGGACTGAAAGTTAGCAGAACTAAATTTAGTGGAAGATAATTGGGCCGCTGAAGCTTTTCAAAGTTAGCTGAAAAGCTAATGTGCTAATGAAAACGTTAACTTGGCTAATTAATGCTTAGAGGAACTGTGCCCTCCACTGAAGAAAAGGTGAAAATGTGCAAAATAAAATGCTAATATAACACACATTAAGCAGTGCGAATGCATTATTAATAAGATGGGTTGCACACCAAGACCACACACTACAATTTATGCATGCATTTAAATTTATATTAGCAATTTATATTAGCAATATTAAGCACATAAAGGTATCAATATTGTGATGTGTATTGAGTATCGGACATCCACTGATATGTATCATATTGTATCAAATTCTAGAAATGATATAGAGCCCAAATCCACATATTACTTTTGTGTGTATTTTGGGGGGCGGGGGTCAAAGTGTTAGTTTTTCTTTTGTTTATTGTTTTTTTTTTTTTTTTTTTTTTGCACCCTTGACAGGATGCAAGTCTGTCGCAGGGCACATGGTTAATATACAACAGTAAAATAAAAATACATTTTCCTCATTTCTTTTCTTTGATCTTTGTTAATTTGTATTTTAACCCTAAAGGTATTTTAACCCTAAAGCAACCAAGCTATTTAAGCAACTAAGATGAGTGGGTGGAGTCATTTCTAACCACTGTAGTTCATACTTTTATAATGGCTCTGTTTGCATATATCATACCTTTACCACACCTTTATCTATGACAGATATTCTGAAAAGTTATAATATAATTAATTGTTGATTTTATATGACAAAATCAAAGCTTGTAACTTTTTTTAATATGCCCATATCTTTCTATGGCCATAAATGTTCCAGTGTTACATTTCCACTAAAAACAAAATATGTAAAACTGTACGACTGACAAATTCATGATGGGACTTATTTTTTCTGATTAAAAATATCATAATATCACATATAAATATTTGTCTGGGGTTATAGATGACCCCACTGCAGCATGAGGTCAGAGACTGCATTTTGATGTTTTTTTTGTTTTTTTTGTACTGGTTATTTAGCTTTAACTAATTAATTAACTGACATACTAGAGGGAATTTTAACTGAATTAACATGTTCAAAAGCAATCTAAGAATGTTTGAAGTTTTCCTCATGCTCCTACACCACCTTCTAGTACACAGATGGAACTGCACTTTGGTTTGCAAAAAAAAACAAAAAAAAAAAACAGGGTTTTTTTATGCTAAAAGTGTAATTCTGGATTCTTTTTTTTTTTTTTTTTTTTGGAAAGTATGAATTTCTGGGTTGGTGTGTCTCGAGAAGCTTCTACACTCATTCAGTTTCCCAGCAGGTTTTAATGAGGGCTTTGTGTGCCTTTTCTCTGGTCCCTGCATAGGTGACGCTTTCAGCAGCAGTCGAAGCAGCACCCCGATGGGCAGCATGGAGTCCTTGTCCTCCCATTCTTCCGAACAGAACAGTGCCTCCAAATCAACTTCCTATGTCCAGGTCAAGGAGAGGTCCATCTTAGACCTCCACCGGATACCATTACACCTTTCAAATGGCCCCAGGAGCACTGTGTGTGTCAGCAGCCCTGAGTCCAGCTCCAAGGAGGATACAGGGCACACAGATGGAGAGTCAGAGGACAATCTCAATCTGCTGTTAGTCAGTAGCACAGCCAGATTGTCTCCGGCACCAAAAAAGGCCCCTCACTGTCACGCTGACCTCCGACCAGCACTGCCGAACCTTGCTGCTGCTTCTTCGTTAAAATCGCTGCATATCTCTGAAGGTAAGTGAATTATTATTTAATGGCACTTAGTGCATCACTGCTCATTAACTCACTACCGCCACTGCGAAGGTTATGTTTTGGATTTTAGATTGTTGCCATTACTTAAAAAAATACTGAACCCATTTTTATGAAAGTTGGTGTAAAGATTTGGACCTGTCATCTAAGATGCAGTTAATATCAAGGAATAATCTTGGTAAAGGGGTGAGCCAGGACATTTTCATTTAAATTAGAAAATTTCTATTTGACTAATTAATGGATTTTCACAAAATCCAGCAAAAATGTTCCTTATCTTAAACAGATTCCAGTCCATATGGAGGCAGATCTACATAAAAAGATAAAGTCAGGAAAAGTCTTACAGGGATCATAACTTGTAAGTGTGTTGTAATATACAAATAATGAATATTTATGAGTTCAATGGTATGAATATTTCAGCAAAATAAATAAATAAAATATAAAATAAATATTTGTTCCATTGAAAGAATGTAAAAACATTCATTATTTGTTTTATATAATGGCTAAAATAGATCCTTGTCATTTGATATTTTATTAATTTATAAACAACAACTTACATTTTGGTGTGGCACTGCACCGACTTTGTGTACTTCCAGAAAAAAAAAGATAAAGAGTTTGTGTGCGATCCTCACTCCAGCGAAATTCACATCAGAAATTCCAGCTTTGGTGCATCACTGCTGCTCTGACATCAACAATCCAACACGAACTTTAAATACGAGTCCAAAAATAATTCTGACGATGTCATCCGTGATGCAGTGCACCAACTTCATGTACTTCCAAAAAAAAAAATCTGTGTACTTCCTCAGTTCAGCGAAAAAAAATCAGATCAGATATTAGTTCAGCTTTTCATTCTAACTTCCTTCTAACAGCTCTTAATGCATCCAGATGGCTTACAGCGCAGTGGATTTGTTTTGTGTGCATGTTGTGTGCACGCATGCATGTGTGTGTGCAGAGTGCAATAGAACCAAATTGCACTCTAAATGCAATGCAACACAGATGGGACGAATAATCCATGTCACGTGACATACAAAGCACCAATCCAATGACAAGGATCCACTCAGCTGTTATATGAAGACAAATATTAAAGTTTGTAGTTAAAAATGACCCCATGACACTCAGCTGATGCATCTGAAACAAACATTTTCAGATTTCCCAGAAACCACCTGTCACTGTAAACAGAAAGGAGGTGCTTGCCAGACTGCCCTCCCCCTTCAAATACAGAACACCTCTCATCCCTATCTTAATCAGTTGGTACACCTGGCACATCATTCACTCCTCTTGTGTCCCGAGTGAGATCTCGATACTGCTTGGCATAGATCAGCTAAGATCAACCAGAAAAATTTGAGATCTCAGATGCTCTCTGAGTGCAGAAGATCTCTGAGTGCATTTTCAGGTCGATTTACCCACCAAAAAAAATCAGCAAAAAAATAAAAATTTCGCTGGTCAACAAAAAAAAACTTTTTGTCTGCTACCTGAAGAGAAACAACTGATTTTGACTAATTTGAGTATGCTGATTTCAAATATGCAAACAGAATTTCTCTAGCACGTCAAGATTTTGAGTTATGTGACGATACCAATAAACGCCAGTCGCCAAATTGTTCTCAATGATTTTATTAGAAATGAACACACAACTGGTGAAAAAAATTACACAGATACCAAAATATCAATCATTATGAGGAAACTCAAATTAATACACTCCACAATTAGTCTTAACAGTGAGCCAAACACTTGCTCTTGTACTTGTGGGTCACAGACGTTTCATGCTGTAGAAACCAGCAGTAGTCACCCATCATGTTTGCATTATAACGCCCCTGGTACCTGGTCTCCATTTCAGAGATATCTTGGTGGAATCTTTCACCATGCTCCTCACTCACATCACCCAAATTGGGTGGAAAGAACTCAAGATGAGAGTGCAGGAAGTGAACCTTAAGTGACATTCTGCAGCCCATGCGTTTGTATGATCTGAGCAAGTTGTCAACTAGTTCTTCATAGTTTGTGGCTTTGTGGCTGCCCAAGAAATTCTGTACCACTTGCACAAATGATTCCCATGCTCTTAGTTCAAGGGGTCTGAGCCTAGATGGAAAGTCTTTGTCTCTAATAAGCTCACGTATTTGAGGTCCATCAAAAATCCCAGCTTTAAGCTTGGCATCACTTTGGACTACCCCAAATTTTTTGCTTCAGGTATTTAAAGCCATCTGAGCTATGATCCAATGCCTTCACAAAGTTCTTGATGAGGCCAAGTTTTATATGCAGGGGAGGAAGGTATACTTTCTGTGCATCAATCAATGCCTGGTGTTTTACATTGTGTTTTCCAATTGTGTGTTGGACTCGTTCCGGCCACGTCTTGATTTTGATTTTGATAGATTGTTCCTTTCTCATAAACATTTGCAGTGTGCTAGATTTGATGCATTTGCCAAATATCGCTAGGTCTCTTTTTCATATTTTGCATTTCTGATTTTAGAACATTGAACAAACTATTTTTGAGGCTAGATTAATCATATATATATATATATATATATATATATATATATATATATATATATATATATATGTATGTATGTATGTATGTATTCAGTGCTCCAGCAGTATTCCATCACTTGATATACATGTACCACAAAAACGTGGTTTTCATCTGTAGACTGATCAAAGCAATCATTATAAAAAAAAATTACAAATTTCTGGCAATGTTGGCCCTCAATATTGGCAGTTTATTGATTGAATTGTTTTACCATATTTGGATTCAGCAACCCAAAATCACCCAGATTAGTGCTAAATTGTGTTTTATTCTAAAATTAGAAAATTTTAACACAATCTACATTTGCATGAGAAGCGCCATAATAGCAATAGATTAGCTAAATATTGGCATGTGCATAACTCAAGATGTGCTAGACAAATTCTGATTACAGATTTGGAATCAGCATACCTGAAATACCTTATATCAGCTAATATTCACCAGGTAGCAAAACCATTGTTGACCAGTGTTTTTGTTGGGTCAGGTTAATTTTTCCAACCCAGAGAAGAGTCTTTTCACACAACTTGTATTGTGATGATACAAAACACTCTATTTTCCCATATTGGCAAGTTGACAAAACTTTAATATGCAGTCTGTCACATGGATCATAATACGGTGTTATTACTATTTGATAAGAGCACATATTTGCATTGGACTGTTGCAGTTCTCTCTCGACATTTATCTAAACATTTGACTTCAGCAATTTGTGCTTTTATAACAACTGATAGTGTATTAAAATGAACTAAAATAAAATCTGATACAAGTAAAGGTGCATCTACTGTTATTAAGTCAACAATATAACATTTAGTTCTCAGGAACACTGATTTGAGTTTAAATTAGATTGTTATTCACTTCTGGGATACTCACAACTTAAGTGTGGTGCAAAACGACACACAAACGTTTTTCACACCAATGTCTGACTTCTACAAAGCCCACCTAGGGACATGGTGGTTAATTTTTTTTTTGGCCCAGATTATTGTGTTACCTCGCAATATTATTATGTTCTCTTGCAATAACTTTTGCGTTACCACGCAATCACTTTTGCGTTCCCTTGCAATATTATTACGTTCCCCACAATAATTTTTGCATTCCCTCGCAATATTATTACGTTCCCTTGCAATAACTTTTGCGTTACCTCGCAAAAACTTTTACATTCCCTCGCAAAAACTTTTACATTCCCTCGCAATAACTTTTACATTCCCTCACAATATTATTACATTCCCCACAATAACTTTTGCGTTCCCTCGGAATATTATTACGTTCCCTCGCAATAACTTTTGCGTTCCCTCGCAATATTATTACATTCACTCGCAATAACTTTTACATTCCCTCACAATATTATTACGTTCCCCACAATAACTTTTGCATCCCCTTGCAATATTACATTCCCTCGCAATAACTTTTGCGTTACCACACAATAACTTTTGCATTCCCTCGCAATATTATTATGTTCCCTCACAATAACTTTTGCCTTCTCTCGCAATAACTTTTACATTCCCTCGCAATATTATTACGTTCCCCGCAATAACTTTTGCGTTCCCTCGCAATAACTTTTGCGTTCCCTTGCATTATTATTACGTTCCCTCACAATAACTTTTGCGTTACCTCACAATAACTTTTGCATTCCCTCGCAATATTATTACGTTCCCTCGCAATAACTTTTGCCTTACCTCGCAATAACTTTGACATTCCCTCGCAATATTATTACATTCCCACAATAACTTTTGCATTCCCTCGCAATATTATTATGTTCCCTCTCAATACCTTTTGCGTTCCCTCGCAATATTATTACGTTCCCTCACAATAACTTTTGCGTTCCCTCGCAATATTATTATGTTCCCTCGAAATAACTTTTGCCTTCCCTCGCAATAACGTTTGAGTCCATATTTCCAGCCTGGTTACACACAGGTTTGTTGAATCATTTGGATGGATTGCACATCAGATAACCAGAACATGATTAAGTGTTACTTTAACCTGGGGCTCATACACAATAATATACTGGAGGCTTTGTCTGTGACTGTTGTATAAATAAACTATATTTCATATGGAGTCTTACAGCTGTGCAAGTTGTAGCAACTTATTCCCTCATCTCATGGGAACCCATTCTCTCGTGAATCCTGTTGCTGTCTGCTTTGTGTTTGTGTGTGTTTGCATGCATATGCATTCAGTCTCCCCCCACCTGATTCCACTCACTGTGTGCTCCGATAGGCATGAGCTTTAATATGATATTAGGTTATTGTGAGGGAACGCAAAAACTATTGCGAGGGAACGCAAAAGGAGACAGTTTGAAGTAAATCCGTCAAGGACACATTTTGATTTGTGTGAAATAACTTGAATAATGTCACTGACAAAGAATTCCATCAAAAACATGATATAATAAAGTCAAAGACTTACCAAGAGGGTTTCTGTATAAAATGGGCAGCACGGTGGCTTAGTGGTTAACACTATTGCCTCACAGCAAGAAGGTCATGGGATCAATTCCCACCTGTGGCTTTTCTGTGTGGAGTTTGCATGTTCTCCCTGTGTTTGCATGGGTTTCCTCCGGGTGCTTCAGTTTCCTCCCACATCTAAAGGCGTGCAGATTAGGTGAACTGGAAACTTAAAAATTTTCCAGGTCTCCCTTGTAAAAGAGATCTTGATCTCAATGGGACTTACCTTGTTAAATAAATAAATAAAAAATGTTGATTAAAAAATGTTGGGTCAGTGTTTTGGTCCTTTTGGTCCAACTAGCCCCATTTGAATTTATTCTTGATGAACTTTCAGTATGGAGCTCATTTTAGAATCTGTAAAAGCGTCTCTCATTTGCTGCTGTGAGGTTGAGCGGCAGAACCATGTTACATTATCGTTCAGTCTTGGATCAGGACGTGAAAATGTGAGACTTAATATCCATTGTGACATCTCATCAGAGACATTTCCAAACAATTTTACAAATACAAACATCATGTAGACAGACCACAGACGACGAGGGCCAGGAAAACAAGAAAAACCCTTCTTCTCCTTCTTCCGCATTATTGGTGGTTTGCAAACCAAAACGGTGCATTACTGCCAACAACTGTATGGGTGTAGAGCAATAATGGATTATGATGTATGCTATCAAAAATAACCCGGAAATGCTCACCATGTAACACCCCTGTCACACCTTGATGATCTAGCCAACGTATGCGGAGCGTATTAAAAATGCTGGCATACGCTGGTGTGCCAATATGTTATAGGTAAGTTTTGTATAAGTGAAGAACACATTGAAGCACACTGATATATATTGTAATATGGCAAGTACCTCGAAAAACTTTGGGCATGCACAATATTTTCGACTTTGCCAATATACAGTTGTGCTCAAACGTTTACATGCCCTGGCAGAATTTTTTTTTGCTTTTTTGGCCATTTTTAAGAGAATATTAATGACAACACAAAAACCTTTTTTTCACTCATCGTTAGTAGTTGGGTGAAGCCATTTATTGTCAAACAACTGTGTTGCATCACTACTCTTAGCTTCATAGTGGAGTAGAGCAGAGAAGGATTTTCTTTCGCCAAAACAGATCAAATCCAGGCTTGCATCTCAGATGTACCTTCTGGCAATTTGTAGCTAAACTTTCAGGTCTTCTTTTTAAGAAAATCCTCCTCTGTACCACTTCATCATGAAGATGGATAACTGGTGATACAAAATGCAAAGCTTGCACTGTGCATAATTTCTTCAATCACAGCCACGTAAACCTGTAACTTCTCCTGGGTTGTCTGGGTGTCTTGGTGGGTTTCCTCACTGTTCTCCTTCTTGCACAGTCACTCAGTTTTTGAGAACTGTCTACTCCATGCAGATTTACCATAGAGTGCTATATTGTTTGTATTTCTTTGTAATTGATGTAAATAAAGTCTGAACCATATTCAGTAGCAGCTTTACCATCAGAGAGCCTCGTCCACAACTACCACAAAAGACTCCAAGCTGTCACTGATGTTAAAGGGGGCAACACACAGTATTAAGAACAGGGGTATGTAAACTTTTGATCAGGTTCATTTGGGTAGTTCTCTTGTCATTTTGATTTAAAAAGAGGAAACACAGTTGTTTGACAATAAATGGCTTCACCCAACCACTAACCATGAGTGACAAAAAAAGTTTTGTGTTTTCATTCATATTCTCTTAAAAATGGCTACAAAGCAAAAATTCTGCCAGGGCATATAAACTTTTGAGCACAACTGTATGTCCAGTGATGAAAGTTTATCAGAAATTCCCGGAAATCTGGGTTTTTACTTACGTGGTGAACGAAACAAGATTTTTTTGTAGGGTACTTCTGGCATTATGTACATTTCTAAGCCAATCAGAAAGTCAGAACCCATTAAAGCATAAAACGGTGGAGCATGCATGGCTCTGCGTGTGACAAAATACGCCCGAACACGCCCCTCTATGAATGGGTTGGGTGTTTATTTAATCATATTTTTGGGGACTGTGCAGTGGTTCTCCTAACGGCTTACTTTGTTGTTACGAGCTGTGTATTTTTTTCCAGTAATCATACATTAAGTGGAGCTAACAGGTGAAGCTACCAACAGCTGCTAAAAGTGCAACATCAATCCGACGAGAATTTCACTCAGCATCGGATGTTTGTGCTCTATGAGCACAGTGCTGTAGTTTAGAGTATTTTATGACAAACACCTGCAGTAATCTGGCTTGTTGTGTGGTGAAACCGAAACTGAAGGATTAATGTTACGTGCTGCCGCATGTCCACATAGCAGCCAATGAGAGATGCTGTTACAGATTTTATCATGAACTACGTGCCATGCAGAAACTACAAACAAATTAATGAAATGTTGGTCTGCTGCACGAGATGATTTAAAGCTCGTCAGAAAATGGGGCTGGGTCGAGCAAAAGTACCAGAACCACAACCCGACCTCTTTGAATCATAATTTATACAGAAAAGCTAACACTGCGGTAAGTCTTTGATTTTATTATGATTTGTTATGTCATGTCATTTGTCATGATTTTTATGATTTGTCATGTTTCAACATCTGTCTGGGAAGAATTTACTTCAAATTGTCTCCATGCAAACTCTAGCCTGCTAAATCTGCATTTTATGGTTCTATCTTTCTAAAGTTTTGGGGTGAAAAAAATCAGAAACATAATGAAAGATTGCACAATTTTGAAAAGGGACAGCCTGTGATGGCGGTGTGAAGAACAAGGCAGTGGTTATAGGAAAGAGATGAGAATGGCAATTTTTCTTTTGTCTTTCTCTGTCAGGATTATTGACTGATTATCACTCGCATTATGCATAAGACAACAAATGTTGGTATTAATGTACTTTTTATAACATTTAAGTCAGGGTCTAACCATATAAGCAGTAATTTTCCTAGAGCCCTCACCTCTATTTTTACATGAAATGAAAAAAGGATAAATTAATTTAGCACCTTTCAATATAAGCAATATTTGTATTTTTAAAAAAATACACAAAAGCCAAAGAAAAGAAAGATGAACGCAGGCAAGAACTGGGATAATCCCAGGGAAAACAACTGAAAACCCAGACATCTGTACATAAGGTGGCCAAGAATTTGAACAGAAAAATTATCAATAACTCCAAAGCTCCTGCCAAAACTAGCACAACTCAGAAGTGAGTGAACGTTTAAGTTGTTAATGTCCCATAAATGCTTCTGTTGTTCCATTTGAATTTATGTTGTATGTATGAAATGTATGTTTTTTGGATTAAAGACCGGTAGCACAAGTTGCATGAAAAGATTCTTCTCTGGGGTGGAAAAATTGATTTGACCCAACAAAAAATTAAATTTTTTGGAGATTTATTTGGTGGGTAAATGCACCGGAATGCATCTGAGATTTCACATTTTTCCAGGGGACTCCCAGACCCCCCCACCAGGGGCTTTGGGCCTTTGGCCCTTGCCAAAAATTTTCAGGCTTTTTTTTTTTCCATGGCCCATGTTCATCACTGATGTCTCATACATCCCACATACGCGGGTCATAAGTTGTACACTTTAAATTTTGCAGAGTAAAATTTACTCTGCTGGGATAACATTTGGTCCCTGTCCAAATAGAGTTAAATATACTCCATCACAGTGCTAAATCAACTCTATCACAGTGTAAAATCAACTCTTAATGGAGTAGAAACACTTTATTTGACAAGACGGTAGAGCTTATTTCACTCTATAATTGAGTGTATTTTACTCTATTTAGACTGGGAACAAATTGTTATCCCGGCAGAGTATATTTTACTCTGCAAAATTTACTGAGTAGTTAAGATATGCGATTGCTAACGCTGAACAACTGAAAGCTGCAGTTCACATGCCAACAGTTCAGACTGTTACAGTTATTAAAAACTATTCACACACATAGTAAATATTAAAGGTTTATTAACTGCGCACAAGGTAAATAATGTGTTTATTATATGGCTATTGTATATACAAACATGCGACTTTATGGTATTGCCCGAATATGAAAGCTGCTGACGGTTTTGGGCTTGTAGTCAGACCTGTTCATTTTCTTCATGTTAAGGTTTAGGGGTCCAGACCGAACTGTACCATTACTTGCCGATGGACTTAAATGCAGGGAACAATAACCAGGACAGAACAATAACCAGGACAGAATACAAACGAAGGGAGATTTATTATACAAAACCAAAAAATAAAGTGGCTTGCTGAGGAGAGAGTTGGCCCGCCCTCTAGCGGTGGAAATCCGGGTGCTACTAGATACCGGGCCAGTCTTGAAGAAACGTGTCAACTAAGGATTCTAGGACCAGGACCAGGCGGGACACTCGCCTTTGCAACCAGGAACTATGGAAGAAGACACACTGGGTAAGTGGAATACACTTGTCACGCTGTAGCACAAACAGTCTTAGTTCATCACAGGATTTAACACGGGATATCACAGACCACTTAAAATAATGTCTGTTACTGTTCGGCAATTGTTCATAGTTCATGAGTGGTCTCCAAGGTCAAGGTTCAAGTGCTGCAGGCTGAAGCGCAGCTCCAATCAAGCAGGACTTGATACAGCTGGGCAGTGTTCTCAACTGTTTGATATCAAAGTTCAGGCAGTTCTTAAGCAGAGTTCTTGAATAGATCTTTATCAGAGTACAGTCACAGCCTGAGGAATGTGAGAACGGAATCCCACAGAAAGGGGGCAGAACTTAACTGGCATTTTGGTCGAGGAGCCCTCCACGCCAGGAGCCGGCGATTTTCCACAGAGACATGTGGAACCGGTAGCCAGTATCAGGGGCCAGGTCCGCTTGGCGGCAGTACCCGGTAGTTCTGGAACACGAGGAGAAGACAGTTTGTTCTAATGTGGAGATTAGATGGCCAGGCCAGCATTACCTCAGTATAAGCTGCAGGGCGCTTCTGCATGTGGGCGCACAGCTGGAGACGTGTTCAAGGTCACAGTGCAGCAGTCTGGTAAATCTCTGATCTCTGGATGAGGCGTGGAGGCTGTCAAGGCAAACGGTTAAGCAAGGCATCGAGAACAGACGTGAAAGTCTACAGTAGTATCTGGCATCGACTGGCTTGATAGCATGGAGAACAATCACCCATGACACGGACAGGACATGTATCAACCAAGAATCTGGCCAACATGAACCGAAAGCCCAGGTTTAAATAGTCTATCAGAAATCAGTCACTCATATGATCCAGGTGTTCTCTCAGAAATCAGTTACTCAGATAATCCAGGTGTAAAACAAAAAATGAGGGTGCCATCTGGTGGGAAAAAAAAACAACACATGACACTGAAATCCTGACACTTCACCTCTTAGCAGATGGTCAGTTTAGCTGGTAAGCTTTCAGTCTGTGTTTTGTCCAATGCTGTTTCGGTATTTATGGAGTACGAGGTCTGTTAGAAAAGTATCGGACCTTTTTATTTTTTGCAAAAACCTGAATCATTTGAATCACGTGTGCTTGCATCAGCCAACCTTGAACCTTTGTGTGCATGCGTGAATTTTTTCATGCCTGTCGATTGCGTCATTTGCTGGTAAGCAGCCTTTGTGTGACGACATGCAGTGTGCGCAGCGGATTTTCATTGCAAGGAAAAAGATGGAACGACTGGAGCAGCGCCGCATCAAATTTAGCCAGAAACTGGGCGACAGCCAGGTGGAAACCATTTGGATGATTCAGACGGCTTTCAGTGACTTTTCAGTCATGTGACTATCCGAGAAATTGTGGAAGAGGTGGGCATGTCACAGCATGTCCTGTGAAACTTCAACACGAAGGCGCTTTTGCTCCACCGTCAGCAGCTTCGTGCCGAACCTTCGGCATGAATTTCGACGCCACCCTTTTCATGGCCAAATCTTCTGTCACAGTGGAATCTGCAATTTCTCGGATAGTCACACGACGGTCCTGCATCACCACAGCATTCACTTTGGAAATGATCTGGTCATTTCAGCATGTTGATGGCCGACCGGAACGTGGCTGGCCAGGCCCGGCGCCAGAAAAAAAATATTAAGGGGGCGATGAGTTTATCACAGGGGGCAGGGTCGCCCCCCCCAAAAAAAGTGCGCACCGGAGGAGACGTGCCTCTGAGCATGCGTAATGAATTGGGTGTGATCCTGGAAAGCTCGTGTATTTAGGCTACACGATTGTAAGAGACTGAGTAAGAGTAAAGAGTGATCACAGTATTTTTTTAATTATTATTTGAACGTATAGACCCTCAGTCAAGTGATCTCCTGCATACCACACAGAGTCGGTGTTCTGTCGAGATGAGGTGCACCAACGTTCAAAACTGTGAGCTGTGACGTACCTTCGTGTTGTCCAATAGGAACGACGCGTTGGGCCAAAACACGGAAGACTCATGGCAGAAACCACTGATCTGTACAAAATGGATTGGACCAATCCGATTGGTGCAGAAACCACTGATCTGTACAAAACATTAACGTGTGACAGGACTGCATATTTAGAGAGCAGTTTTCTGAAGAAAAATCATTGGAAATGTTTTTTTGTTGTTTGTTACCTTAAAATTTCTGATTACTGTTAAAAAAAAGTTTAGAACACGTGTAATTAAAATAGCTAAATAAATAAATAAATGGTTCTTTAGAAACCTTTCATCTGTAAATTAAAACCACCTGTTATTTCATATTAGATAATTTGTTGTTTAACATAAGGAACCTCGGACATTTATTTTTAGACAAATAAAATAACATGGAAGCTTGTATATTTTTTAAGTCTGGTAGATTATTTATATCTCATTTCAACCAGAAAAACAAACACTAAATAAATACAAATGTTTATTATAAATGCAAAAGGAAATAATTTAACAATGACTGTAGTGTGATTGTAAAGTAGGATTTCTGTGACATAAACCTCATGATGTATTTTTGTATAGTCATTTAAACTTGTAATTTTGTCAAAATATGTAATTGCCTTTAATGTTATCAGGACAGAGTCATTTCTAAAATATGAATTTGAGCACAATAAGTGGAGAGCTTCTACTTGTGCAAATGTCTTTTGACTTTGATTCGTGGACATTTTTAATGATCCGTTCATTTATTGTTAAAATATAAAATGAAACAGCTTTTTAAAAAATAATAAAATAGTTGCTGTTGAAGAGCCTTTTATATAGAAGCAGGTGTTCTGCTGGATTCTCGGGACCAGATGAAGGTCTCTTCTGCAGTTTTTAACTCTGGTGGTGTTGCTGAAAAGCAGCGATGTTTTCTTTCGACTGGACTTCGTGGTGTTCAGCTCATCAATGGAAGTTTGGTTGTCTGCACAGCAAATGTTCCTGATTGGGACAAATAAAAAATGGCAAAAAAAAAAAAAACGGTGGAAGAAACGCCCGAAAAAATAAGTTATTTAAAGCTGAGCTTTTGTGGTGTCTGAAAAAAGCTGTAGCTTTATTTGGTAAAAATAAAAAAGACTGAACCATTTACAAATTAAAAGTGTTCACTCAGATCAACTGTGCTAAAAGGCTAAGCTAACCTTAGCCGATCATTAAACCTTCACAGTTCAGTAAACATCACGTTTTATTTTTACATTATTCTCACCTCAGTAAAGCTGCAGAACTAAACTCCGTTGGGCAAACTGGGACTTCGCATATACCAAAAAGTGGGAGATTTTGGACTGAGTGGGTTTGCTCCATCACCCCGGCGGCCTGGATCGCTCTGCCCAGTGATGATGCCTGAAGGCCGGCTTCTCCGTGTGGGTCGGCCCGCTGTCGCAGTTCGATCGATATCCCACCAAGACATCAGTCCTCCCTCGGTCGGTGTCACTCCGAAAAGTAGCTGAAAAAAGCTTCTCCCAGCAGGGTGATGGGAGAATCGTTCTACTGCTGTTTTTTAAAGGTTTTTTTGTGGTTCAGGTGACGCAAATTCAAGATGGTGATCGCTGAACTTTATTCAGGTTGTGGAAACAGCCAGAGTGTGACGTAGCAATCTCCCCTTGCCGCTTCCGAAGCGACGCGTCTGACGTCACGACGCGTTGGAAACACACCGCCCTCTGCCGCACTGACAAGCGCAACCCTCAACCTATCAAATCCCTTGAACACAGACACGCCATATCCGTTTGTTTTAAAATTAATTACTTTAGTTAATTAATTTGGTTTATTTGTTAAATACGTGATATTATTGAATAACTAATATTTTGCTATATTTTCCAGTATTTCTTTTTCTTTCTTTTTTATTTTTTTGATAACTCTAACATCTGAGGGGGCGAGGTTGATGACGTGAGGGGGCGTCGCCCCCAAACGCCCCCTCGTGGCGCCGGCTATGTGTTGTGCGGACGTCTTTAAACCAGTTGTACCGCTCCTTAATCTGTGTGATGCCCATAGCATCGTCACCGAAAGCCGTCTGAATCTTCTGAATGGTTTCCACCTGGCTGTCGCCCAGTTTCTGGCAAAATTTGATGTGGCGCTGCTCCAGTCGTTCCGTCTTTTTCCTTGCAATGAAAATCCGCCGAGCGCACTACACATGTCCTTACACAAAGTCTGCTTACCAGCAAATGACGCAATCGACAGGCGTGAAAAAGTTCACGCATGCGTACGAAGGTTCAAGGTTGGCTGATGCAAGCACACGTGATTCAAATCCATCAGGTTTTTGCAAAAAATAAAAAGGTCCGATACTTTTCTAACAGACCTCGTATATTCGTGTCCGACTTCTGTTTTTAGTTTCTGGTTTGTAACAAATGTGATACGTGATGCCGACTGATTGTCATGTTAGCGGTCTGATATGGGAAAATATTAGACCGGAAATCAGCCAATCAGAGCGTGCGTAGCATTGTAGCCACATAATAATAAAATGTCTTATCTTACCTGTTCGTTTCAATCAGATTTATCATCACAGGCTGAAGAAAACGTATCCACATAAAGCATCCTGATTTTGGAAAACAATGTCTGAAATACTGTAGTTCTTTGTCTTGGCGGAAAAAACATAGCATTTTAAAAGAAATCCCTCTGTTGTGTCTGCTCCTGGTGTGTTTCTCAGCCTGAAAGTCACAGCACCTCATTCATTCATGGCAGTGTTTACCATAGGCATCAGTCGATTCTTCAGCATTCTCCACACATTGAAAATAAATCCCATGATCCACCAAGACAAACATTAAATTAAATTAAATTTAAAAAGGTCAAATTAGCCTGTTTGGCCTCTGTGTGGAGTAGAGAGGCCGCGTGACAGTGTATGCATGCTCGTTGACGTGCTCATCAATATTTACATGTTCCGCCTGCCAAACAAAAGGGTTCTGCCAGTGGTAGAAATGGAAACCAAGCCAGACTTAGCTGTTCCAACCCGTACCACACCTTGCAATACCAACCTGGACCACTGGGTGGAAACGGGGCTGTCGGCATACGTTAGCTATATCATCAAGGTGTGACAGGGCCCTAATTAAAAACCTGGATTTCCAGGAATTTGTGGAAAACTCCCATCACTGCTGGGTCAACCTGTGATGGTTTTGAACATATTTAAAGATTTTGAGAGTATAGCTGCCTTCTGTTGGGCTCAAGGTCACCTGGTGTTGGGTTGATGTGACTTATGTTCAATTTATGCCAAATACGGACAGAATTACCGAGATATGAAAAAATTTGGACCAAGTTGCACCATCGTAATCTGAGCATGAATGGGGCAGATGTGGCTGGGAGTCCACTGAATAAAGAAAACTTTTCCTGACTTTTGCCAAGTGGTGTGCCTACTCAACAGGACTCAGTGCCATTGCTTGTGTCCGACCAGCGTCATTGTTATTTTCACATCCTATGTTCTTTAAATAGTGAGTGCACTTGGGCTCATCTGTGCACCCATGGCGGTGTGAGTCTTAAAACGAGGTGTGGTCAGACAAATTGTTGGCATATAGCTATTGTGAAGCAGCAGAAAGTGAGTGTTTTTCTGCTATTTATACAATGCATTAACTTACATAGGTGGGTTCCTGATGTGTGTAGTCTGCTCATACACACAGAGATGCACTTTAGCTCTAATAATAACTTAATAATAAGCTGGAACAGAAAACAATAACTAAAATGATACACTTCCACCTACTATGTTCTGTAGATCATCATGATTGGTTGCTCTGTCTTCCTCCCACAGACTACACAAAAGGCTCTTGGTTTTAATTATAAAAAGTTAATTATTGGGCTGCCTTAAAAATGTAGGCTGACATAACCTTTATAATAAGTCAACAATTGCAACACAGTATTACATCTTTTTAGGTCATAATCACTAATGATTGAAATGTGGATTCATGCTGAACACTCAGGTTGCTGAATATGAAGCCACACCCATGTTTAACTGCAAAAGATACATTCAAAAAAATTCAGCACAGCATAATTATATATTATATTATTATATTATATATATTTCTGGGTGATTGTGTTTCCTTCACTGTAAATTTAGTGGAAAGGAAGCATCATGCCAAAATCATTTTCAGCAGTGCATGTTTTTACTCTACAGAGTGGCTCTTGCAAGTTTTTATATTTCAAATTGATTCATGCAAGTTAAACAAAAATTAATGAGGAAACATTGCACCCATGCCTATTTTCCTGTTGTTTTATTACCAGGGTTTAACTTTCTGTTGTATTTGAACAAAAGACTCTTTCATGTTTGTCTCTTTCAAGGTCACATGAGCTGGTCTGGTTCTGTCCAAAGTCTGTCATCACTGGATTCCAAAGCGAGTCTGAAACACACTGAACATCCAGACGTTCCACCAAAGCAAGTGGTCCGCCGCAAGATGGACACATCCTTCAGCAACGGCTACCAAAGACCTGGCTCAGTGTAATGAGTTTAAAGAAAAATCATGATTACACTCACAGTAATTGAAATGTGTTAAAAAAGAACCATATTTATACACCACCATGCACACACTCCAAAAGATTGAACCAGTTTATGTATTTAAATTAAATTTAATGATTAAATGTCACACAATGACAGCACACCGTATGAAGATGTGCATGAACCAACATAATTTTGGTCTGATGTTTTCAAGGGGAGATAAAATGATTTTTTTTAATACATCATATTTGTTATTTAAATGGATGAACCACTCTTCATTCAAAGATTTTGTCACAAAAGAAACTATAGCACCCTGCTCGTACAGCACAAACCAACCCCAACACTGGTTTCCAGTTCCACAAATTTTTACCTTGGAAAAAATTTTCAAGGTCAAAGTCTTGTTAAAAGTGGCTTTTCATAAGTTAAATTAGATGTGATCAAATGTCTTATGTATTTAGTTCATGCACTTGAAATGAAGGGTTTTTTTGTTGTGTTGCCAGGTTTTTTTCAGCTTTTTTGGTTTCTGAATTCTTTTTCAGATAATTTTCACAGAATATTGGTTATCTCAGCTATATGCACAATTTGCCAGTGCTTTTTGGCACTTGGTTTCCGACTGATAACTGGAAGATCGACAAATAGGTATAAAATTGGAACCTCCATCCAATTTTTGTGGTGTAGGTAAATCCATAAGAGAAAAATGAGAGTGATTGAGGCACTTTTGACTGAGATGCAAAATGTACGCCAAACGGGCTTTTCAATATTAAATTCAAATGTCCACAAAATTCATAATCCGGATCAGATCCAGATCAAACTTTGTCAGCTGATAGCGAGTGGCAGTCTGCACCTCACTTTCAAATATGAGAGTAATTGGTGCATGTTAAAGATATAATTAAAATATATAATAAATGGGGTTTTCAATGTTAAATTCAAATGTCCACAAAATTCACAATCCGGATCTTATCTGGATCAAACTTTGTCAGGCGATAGTGAGTGCCAGTCTGCATCTCACTTTTAAATATGAGAGTGATTTGGGAATGTTTGATTAAGATATAATGTAAAATATACATTAAATGGGGTTTTCAATGTTAAATTTAAAAGGCCACAAATCTGTAATTGGGATCAGATCTGAATCAGACAGATAAAGGATACCATCCTACGTAATGCTCTCAAATATGAAACACATTTGATCTTTTTTTGACAGAGTTAGGAATGTGAAAAAAGGCAAGTCAACAAACTAAGGCGTGTGTGTGTGGGGGGGTGTATTTCCAAAAACCTATATGGGGATAATTCTTGATTTTTCAAGTATCCTGATTGAATTCAGTTGTGACTCTGTTTCATGATAACAGCGGAACATAAACTACCATGAAGACAGATTCTGGGCTGCTTGCTTGCACCAGACTAGAATAATAACCCTACTTAAACCTAAAACCTCATCTCTTTATCAGCAGTCAGTTCAATCACAAATTATCATGTTGTCATGTTCCTAGTGTATGCAATGTACTTAACATTCAGTGTTGCCAAAGTAACTTTGAAAAGTTACTTTATTAGTTACTTTATATTATATTTTACAGTTACATTATTAGTTACATTCAGCAGCTGCTGGCAACTTGTCAGCAGCTGCTGAATGTAACTAATAAAGTAACTCGCAATCTAACTTGGTTATTTTTAAGATTGAGTTCTCAGAAAAGTAATTATTAGTTACCACAAGTACATATGACTGTTGTGTGAAATATGTGACCATTGTTATAGTAATAATTAGTTCAGACAGTCGTTACTGCTGTTGTGTTGTGTTCATGAAGATTGCTATTTATACAGCTGTCAGAGCATTGATAAGTATGCTATTGCAGTTGTTCAGATGACTAGAAATAGCTGATGATACGATGTTGTATTACGCAAACAGGATTATAGAACCAGCGGTATATTCCAAGATAAAATTCTGAATTTCTGAGATTTAAGTGGGGAATATATGATATATTATTGTATTAATTTTCATATTACGTGAATGAATTGTGTGTGCATAAGAGAGACAATATGGCACAGAGAAAAATGACTGCTTCAGCTGTAATGTTGTTTGGACATGATCACACTACACAGGTCACACTTATTAGGTTGCGTCTGTGTGTGTGGCTGTTCGTCTATATGTGTGTCTGTCTATAGTTGCAAATCAGGAAGAGCTACTGATCTATCAGCAAAAATGTCTTTATAATGATTTATATGCCAGAACAAATTAATCAAACTGGGGTGACAAGGTTTAATGGATCTGCATTGTCCAGTTTATATGGGGTCTTTCATGCAACATTTGAAGAATAGGGCCCAGTAGACCATTATTCTCCATGTGTTGCTTAAAAGATCCAAGCTAAACTGGATGATCCATGATCCATTGATCCTGGTCATGCGTGTCTGATTTAGTCAGATCTTCAAACCCAAGCTGGAGTCAGTTATCCGAGATGATCATATGCGCACATGAGGTTATTAAATTGGGATATACAGGGTGCCCCCCCCCCCCCCCCCCCCCCCCAAAAAAAACAGAACCCATAAAAATTTGTACTAAATCCTACAAAGGTCCAGCAAATTTATTGATTTTTTTTTTTTTTTTTTTATTTCTTCAAACTTGCTGGACTTAAACTTCAGTCTGTGTACGATCATCCTCCAAAGTTTCACTTATCTTGGTCGCTTTGCATCAAAAACATGTTCTTTCAAAATTATGCTCCAAATGGTATGATTTGTTGGTGAAATAGGCCCCTAGGCAAAATGTTTATTTCTTGGTTGACCAAGACATGCTGTGGAAGACAATTGGAACAATACAAACCTTTGTAGGATTTATTACAATTTTTATGGGTTCTGTTTTTATATATATATATATATATATATATATATATATATATATATTGGATTTTCACCCCAACAGAACAAGTGTTTCTTTTTGAGGGCTGTGAGGAATTTTGTGTATGATTTGTATCAAATTCTGCAAGCACTACATATAATAACAAATGATAAAGTGTACCAAAACAATAAAATTACAATAAAACCAGCCACATATAATCCTTACAACTGCATCACATAACAACCAACCAATGGGAAAAAAAACCCCCACAGCTAATTATAGATCAAAGAGGAAGATGTGACTTAAATCCAGGTTTAAAAGAATCTGTAGTTTCAGACTGTTTATTCTCAGTGGGCAGTCATGTTATAAACTTGATTAGGATTCAAATTTTTGTCCCCGATTATACACTAACATTCATAATAATCAATGGATTATGTACCAATAATAAAAATAACACTTTTTCAATCTTCAGGTAATACATTCCCAAGTGGCATTACTAAACTGTTGTGATCAAATGGCCTCTTGACAAAAGACGGACTATAACCCAAATTTATAGGCTGCAAAGTCTTTCAACCACTAAAACTGTCTGGCAGGTACACATCGGAATGAATCCTTCTTTTGCTGGAACACTTTATTGAGCATATATGTGCAAGGAAAGTTTCATCTGCCTCTCATTTACAGCAGACTTAGAAAAAAATGATCTGGCTGTTTGTCCCTGCTGAGACTTCAGCCTTGTACTCTGTTTATGAGCACTGAGCTTTGAGAGGTCTCCAAGTTCAGATGAGTACGTGTTGAGAGATTTATGCCTGTCCTCCCCGAGTGGGAGAACTGCCTTTAATTATGCTGTACCTGCTTTGGGGTTGATGTGACCCAGCAGCCATGTGCATTTGTTCTCTCAGGACAAATAGATTATTTGACGTGTGACATCTGAGAAGTCGCACACAAGGCATTCAGAACGCAATCCGTGTCACCGCTTGGACTTAGATGTTGTGGTGTACAGGGTCAAACATAGCCTTGTTAACACGTTTAACTCCCATCCGGAAGGAAACCTCCTAGTCGTCCCTGTTACAATTTTTGCCTTATCTGCAACAATGAGGAACGCATAGCAACTGCAGACTTGTTTTTGTGGAAAAAGAAGAAAAAGGTCTGAATTTTTGTCATACAGTAATTAAGGCCATAGTCATCACAGTGAATTAATGTTTTCTGATCATCATTTTTCTTTGTCAGCATCATTTTTCCAACAGTTTTTCCTTGATGTAACCAAGTGCAGTGACGTCTAAGTGCTAATGGACATGTTGTTTCAGGGTGGCTGCCAAAACGCTACTTTTTGAGAATAGCCCCACCCCTCAGGCTGCTCCTATTGGAAGGTGTTGTAGAACACATTACCATCAATCTGATTCCATCTAATCATCTCAAATCTGCTACGACACTCATGTGTTTTTGTTTATTTTCCTTTAGAGATGCCAAGGCGATGTACTCTTGTGAAGCAGAACACAGCAATGAGCTCAGTTTCCCTCAGGGGACGCACTTCTCAAATGGTGAGCTGAAGTTTTATGCCTGTTTTGTGATACAAACTCTAGACATTAAACCTCATGCAATAACCAACCACTCCAACAAATTAATTCCTAAATGGTGTGTACTAGTGATTTAAGAGAACCTCCTGCATTCGCCAATGTTCTCATCTTTTCCTTTCTTTTCCTTTCCTTTTTTGTACGTATTACCAGACCTGTACTTTGGGTCATGTATAAATAGTCGAGCATCATCCATACGTAAGGTTTCAGTGCTTTAATATATATTTCTTTATCCTGAAACAATTGTAGTTTGAAAATCCCACATGAATTACACATCCCAATTAGTACTTAGTGGTTAGCGTTGTTGCCTCACAGCAAGAAGGTACTGGGATCGCTTCCCACCTGGTCCTTTCTGTGTGGAGTTTGCATGGGTTCTCTCTGAGTGCTCCTTGAAATTTGGTGGTACTGGAAACTTTAAATTGGCCGTAGGTATGAGTTTGTCTGCCCTGCGATAGACTGGCAGCCTGTCCACACCCATACCCCGCCTCTAGCCCAATGACTGCTAGGATCGGCCCCGGCCCCTTGCCACCTGACCGTGAATTGGAATAAGTGGGTATGGAAAATGAATACAACTCTTAAGTAATTCACGTTGCTGAATAAAATTTATTTAAAACAAGATATTCCTTTACTTGTACCAAAGGTGAAATGCATCAACGACTAAAACTCACGCTGGTGAAATGGACATATGCCCTCAATGCCACAGCCTGAGTCCTGGAGAAACTGTAAACAGAAGCTGTGGAGATCTGCGCATGCGTCAGTGGACCCACCTGCTCTGGTTCCTCATCCAGAGCAAAAGAGGGATCATCTCCTTCATCATCAGAATCCTCACTGTCTGACGACACGCTGGGTGCTGCATCTTGCTCCAATTAAAAAAAAAAAAAAACGCTGGTGTGCCGTGGTCACTGCTCTCTCACTGTATTACATTACTAAGACATATATATTGATTTATAACAGAAAACTGTCAAAATGGGGAATAAATATGTGTAAAGATGATTGAATATATCAGAGCAGTAAATTGATCAGTCTGTGTGAACGTGCATTGACCCCCCATGTGCGGTTATTTCCACCAGCTGATCACTGATCCACAACCTGAATTCTGCCTTCCAGAACAGCTTTTTATATAATCATCTAAATCATCTACCTGTTGCCACATGTACATAAGGGCTGGATTGTCATTCCTACACTCATATTGTTATATTTGATAAAAAAAATATTAAGTACAGGCAGGAGCTGCCGCTGTGTTCAAGCACTGTCGGAAATTGCTGGATTGTCATTCCTACACTCATATTGTTATATTTGATAAAAAAAATATTAAGCACACGCAGGAGTTGCTGCTGCCACTGTGTTCAAGCACTGTCGGAAATTACACAACTTTTTTGTTGTTTCAAATTCAGCAGTTGCTTGTGGCAAAATAATTCATTGTATCCACACAAAAGATTAATTCTTCCCTATATAAGGTGCCTGAGCCCATTGAAGCTGACCCCCCTCCCAGATAAAAAAAAGTCCAAGCAAACAGGCTGAGTTTGCCCTGTAATTTCCAGTGGAACATGAACGCAGCAGCAGCCCTCACAAACCGGTTTCTGTACTGTGTGAAAACATTCAGCTGGTTGAATGAAGTCAAACTAAACACTAACGTTACAAAAACTAAGCAAACGCTAAAAAAAACATCAAGAATGACAGCAAAAGGAAATACAGATGAATTGAGGTTTTTGGTGGCATTTGTTCAAGTTTTTCAACAGTTTATAAATCCTGACGAAGTGCCGGCTGCAGGAACGAAGCCGCGTGAAGGTCAAACAATGCCAATGAAAGTCAACAAAAGTCTAGACTTTTTGTTTCGTTTGAGTGGGCCATAACACTTCCATGGTCTAAGACTTAGCCTGTTTTCTAATCTTTTGCATTCAAATAAAAACTCTTGATTATGCTTTGTGAATTCTTGTGAAAAAAGAAGAAAAATGTCAAACACCAGTCGTTTTTCCTCAAAATTAACCCATAAAGTGCCACTTCTGCAAGCATAAACATTCACTTTTTGTTTAACGATAATATTCACTGCATAATTCATGTCTGACCATGATCTCCTGTGGAGGGGATCACAATCAATCACTGTTACCATTGTGATTGATTCTCTAGTCAAATGGTCAATTGTCCAGTCGATAATTCTTGATGAGATTGCAAAGGCCATGAAACGGCTGAGGACAAGGAAAACTCCAGGGATCTGTGACATTGGAACTGAGCTTCTCTAAGCAGATGGAGATACTGCTCATGGTGACATTTCTTAATCCATTTTCAATGATATTATGTAGAAGCTTTTAAATCTGCACTCTTATGTCACTAATTTTTTTGTTGTAAAGCACTTTTTATTTACCTCAACTGAAAGTGCTATACAAATAACTGGGTCCGACCCTCTCTGGTGAATGAAACAGCATTAAAATCACATACTATTTTTTTCTCATTTGCTAGGTTTAGCAGATCCCTTAATTCTGTTTTTATTAACAATTCCATACTTACTTCTGTGTTGATCTAATAGTGGGACATAACCTTCCTCTTCAGAAAAAAAAAACCCCTCAAAAACATTCCATGTACTGGTGGGGCACGTAACATTCATTTTTATTTTTTGGAATTATTTATAATTCACCCTTTTTGTGTCAGCCATGACATTCATGTCTCTGGCGCCTCAGCCTTTTGGATAGGTTGACGCATGGGACAAGCTGATGCAGTCACAAGGTCGTTGGACAGAGGTGTTTGGTAATGTTGATAGCTTTGCAGGAGAAGAAAGTCTTCAGGGCCTTGTGCTTACTGCCTTACATTATGATTTTGAGACTTGATGCTCCTTGGCAGTTGGTCGCTTTCGCGGATCCTTGGATACTACTGCAATGACTTTGTGTCAAACAAATAATTAAAATCAATTTTTAATTCATATTAGTAAAATGTTGCACCTCCACCAAGTTCAATGTGATTTAAAACAAAAAAAACCTTGGATTTTTACAGCTGTATATGTGACTTGTGTGGAGGTGGTCTTAAGACAGACTCACTCCCAGTCTGTCTGAAGGATACAAAGTGGTCAGCAGGCTATAGAGATTTGTTTTTTGTGTGCGCTTGTGGAACAGTCTGCCTGTGGATATTATGGGATCCACTTATGTCAGAACATTTCACATTTGTTACAATTAGCTTATACTTTTAATTAATTACCCAAGACCATCGGGTATTATGAAGGTTTTGCATGTATCCCTCCGTCTGTTTGTGTTCAGCATAAAGGCCCGGTCACACCGCACTTAACGAAGGGCAACAAAGCCCAAACAAAACAAGAAATCTGGACTTTCGTTGGCATAGTTTAACCTATGCGCAGCTTCGTTCCTGCAGCTGCCGCTTTGTCAGGATTTTGAAACTGTCGAAAAATTTGAATGAATGCCACTTAAAACCTCAATTCATCTGTATTTCGTTTTTCTGTAATTCTTGATGGTTTTTTATTTTTTGCTTAGTTTTTGTAACATTAGCATTTAGTTTGACTATGTTCGACAAGCTGAATGTTTTCACACAGTACAGAAGCTGGTTTGTGAGGGCTGTTGTGGAGTTGCTGATGCCTGACACAATCGTTGATGGCTGTGTATTTGTTCGCAGCAGGGGGGCTTTGCAGGAGCGCGATCAGCCTTGTTTGTTTCCATGGTGCTGAGGGCCGACAGGGATCTGCAATGATCTCTCAGAGCGAATTGCGCCTCAGCTTGTGCAAACTAGGCAACAGTTTACAGAAGTGTGACTTTGAGCATCAAGTGTGGAAAAAGTTCCAGCAGCTGTGGACATTCACATGTGAACAGCTTTGATCCTCAGAGGTGTAACATATAAAAACAGAAAAGCCAATGTGGTCAGCTGGAGAGAAGGTGAAGCGCATGCGTGTGTGTGTCTGATCCACGTACACAGTGCCTGTGCGTGGGTCATCAGAACTGGTCATCAACAGCGCTATCTCTCTCACTGTCTCTCTCCCTCTGTCTCATACGCGTGCATGTACAGACAGCGATTAGAGTTTTGGTATTTGAGAGATTTGAAAAATATTTGGTGTGTTTGCAGTGTGTATTATTTTGGTGGAGTATTTGGTGTGGGGGTGTTCTTGTTTTGTGAAAATGAGGCGTCTTGTGAATGTTGAGCAAGCGCTTCAGTTTTTTATTAATTGGAGCAAGATGGAGTGTGCAGCGTATTATCAGAGTCTGAACCAGGCAGTGAGGATTCTGATGATGAAGGATCCCTGTTTTGTCCTGGATGAGGAGCCACAGCAGGTGGATCCACCGACATGCGCACAGATCTCCACAGTGTGTCTTCTGTTTTGCAGCTTCTCCAGAACTCAGGCGCTACAGATCCCCGTCCCAGCACCGAGTCTTGGAATGCAGAGATGCAGACACACACTGCTCCAGCAGTAGCTCCAGGCGCGTTTTGTTTAAAGCGTTGAGATCAACGTTAGCTTTGGTTTAATTTTGTTCCTCTTTCATTCCTTTTGCGCTCTTGATTCGCAAGCTGTTCATCCACCTTTTCTCAATGATTTGTGACTTTTTTACTTTTTTCCCTTCGTTCAGGAATCGTCGTATGCCATGTGACCGGGCCATAAGTCCAGTCCTATTACTACCAGAGTCTTCAAATTTACAGGGAACATTCTTGGGACACAGACCTTGGACAAGCTCGAAGATGGCTAACCCTGACCTATTTTAAGATGTCAAAAAGTCACATTCTCTTTAAATCTTTTAAAGTTTTTGAGTAGCAGGGGTGACAGCCAATCAGAGTAGAGCTGAACCATGATGGCAGTGGCTGCTCTCTCCAAAACCGCTTCGTTTTATGTGTTTATATACATGTTTCTCATATATTATGTAAAAGCTAGTGAGAAATAAATGCGTCTAAAACTGAAAATGCTGTTTTTGGAACCTAAACCTGAACTTATTTATAAGACATTTTGCAGATGTTAGCATGGTGACATCACAGGCTGGTAGCTAGCTGCAAAACTCTGTTTTGTTTGTGTGCAGATATAACCTCTTTGTCATATGTTATGTAAAAGCTAGTGAGAAATAAACACTTCTAAAACTGAAAATGCTGTTTTTGTAACCTGATAACACCTCTGGAGTCATTTACAAGACATCTTGCAGACATTATTGTGCATGCTAACTTCAGCTAACTCAAAGCTAAATTCCTATGGCGTTATATTTGTCTCATTACTACCTGCAAATGCACATAGGGTGAGCATATTTCTTGATTTGCACAACTTCCGCTCTTGTCAAAAGCTCAACTACACGCACACACAAGGCCTTATGCAGACGGCATTAAAACGTAAATATTGCTTTTGATTGATTGATTGATAAGGGGCTTTATTGAACATGTACAAATTGTACGTAAGACAATAGGATCTTAATAATTAAACAACTGCAAATTATAAAGAATACAATGTTCACATGGCCAATGGTATTTTAGCATTACATTATATTTTTAAATTAGTTTGGTGTTGGCTGTTGGGTGTTTATAATGTGTATGTTTTTCTTTGTCTATTTATAAATGAGATACTGTGCAACCAGTCCTGTTACACAGATTGTGTACTAGGGAGCTGGTTGGTTAAAATTCCTTTTATGTCCAATCCATCAGATTTGGATATTTGCATTCCTACATACACCTTCTCTAGGTAAAATCTCAACAAGTCCAGGGTTGTGACGAGTGTGCAAAAGTTGCTCAGGTTTCAAGTATTGATCACACTCATTTGATCATTGTAGTTTGTTGTGTGCTGGTGACACACAGAGAGGATTTGGCTAATGGACGGTGTTATGTGGAAGCGTAAAATGGTTTGGTCCCTAACATGACACCCCTATGCTTTGCCAAAGTCCACACAGCCTGAGGATTTTTTTTTATTGCTTGTTCTATGAAGAGATGGCTTGACTACGAACCAACAAAGGTCAGTGTAACCTGGTGAAAGGCACCAGCGCCTGCCAGCAGCCAAACCTAAAAACGTCAACAAGCTCTCCTACCATTTGCCACATTCACAGCACTTTTATTACATTCTACTTTAATGGCCCATCTTTTTTCTTTCACACCTTATCCATGGATATCTCTTTACTTGATTAAACTCAAAAATGATCCTAGGTTGGTCAATTTCACAAATGGCATATCATGCCCTTTTTTGTGTCCTAGTGAGTAATGTAATCCTGCTTTCAGCCTTCCAAAAATACACAAGCGCAATTTAAAGGGCACTCTGACCGAGTCATTATCAGTTTGCTTTTAATGCTATTTTTTTTTTTGCCCGCCTGAAGTTTTAGTTTTGTTGGTTTTCACTGTGTATGTGAAATAACCTAACAAATATGCATTTAGGAGTTCATATGTGTTACATCAGAATAAAGACACTCTGCTGTTTTTCACTGACATTTTTTTTTTCTTGTGTGTTTTAGTTTACCCATCTGTTGAACCGGGCTGGCTCCAAGCGACATATGAGGGAAAAACGGGCTTAATCCCAGAGAATTATGTGGTCTTCCTCTAACAAACTGGTGAAACATTCATCGTTTTCATGGTATCCATGGAAAAAAAAACTGTTTGGTTTCTGTTGTTGTGTTCCTGTTACAATATTTCTGCATTGTATGCATTTGTAGTAGAAATAAAGAAGAGCAGCAGCTGCTTTAACAATGCCAGTTGTTTAAAACAAAATAATACCTCTTTTTTTTGTAAAGAGATATTTTTTGTATAAATGTAATGGACAGCTGTGGAGTATGATATGTATCACCCATGGACTGCACTGATGTATTTAATCACAGTATCAGCCTGTACTCCGAGAATCCCACAAGTGTTATTCTCAAAAATATATTATTGCATTGCTACTTACTATTCTATCAGCATAACATCTTTGACAAGTCATTACTGGAAAATATACATATTACATACAGAAACCAACAGAAAAAAAACCTTTGTTTGCATCTTAATGAGCTACTCCATAAGTGTTGAAGGGCAAAATAGCATCCCTCCTAAATTTCCTATTCTCACCCCATGGTATTAGACTGAATTCGATCGAACTTTATTGATCCCTTTGGAAGATCTCTCAGGGAAATTGTGTTTGATTTTAAATACTAACAAAGACTAGAGCACTGTGCTCATAGAGCGCAAACCTTCGCCAACAATAGTTTCCAATTCCACAAAATTTCAAAGTCCTGTTAGGAGTGGCCATTCATAAGCTAAATTAGATGTCAGTATGTATGTGTATATATATATATATATATATATATATATATATATATATATATATATATATATATATATATGCAGTCCATATATCGCATGCATTGACACTTTCTTTTATGCATCAGTTCAGCTTTGAATACTCCAGTTGAAGCATCTCTTACACTCCTCAATGTTTTTTTTTTTCCATTGTCAGGGAGTGTCAAGTTCCAACATCATTACCACATCCATGGGACAAACAAAGTCCTCATACCTAGCCTTGTTTATGCCTTTGAGTGCACTGAAATCATTTATTACCAGAGGAAAACCGCTTGGACAGCTGTGAATCACTGAATGAATCAGTGAGTGGAACACCTCCCACACATACGTAGTAACCACACACAGTGTACTCTAAGACAACAGATAAGAAACTGAAAGAGCACCCGAGCCTCATAACTCTAATACACTGATTGACAGGGATAGCAGGAGGGATCTTTTCCACTGCCATTCAGTCAGTACACTGGCTGTTGGAGCAAAAATAAGTGTATGTACCGACTGGGCAGGTCTGCAGCCCACAGAGGATGCTGCCACTGTAATGCAGAGCTTTCCAATATCCCTCAGCAGTACCGTAAAACAGTCATCCTTGTTGAGAGAAAGGAGGGTCCATCTGCCCACTTAAACGAGATACTTCAGGTTCGGAGCTGGGTGTTAGGTGGAGTTAATGTCCCACCACCACCTCAGCAACAAGAATAATGTGGCTTCACACCATAGAAGTCAATCATCAGCTGTCACCCAGCTCTGTGTCTACTCACTGAATGCAAGGGGGAATGTGGTCATTACCACAGGATGTCATACAATTCAAAACAACATTTCCGAGAGGTGAACATGCAACTTAATCCGATATCCGGTTTAAAGCCGGCAGCAGTCACACCAGTGTTAACACAGAGCCAACATATAGAGGCCTGATAAAGTGGTGTAGTTAAACCTGGTGCAACAACCCTAGACTGTTTTACAGAACGAAAAAAAAAACCAATCCCCTCGGCTGAAATGTAAGATTTGCTGAGTGTTGTTTTGTACTTCAACAGTTATAAAGAACTTTCACTGTAACGCTGAGTTTCCGATGTTTGTTGTTCAGCCACTGAATCACTGCTGCAGTGCACTTTGTGATTAGCTGCATGGTACTTATTGTACATTGCTGTTCACTCATCTTCTGTATTTCCTGATCAGTAATATTTAGTACTTGTAATGATTTATATCTATAAATTATAACATTAAATATATATCATGTATATAAAGAAAAGTGTGATCGCCATGTCATCATTGTTTCTGAACAGCTGAAGCCTTGATGTTATACGGCTGATATGGATTGTACACTGGTGTGAATCATCCAATAAAGTATTAAAGTTTCTTTTTAATATTCATTGTCATACAATATGTCCACAACACATAGGTCAAAACTACTGAAAATAAAATGTTTACTTGTGAGATGTTATTTCAGTATAATCAGAAAGAAGGAAAATAGTCAACTACATTTTGATTCTTGCAGTTTGTAGAAACGTACGAAAGCCTTTTTTTTTTCTGCAAGACGAATATGGACTTGGGAAGGTATTTGCTAACAGGCGGTTGCCAAGCTCAGTGTGTTCTTTTCCACTTGTATCTACGAGAATGCGAGACAGCCTTGAACAACAATTCTGGATGTTCACTCCCTTACAGTCTGAATATGCAGGGGCATGTCACCGAAATGACTCCCATATCCTGGGATTGTGATTTGTATGTTTTAATGAGGAATGATTGTTTCATTGTGATTATTTGCTACCGTACAATGCGCAAACACATTTATTCATCCTGTAGTCCACATTCTTTATGAGAGTGCAGAGCATAGAAGGCTAAAGTCAGTAACTACAGTACTAAAAGAAAATAAAAATAATTATAAACCAATTAGCAGATAATTTGGTTTGATTTTGGCATGACGGAGGTGTCACCTTGTACATAACATTTTTCACTTCTGAAATTTTTTACTTCAACTAGCAATACTGTAAAAATGAACAAATTTCAAATCCACCAAAACAATGTTAACTGAAAGGGTTATTTTATAAAAATGACCTGTTGGAGCATTCTTCTCCTATTTTTCTTTAACTGCTACTTTGACTTAAAGCAGCCATTATACACCTTTTCAATATGCAAATCTATATCAGCAAGCATTGTTAAAAATGATATTGAAGTTTGTTGGAAAAAAAAATCATGTCTTAGAAGAAATCTGTATCTGTGCCTGCTACTTTAAATAGAAAGAAACTGTTACTTGCCACACCCAGTCCCTGCCAGGCCGTGTCACACAGAGTAGAGGTGGGCGATACCGGGAATTTTGGTATTGATCCGATACCAAGTAAATACAGGCCCAGTATCGCAGATATCAATACCGATACTTTTTTATATTTAAGCTTCATAGATCCAAAGGATCCAAAAGACCTAGGATAGAATTTTGCCAAACATTGTACGTGACAACAGAATACTTTATCACAATCAACATTTTGGTTTAAAAAAATATCACTCAACACAACTTAAAATCTCCTGAGGTAGAGGGCTCAGGGCTGACTCGAGGAGAGCGCTGAGTGGGCGGGCCAGGCTGAGCCTACCTGCATGGCTGTTGGCTGGCGCCACTGAGCCACGTGACGGCGCAACAACAAAAGACCAGAGGGGGGAGGGTGCGCTGCTCCGTGTTGTGTGACACAGCGCAGCGCTGCTCTTACAGAGAGTAGACTTTGATGAATCTGCGTGTACAGCGTTGGTACCAGCGTAATATCAATACCAGCGTTGGTATTGATACTATTGATATTAGGATCGATCCGCCCACCTCTAACACAGAGTTTCATGGGTTGTATTATGTTTCACGGGTTTCACGGGCGTGTCCACAGCCTTGTTCTTACTGTCACAGATTTGCATCCTGAAAGGTTACGCTGGTCGCATCAAATAGAGGTGTGAGGATCACGGCTACTCACAAATGTTATCCCAGACATGGTTTGATAGCATCAACATAACTGGTTTGAACCATGAGACTTGAGCACCAACTGTCCCATGCCCATACTATAGTTTTAGTGAAACTTTGGTGCTTCTAGGAAACCTCCCGGTGATATCACAGCATGTACAACTACATTTAAGGCTCAGCAGAAATGCCATGGGCTAACAAAGTATGTCAAAGTTCTTGACAGACTACAGACACACACACCAGACCAGAAAATCTGCCCACAGTTAAATCAAGACCACCGCACGATCACAGAATATCCCAGTTGATCATGGATGCAACCCAAGATCCTATGGACAAAGTTTCAAAATATTACCTCCCGCGATGTTTGGCTATGCTGAACAGAATAAGCAAATGCCAAGAAGCCCAAAAGTAACTCTTTCAGACAATAAATACTGCTTATTCTCTGAGTGAGTCACCTGGGTATTTTTCTACATCTTGTTAGAATTAGCATAACAACCAAATTAAGGGCCCCCCTCACACATAGTACGAATGAGTACAAATCAGGGCAAATCACGGTGGAACAACTCATATGAGTGAACCATGAAAACATCGCTCCGACGGGCAGGAGTGAATGATCCCGCTGCGACGGTGTCGTGCACGCTCATGCACGACACATTGTGCAGCTGCTGTGAAAAAAAAAAAGAAAAATGCATGCCACCCACGGGATTCAACCTGCAATATACAAAGGCTCTGATTGCCAGCCAGGAACGTTACCACTGCGCTACCATCACTGGCCTGTAAATGGTGTGGAAAAATGCCTGAAATCAACATGGACATGGATGAGGTCCGCTGTGTGCAGCCACTGCAGTCCGGCACAAAGGCGAAAGACGTTTTATGTATTTCCATATGAGGACAGCAGGCAGAGACACACCCCTCACGGAGGAATGCTGCAAGTTCATGTCTTTCAAACACGCTACATGTTCTTCAGCTGAGACATCCAGGAGCAGAGATCACAACAGCTGAGGCTGTGGGCGAACACGCTCCCCTGTCCGTTCAGCGCCCAGACCAATGTGTCACTGTCTGTGTTATGTGGTCATTCATTTTCATTATTTGTTATGTAATTGCGTATCTAGGTATTGTCGTAATTATTTATATAATTGTCCTGGCGGTGGCTTCTGTGTTTGTAATGTGTGCATTGAGCCGTCATCCAGCTGTCAGTGTGCTGTGATCAGCTGTCAGGCCCCTCCCCATGCTGGGTGCAATTAGACCTCACTGTCCAGCCCCCATGTGATCAGATCTGTACATACATATAAGTATTTTATGCAAGTGTGCCCCCTCCGGCACACCACATGTTAGAGGGAGCACGGGTGGCACGACACATGCACATGTGCGAGACACATGCACCACGTGTGTTGCTTTTGGCAATGACACACTCGTGGGGGTACTTAGACAAATTTCACATCCAGCTCAAAAGTGATTTTGTGTTGACTGTTGTCGTGCTAACAGCATGAATGGCCACACATTTTCTAAGTGCCAAGCAAGCGGTGTTAGATGTTCGTGCATGTCACCTGGAATTTGGCCGACACCTGCCGTGAGCAGGATCGAATGGGCTCTCACAGGGCACACTCTGTCTTTCAGCCACTGGTGTGCACAAATAGTTGTAGCAACAGGTATATGAGGTGTTGCAGGCAGCTCTGATTTTACACGTATTGCATATGATTCCTGCTTCATGCACAATTCATGCACATTTGTGCTATGTGTGAAGGGGCCCTAAAAATGACAATAAACCACCAAAGCTGAGCACTCAATGAATTACTGTATCTCTTGAAGACAATTATTTTGCAAATACACCAGTTTATCACAATCAGTTTTTACAACAGGGTCTAGGTTTTAAAATGCCATTCAGACAGAAAGAAAGGTTATGTGACTAAGTGGTATCCACAGCACACTAAAAGTGCAGAATGATTGGTTTTGACTTCTTTGGAGGGATTAAGATTGCCTTAATTTCACTATTTATTTTAAAGTCAACATTTAAATTATGCTGTGAGTAGTTAGCTCTGTGAGGTTTCTTCTTGTTAGTAGATTGATTGAAATGACAGTCAAATCATAAATAAATTTAAAAAAATTAGTGGCATATTTAGTAGGCTATTATAAATAGTATAGAAACAGGACTTGAGATACAACTGGAGTGTTAAGCAGCTACATGTACAAATTAACACATTGAAATGGAGGCTAGTTGGTAGCTGACAGGCAACAGATGATACAAATCCATACCACAGACAGACAACTTCTTCTGGTATCTATCTTTAGCTAAAACAATGCATGTTCATCTTCTTCTTTCAGCTGCTCCTGTTAGGGGTCGCCATAGATGATCCATCTCACCCTGTCCTCTGTATCTTAATCTGTCACACCAACCACCTGCATGTCCTCTCTCAGCACATCCATAAACCTCCTCTTTGGCCTCCCTCTGCTTCTCCTGCCTGGTGGCTCCATCTTCAGCATCCTTCTCCCTATATACCTTGGGTCCCTCCTCTGCACATGTCCAAACCATCTCACTCTCACCTCTCTGACTTTGTCTCCAAACCTGTTGGGAAGGTGTCGTGACACGGACCCACAACAGGGGGCGCTAAAGGAACGGACAATGGATAAGCCAACCAGTAACAATTTAATGTTGTGAAAACACACAACGGAATACAGACAGAGATATGGATTGCCAATGAGACACCAGGTGACGTGTGGGCAGGCTCGAAGATAGGAGACCTCTGGCGAGAGATGAGCTGATTCCCACACAGCTTCCACCACCAGTGGGCCTGAAGAACACCGGAGACGCCAAGTCCCGAGTCCCCAGGTGGCCTCTGCCTTCGGCTGTCGACCCTGGTACTGCTGGCAGAGAACAGAGAAAATCCAGGTGATTGTGAACCCGCACACTCAGTAGTCCACTCACAGTCAATGTTCTTTAAGGAGGGAGCACCTCCACCTCCAATCACACACTCGTGCAGCTCCTGTGTAACCACTTATCTGCTATGGAGCGTGATGCGAAGTCGTCACGGTCACGCTCTTACTCCAGCTCGGATAAGTACACTCTTCTGCAAAGAAGAGTTTAGTTAGCAGAGAAAATTACCACAGAGAGGGTTACCTCTTGGTTGCTGATTTCTCGGCGGGGAGGTGGAGTTGTAGTCCGGCTTTTATGGTGATGTGGTGAATGAGTGACAGCTGGTGCAGATGATGAATGACAGCTGTCACTCTTCGTTGCTCCGACGCCCTCTCGTGCTTGAAGCCCGCACTCCAAGCAGGGCGCCATCTGGTGGTGGTGGGCCAGCAGTACCTCATCTTCTGGCGGCCCACACAACAAAACCGCCCCACCTGAGCTGTCCCCGATATGTTTATTCCTAATCAGTGGTGGGCACAGCTAACCAAAAAGTTAGCATCGATAACCATTAATCTGATAACTGAAAAGTTATCTTTTATGACGCTAAACTGATAAACTGCTAAAAAAAAAAAAAAAAAAAATCTTTATTACAGATAGCCGATAACTTTTAGTATTGATTGGACGCGGCCACATCAGATTACACTGTTGGCTTCTGACAAACTAGTTTCACTTTCACTTTTTGCTGCTGGGTAAATTCAAGGATCACAAACACATAAGAATGGATGAAAATGAATGAATAAAAAAATAAAACCCCAAACACTGTCATCATCTTTCAGAAGCAGTAAAACACAGTATTAGAAGTCACAGCTTATCTCTGCATTAAATACACAAAGTAAAAAGCTGCTGCTTTTTTCACACGTTTTGAACCCTGCGGCTTAAATAACTGAAATACGTCCTTTAATGCATTGATTGGCAGAGTAAAAGACACGTTAGTAAATATAAATTCTTACCTGTTAGTTTCAGTGGAATTCATCTGAAGAAATAAAGCGTCCTTTTTTTTTTTTCCAAAATGGTGTGTAAACGGTGAAGAGAAGTCCTTGCAGCAGTGCCGTGAGATGTCCTCTCTCCTACCGTGTCTTGGCAATTAAATTATCCAGTGCCACAAAGAAATAAAATAATGTTAAAATTAGTCCGTCTTGTTTGTGTCAATGCTCCCTGCTTCGACCAGCCAATCATGTCTTGTGCTTAATGATGTCATCAACAAGCAACACGCAGCCAGTCTTCCACAAATACATAACAGATGGACTAAAATGTTTGATTTTAGGGTTTACAAACGTTATAGACTGGTAAACTTTGCTCACTTTACCAGCAAAAAAAGTTAAAGGACAGAAAGTTATTGGAACTAAATTTATCAGAAGATAATTGGTCTGATTATGGTTTTAAAAGTTATCTGAAAGCTAATCCACTAGCAAAAACATTAGCTTCGATAATTATCTGTTATCGGATTATCTGAACTGTGCCCACCACTGTTACTAATCCTGTTCCTAATCCTAATCTCATTCAACATCTTCAGCTCTGCCTCCTGTCTTTGTGTTAGTGCAGGGGTGCCCAAGTTTGGTCCTTGAGATCTCTCTTCCTGACACTCTTAGGCCGGGTTCACACGGCAGGATAATTAGACCGATGTCGGACCCGATCTTCCCCTTCCTACAATCTTAATGACGCCCAGACAATTGTGATGATGCTAAAGATAATCTTATTAGATATTCCTGCCGTGTGTGGTGTGTTCAGAGCGCTCTGATCTGCTCGGAAGGGCGTCAGGAGCGTTCCGATCGCAAATCGGGGATATTCAACATATTGGATTTTTTTGGCCCGATATCGCAGCGTATGTTGTGTCCCCCGACCACAAATGAGCACGCAGCCTGCTGAATGTGACGTGCAGCCAAGTGAGATAATGGACGCACGGAGCGGAAAATAAAATCAAAACAGCTGTTCTGACTTACCAGAAAGTCCGGTGGTCACGCCGTCTCCACTCCTTTAAAGAACACCTTTTCTTTTTGTATCATTTTTCCCTCTGTTTTAAATAGTCCACAAAGTATCTCCGTTTTTTTACTCTGAAGTCACGTTTAATCTCGAGAGATTTTGCGAGATTTCCTGTCTGAGCTGGAAATTTTCGTGTGTGAAATCTGTTCGTGTGTGGTGGTGTTGTCCTTACCGTGTGGCTGAACACCACACACTGTACGACCAAACCTGTCAGATCTATGATTTTTTTTATCTTCACGTGTGTGGTCTCTTAGGTTTTGGAAACTTAAAGGTAATTTTAAAATCCTGTCGTGTGAACCAGACGTCAGTTGTCTCCCTGCTCCAACACACCTGAATCCAATTAAGACTCATTAAAAGCCTGCTAACAAGTCTTTCATTGGATTCAGGTGTGTTGGAGCAGGGAGACAACTAAGAGTGTCAGGAAGGGAGATCTCGAGGACCGAACTTGTGCACCCCTGTGTTAGTGCCACCATCTCTAAGCCGTATAACATAGCTTGTCTCACTACTGTCTTGTAAACTCCCCCCTTCACTCTTGCTGATATTCTTCGGTCACAAATCACTCCTGCCACCTTTCTCCACCCACTCCACCCTGCCTGCACTCTCTTCTTCACCTCTCTAACACACTCTCCATTACTTTGGACAACTGACCCCAAGTATTTAAACTCATCTACTTTCACCACTTCTACTCTTTGTAACTACACTATTCCACTTGGCTCCCTCACATTCACACATGTACTCAGTCTTCCTCCTACTGACTTTAATTCCCTTCTCTCCAGAGCATATCTCCACCTTTCCGGGCTAGACTCAACCTGCTCTCTACTCTTACTACAGAATGCAATGTCATACAACAATGCATGTTCATGAGGCTTGTGAATTAACATGAGTAATGCCCCGTTAACACCAAATTTGTGTCAGCAACAAAAAAAGTGGAAATTTACCATAAGCTCTTCCTAGGCATGTCTCAATCTCAAAGGTTGAGGATGTTACGGCTGAGCCGATAACTGATTTAGGACCCAAATGCAGGGAGCTGGGGTGAAAACAAGATAATTTATTTAACAACAGCTGAATGAATACTGCAGAAGATACTGGAGGAGACACCAGAGCATGGAGACATAGGCTGGACCAGAATGCTTTGTGTGGTGGAGAACCAGACCCAGGTGGCTGCAACGGAGCTGACGAGAGACAGGAACACTGAAAAAAGGCACCACAAGGCGAGTAAAAAAAACTGATAATGCAGAGTCATAATTAAGCAAGGTACAACTATCGTGGGAGATAGTGAGGCCAGGTTACCACAGGCTGAAAACTGAGTTTCTGGGGAGTGTGAAGTGGAAGAACAAGGGCTTAAATACAGGTGTAATGATTGTTGACAGGTGCGCAGCGCCTGGGAAAAAAAAGAGGGAGCAAAAACAAAGCAGAGCAGGAGCCCACAACAAGGCAGCACAACATGGGACCCAGAAGCATGAATATCACTGCCTTGATAAGCAAGTGTCTCTACAAGTTCATCACTTTCACCACATACAGATACACTTATGATGACTGAATCCAGGAAGTCATTAAAAGCCTGGCTGGCTGTTACTACTCACTAAGCTTCTCAAGTGCTGCAGTTAGAGTTGGAATACATCCAAAGGTCACTGAACGCATTCAAAACATCCGCTTAGCCCTTCACCGTCTGCTGGAAAACCGCCTTTATGTCAAAGCCGAAAAATGTGCTTTTCACAAAGACTCCATCTCCTTCTTCTGTTTCGTTTTTCAAAAGAATCAGATTAAACGCAATCCATCCAAAGTCAGTGCAGTCACAGACTGGTCTACACCCACCAAGGTTAAACAACTACAACAGCTGTTTGGTTTTTCCAACTTTTACTGCCGTTTCATTCACAATTTCAGTCAGGTCTCTGCACCACTCACCAAACTCAGCTCACCTAAGACACCATTCCTCTGGTCCTCTGATGCTGAACATGTTTGTTGGAAGAATAGGGAAAAATAACCTCTGAAACACATCATCCCTCAGCATGCTCAGTGTCAAAATGACTACGTTTACATGCAGACAATAACCCTTTCATAACCCTTTCATAACCGGAATATTAGCAATAACCCGGTTGCGCACGGCCATGTAAACACCCGCAAAACCCAAATATGCTTATATTCCGGTATTTAAAAATCCGAATAAGACCCCTGGGTTACTCCTTTTCCAACCCAAATATCAGGTCATATAAACGCGCATCGGGATATCCCCATAGAAAGGAACATTAGTTTGTGTTCTGTGCATGTCCTATCCGCAAGGAATCTTCATCTTTTGAGTACGGCAACTACTTGTATACGGCGCGCACAGCCCACTGGACACCACAGAAGCAGAGATAAATAGCGCATTGTGTTCTGCATCCTTATCAGGCCGGCCGGTCACGGCACCAGTCACCGCGATTGCTCTGCCTCCGATGCGCTTACTGAGTCTGCGGGCTTGGTAAACGCCGCAGCGGGCCACTCACACCACCGCCCTCTCTGCTGTGCGGAGCTGCGCCAACTGTGGCAACAGGTCCAGAGACTACGCTTGCTGATTTGATGCTGAGGCAGCCCGCAAGGATAGATTTCTTGCGGAAAAAATCCACAGCGCTGCAGGGTATCAGTATACCGCAGCCGCAGAGCTCTGTGGCCATGACTTTCTTTGCGGGTCCCGCATCCGTAACCGGAGGCAGTGAGCGAAGGGACAGCACACGCATTGTGTTCTGCGTGTGTCTATTTATAATCTTCTCGCCCCGAAGAAAAAAGAGAGTGTTTACACAGGAGAGAAAAGTGAGAGAATGTTAATGCCTGTTTGAGAAAAGTGTATAAAGTGTGTAGTGAGGGGTTTTACACGAAGCAGGATTTGCATGAACGCCAGACCAAATGAAGCACCGGTGGAAGACGTGCGTCGCTGTTTAGATGGGGATATTCCAAATGATACCAATGACCATGTATACAGGAGTAACTCTGTCTCCTTAAGCATGTAAACGGGTTATTCCTAATGATTCAGAAACCGGAATATTGACCTTAACCCGAATATTAACAGCATGTAAACGTAGTCAATGTTTTTAAGTGTTGTGAGAAGAAATGGCAACATTGCAAAATGGGAAAAGGTTTAGCACCCCAACTTTTTGTGGAATGTGTTGCAGGCCTGAAATGTAGAAATGGATGTATGATATGGATGTAATGATACACTAGCTCCACCATATGATACATATCATAATATCATGATTCAACACATATCACAACACATAATTACGTCACTGTTCACAATAATTATGTACATAGAAAGTAATCTATGGTGGATGTTTAACTTTAAGGAAACACATTTTTCTGAAGTATAAATTGGAATCCATGATTTTTATAGTTTAGAAATAATTTGAGATTTTTCTGCAAGAGAGCATTTTTCTTCCATTCACTTGTGGACTTTTCATGGTATCTCAATATTCATTTTAAAACACCATAAAATTCAATACAGGCTTCACGGTATGATTATCAAGATTCATGATATGTTGTCACACCCTTAATTTACAATTGTGCTCATACGTTTACATACCCTGGCAGACGTTTTTATTTTTATTTTTTTTTTGCCATTTTTCAGATAATATGAATAAAACAAAAACTTTTTTTCACTCATGGTTAGTGGTTGGGTGAAGCCATTTATTTTCAAACAACTGTTTACTCTTTTTAAATCATAATGACAACAGAAACTACCCAAATGACCCTGATCAAAGGTTTACATACCCCTGTTCTTAATACTGTGTATTGCCCCTTTAACATCAATGACAGCTTGGAGTCTTTTGAGGTAGTTTTGGATGAGGTTCTCTGATGGTAAAGCTGCTACTGAATATGTCTTGGACTTTAAATACATTAATTACAAAGAAATACAAACAGTTTGGCACTTTATGGTAAATCTGCATGGAGTAAAACTGAGAGTGAGGAAAGCCACCAAGACACCCAGACAACCCAGAAGAAGTTACAGCCTTATGTGGCTGTGATTGGAGAAATTCTGCACATTACAAATGTTGCATCACCACTCTTAGAGCAGAGAAGGATATTCTTGCACCAAAACAGATCATATCTAGGTTTGCCTCTCAGATGTACCCTCTGGAAATTTGTAGCTAAACCTTCAGGTCTTCTTTTTAAGGAAATCCTCCCCTATACCACTTCATTGTGAAGCTGTATAACTGGTGATACAAAATGCAAAGCTTTCAATGTGCACAACTTTTCCAAGTGGCTCCACCCAACCACGAACCATGAGCAAAAAAAAAAAGGTTTTTGTGTTATTCATATTCTCTGAAAAATGGCAAAAAATAAAAATCTGCCAGGGTATGTCAACTTTTGAGCACAACTATAAATATGTAGAGTGACATCCTTTTCTTTTGACCAAGCCGACTGGTACAACCATATACTGAACATGAAAAAAAACTGTGTCCTTCAAGCAAATATGTTCAAATAGTAAGAGAATACTGGATTTGTCAACTACTATTCATTGTAACTGAAGTAAATCTATTTGCCAACAAAAATTTATCATCAGAAGTGGCTCATTTTATATTTCCTTTTCATGCCTGTTCTGTTCAGGTTTGTTGTTACTATAATTTATTTATTTTTATTTTCCTTTATATAGAGCAACAGTGGTAAGGAAAAACTCCCTCTGAGGAAGAAACCTCAAGCAGACCAGACTCAAAGGGGCGACCCTCTGCTTGGGCCATGCTACAAACATAAATTACAGAAACAATTCACAGAGCAATTCATGGACGAATATACAAGAATTGCTGTTGGTGCACAGGACAGGAGGGTCGCCAACACAAATACAACTCCCATCTCTGGATGGAGCACCACCTTAAACAGAGATAAAACAGAATCGGGCATCAGAAAGACAAAAAAAATACTGTAAAATTTGCCAGCATTAATCAACCAAAAAAACAGAAGAAATACTAAGGTGATCGCCGGCCGCTAGCCCTAAGCTTCACTAAAAGACCCAGAATTTAGGTAAAATTACTAATAACAATTACTAATAACATGAATTAAAAGAGTAAAAAGCAAGAGTAAGAAAGCAGTCCTCGTAATATTTCTAATATGGAGGCCAAAGGACAACGAAGGATCAAAAATTACCCCAAGGTTCCTCACTTTGTCAATGTGATGTATGATACACGAGCCTAGGCTGAGTGTCAACTGGTCAAAATGATGCCGATGTCTCACTGGACCACGAACCATCATTTCAGTCTTATCAGAGTTTAAAAGTAGGAAGTTTCTAGACATCCAGCTTTTCACTGCTGCAAGGCAATCTTCCAAGGATTTTATGTGAACGAGATTACCAGCAGTTATTGGCATATATAACTGAGTATCATCTGCGTAGCAGTGAAAGGTAATCCCAAAATGCCGCAATATGTGCCCAAGGGGTGCTATATAAAGGGAGAAAAGCAGGGGGCCTAAGACAGACCCTGTGGAACCCCAAATTTCATGTCACTAAGGTTAGAGGTAGTGTTACTGTACAAAACACAGTGAGAACGACTGGTCAAGTATGACGTCAGCCATGCAAGGGCACTCCCAGTAATCCCAAAATGATTTTCCAGCCTATCAAGTAGAATATGATGATCCACTGTATCAAATGCAGCACTGAGATCTAACAGCAACAGAACCGTAGTGGTGTCCGAATCCATTGTAAGCAGAAGATCATTCACTACTTTAGTGAGAGCCGTCTCTGTGGAATGATATTTTCTAAAAGCAAACTGCAGCGGCTCAAAGAGATTATTCTCAGTAAGATAGTCTACGAGCTGCCGTGACAACACTTTTGCAGAATTTTAGAGCAAAATGCTAGAATTGATATCGGCCGATAATTTTTCAATACACCAGGGTCAAGATTAGGTTAGAAGTTAAAGAAAAATTAATAATTTCCAGCACAATCGGCCCAAGAGTGGGCTACAGGTCCTTAAACAGTTTTGTTGGTATAGGATCAAATAAACAGGTTGTGCTTTTTGTTGACGTTACGAGTTTCGTCAGCATGCCTAGTGAGATACCATCAAATTCTGTAAATCTAGGTAATACCTCAGTAGTGGTGCCCACCTCAATAGCATGGTGTAGTGGCTGGGTTAAGGCATGCTGGGATATGTTCAACCTAATGTCTTCTATTTTCTTCTCAAAGTAATCCAGCAAATCTTGTGCTGTAAAAGGAGAGCGAACTACAGGTGGTTGTCCATGAATAAGTGTTGCCACCGTGTTGAACAAGAACTTTGAGTTATGCTTGTTTTTGTTGATCAAATCAGAGTAGTTGAGGAGTTGATGCATCGCTGCAGTGATAAATAAGGTTGTTGTTCCACTAAACACGGCAGCGAAACTGTAAACTTAATAAGTGAGTGATCAGAGACCACTGATGTGAGAGGCATGATGTCAATATTCGTGACAGCAATACCACGTGCAAGAACCAGATCCAGGGTATTTCCACTGATGTTCAGCGAATCCCGAATGCATTGCCGAAATCCTAATGCATCCACAATTTCCATAACTGATTTGCAGAGGGGATCAGAAGGCTTATTTATATGAACGTTAAAGTCACCAGGAAATCCTGAAATCTATTTCCTATAATGGAAATAGATTCCAGAAGCTCACAGTTTGGCTGTATTTTCCAACATGTCCAAAATGTATTTTTTTCCATCACAAATTTGCTATGCTTTGGGGGAATCACTTGTATTTCTGTGGAACTTGTAATATATACTCAACAAAAATATAAACGCAACACTTTTGGTTTTGCTCCCATTTTGTATGAGATGAACTCAAAGATCTAAAACTTTTTCCACATACACAATATCACCATTTCCCTCAAATATTGTTCACAAACCAGTCGAAATCTGTGATAGTGAGCACTTCTCCTTTGCTGAGATAATCCATCCCACTTCACAGGTGTGCCTTAGACTGCCCACAATAAAAGGCCACTCTGAAAGGTGCAGTTTTGTTTTATTGGGGGGGATACCAGTCAGTATCTGGTGTGACCACCATTTGCCTCATGCAGTGCAACACATCTCCTTCGCATCATCCGTGAAGAGAACACCTCTCCAACGTGCCAAACACCAGCGAATGTGAGCATTTGCCCACTCAAGTCAGTTACGACGACGAACTGGAGTCAGGTCGAGACCCCGATGAGGACAACGAGCATGCAGATGAGCTTCCCTGAGACGGTTTCTGACAGTTTGTGCAGAAATTCTTTGGTTATGCAAACCGATTGTTTCAGCAGCTGTCCGAGTGGCTGGTCTCAGACGATCTTGGAGGTGAACATGCTGGATGTGGAGGTCCTGGGCTGGTGTGGTTACACGTGGTCTGCGGTTGTGAGGCTGGTTGGATGTACTGCCAAATTCTCTGAAACGCATTTGGAGATGGCTTATGGTAGAGACATGAACATTCAATACACAAGCAACAACTCTGGTTGACATTCCTGCTGTCAGCATGCCAATTGCACGCTCCCTCAAATCTTGCGACATCTGTGGCATTGTGCTGTGTGATAAAACTGCACCTTTCAGAGTGGCCTTTTATTGTGGGCAGTCTAAGGCACACCTGTGCACTAATCATGGTGTCTAATCAGCATCTTGGTATGGCACACCTGTGAGGTGGGATGGATTATCTCAGCAAAGGAGAAGTGCTCACTATCACAGATTTAGACTGGTTTGTGAACAATATTTGAGAGAAATGGTGATATTGTGTATGTGGAAAAAGTTTTAGATCTTTGAGTCCATCTCATACAAAATGGGAGCAAAACCAACAGTGTTGCGTTTATATTTTTGTTGAGTGTAGTTGTACATGCCGTAACATCACCAGAAGGTATTCCAGTTACACAAAGTTACACTAAGGGCATGCTATGGTGTCTGGATTTATGCTACGAGTGTTTTTGCTCCCATTAACTATCAATCAATCAACTTTTTCTTATATAGCGCCAAATCACAACAAACAGTTGCCCCAAGGCGCTCCATATTGTAAGGCAAGGCCATACAATAATTATGAAAAACCCCAACGGTCAAAACGACCCCCTATGAGCAAGCACTTGGCAACAGTGGGAAGGAACTATAAATGTTGTGGATTATGTTGTCACAGTATGTGCACCCCGGTGCAGTATAAGCACCAATCTTTCTATTAGATCTTTATATTGTCATGTCCTTCTGAGATGCATATCCATAACAGCAAGAATGAGGCTTAACAAGACAGATCACATGATCAAACAACATCCACTGCAGGGGCTCTATATTACGTAAAAGTAAATACAGCTCTTTGGCCATATTTCTTCAAATGCACAAACATGGTGATTCTGCCATCCCTTCAGGACCTGTACACGTCCAGGACCCTGAGGCAAGCAAAGAAGATAGTGGCCGATCCCTCTCACCCAGGACACAAACTTTTTGTCACTCTCCCCTCTGGCAGGTGGCTGAGGTCCATCAGGATCAAAACGTCAAGACACAAAAACAGCTTCTTTCTGTCTGCAGCTAGACTTATAAATAATGCCAGAGACCCCATTTACCCTGCTCCCCCCAACAAAGTACAGACTGATCATCCCTGTACTGTTCATCTGCATGCCTGCACAGCCCCATTCCACCATTCCTCTATATGTATTTGACAGTAAACTTAGCTTTGCCCATTTGTTTGACTCCTTCTTACAAAAGTATTTTTTTCCTTTTATTTATTGTTGTTTAAGCACCTATTACTTCTTACAGATGTATTTTATTTTATTGTTGTTTATGCATCAATGACACCAGGTCAAATTCCTTGTATGTGAGAACTTACTTGGCAATAAATTTGATTCTGATTGTGATTACAAAGGAGTCATTGTTATATCAGTGACATTTAGAACATATGGTAGATTTCTTTAATACCAATGACATTTATTCTGGTCACTCTCATTCATTCCTTGCAAAACACAATTTTTGAAAATAGGATTTCTTGCATATGAAGCAATCATCAAAGGTACGAGGTCTATTAGAAAAGTATCCGACTTTATTATTTTTTTCAAAAACCATATGGATTTGAATCACGTGTGATTACATCAGATATGCTTGAACCCTCGTGGGCATGCGAGAGTTTTTTCATGCCTGTCGGTTACGTCATTCGCCTGTGGGCAGTCTTTGAGTGAGGACACCCTCTCGTCGATTTTTTCATTGTTTAGGAATGGCTCAGAGACTGCTGCTTTGTTTTGATCAAAATTTTTTCAAAACTGTAAGGCACAACTGAGTGGACACCATTCGATAAATTGAGCTGGTTTTCGGTAAAAATTTTAACGGCTGATGAGAGATTTTGGTCTGGTAGTGTCGCCGTAAGGATGGCCCACGGCACCTGACGGCGATCTGCGCTTCGAGGCGGCAGCGTCTCGCCGTTTCAAGTTGAAAACTTTCACATTTCAGGCTCTGTTGACCCAGTAAGTCGTCAGAGAACAGAGAACTTTCAGAAGAAGTCGGCATGAGGAGTTTATTCGGACATTCCATTGTTAACGGACATTTTATAATGAAAGAACGTGCGGGCAGAGTCGCATGTCGGCCGGACCCGACCGCGGGGGGTCGCGACAGGAAAAACACCTCCGTTGGAAACCTTAACGGACAAGTTGGAACATGCCCAAGCTGTTAAACAATTTCTCAGTTACTCACTTATTGAAAGCCATCAAAGCCACCTTAATTTTACAAATGGTTTTTCCTGTCGCGGCGCACACAGAATTTGCGCGCACGTCTTTCATTACAAAATGTCCTTAAACAGTGGAATGTCCGCATAAACTCCTCATGCCGGCCTCTTCTGAATCTTCTCTGTTCTCTCACGATGTCCTGGGTCAACAGAGCCTTAAATTAGGATGATTTCAGCTTGAAACAGGCCGACGACGGCGCCTGGAAGCGCTGCAGGACGTCCCGCTCCGTGGGAAGTCCTTACAGCGACAGAAACACCCCATAATCTCTCATCAGCCGTTAAACTTTTCACCGAAAACCAGCTGAATTTCTCGAATCGTGTCCACTCGGATATTCCTCACAGGTCCAGAAAAAAGTTTGATAAACAACGCGCGCCGTCTCGAGCAGCGTGTGAAAAAAGGAATTCAGCCGAGAGGGCGGGACCAGATCTCACTCAAGGCCTGCTCACAGGGAAATGACGTCACCGACACGCGTGAAAAAACTCACGCATGCGCACGAGGGTTCAAGCATGATTGGTGTAATTGCATGTCATTCAAATCCATATAGTTTTTTTTGTTATAAAACTGCCGGTTAGTTTTATAAGATACCTCATAAGTCCAGCACGCAAAGATTTGGTTTGTAACAATGTTTTAATATGATTGGGGTTGTACACAGAGTGACTTTGTCTTTCAGGGTGCCATGATGTCATGACAACTTCAGTTAAAATTAATCATACACACATGAAGACCCCATTTGGCACTTGACTTATTATTTAAGAGTGTTTATTTAAATACCAGCCACCTGAAAAGGTTTTATTAGTGTTTCGGGAAAAATGTAAGTACCATAAAATGCACGGTTGTGATCGGACATTTACATATACTCATCATGAATGTCCTGGTAATTTAATGATTTCTTTGAACTGTTCTATTCTATCACCATACATCATTAATGACTCTAAAAACAAAAATTGGGTTCCCAAGTTTGAAATGATTTTGGATCTTCTCAAATCCACTTAAGGTCAAAATTATACATACAGACTCAAATATATACATACGCCCCGTTAATATTTAGTTCAAAGTACTAGCAAGCTGCACCATGACCAAATGCTTTTGGTAATCCCTTATTGGCATAATTGGTGAAGTTCATTTAAATTGATTGGTTTCCTGGCACATACCGGGCTTTTCAGCATAGTCCACAAATTTTCAGTAGGGTTGAGGTCTGGGCTTTGGGAAGGCCATTCCAGAATGTTAATGTTAGCCTGTTTTATCCAACCCACAACAGTTTTGATGTGTTTGGGATTGTCCTGTTGGAACACCCAATTGTGGGCAAGCTTCAATCATCTAGCTGTTGATTTGGGATGACAGTGAAGAATTTGAAGGTAGTCCTCCTTCAGTGTTCCATCCATTTGTGCAATGCACCAGTACCACTGACACCAAAACAGCCCCAGACCATGATGCTACCACCACCAGTGGTCCTAGGTACAGTGGTCTTAGGTTTGAAAGCCTCATCTTTATTCCTCCAAACATACCTCTTGTCATTGTGGCCAAGTAGCTCAACCTTTGTCTCATCTGACCATAACCTTTCTCCAGAAGGCATTTGGCTTGACCCCATGGACAGCTACAAATTTCAGTCTAGCTGGAAGGTGCCAGTTTTGAAGGAGGGACTTCTTTCTTTGTCGGCACCCCCGCAGTCTATGACTACATAAAACTTGTTTCACTGTGGACAGTGATGCTGTTTTTTCATCAGTTTCCTTGGTTCTTCATGGGTTTCCTCTCACCTAAGGATGACATTTCAGACCTGGCCAAAGTGGTGACACATCCAACTTACTTGTAACTGCATACAGTTGTTTAAAATGGCTCCAAGAGAACTTCCCTTGTACAAATCTACAGTTCTCCTTTTTTAGATCTTTACTGAGTTTCTTGGACTTTCCCATTGTCCTGAGTATTGGTCAGCCCAGTGAGTGCTGTCAAACAAACCCTTTTTATGCTGGCAAAGAGAAACAATCAGTTGCAGCCAATCATGATGACTAACAAAGAGTTAATAGCCCTTGGACTTTCACGTTAAAAGATACTTTCAGCACCCTTAATTGAATGTACATATGTACCATAATTTCCGTACTATAAGCCGCTACTTTTTTCACACGCTTTGAACACTGCAGCATTTACAATGATGTGGCTAATTTATGGATTTTTACAGGCTTTTTCATAAATCAAAATACATCAGTTGATGCTGTCAGTTGATTTCCTGAAAGCTGCACTTCTCATGTGGTAGAAATTCACACACAATGTAAATATAAGGTCTTACCTGTTCGTTTTAGTGAAGAAAAGTCCCTCTCCGGCACTTTGCGCCAGAGTTGCACCATCAGATCAGTTAGCGGAGCGGAGTCTTCTCCCCCAACCCTTCCCCACCGGTTATCTGTCTTGGCGCAACAAGTTGAAAAAGTCACAACCCCTCATTAATGTGTCATTTACCACAGACTCCATCCGATCCTGGCTGCACACGATGAAATCTCAAGAAAAAGTTAAAATTACTCAGTTCTCCATGTGGAGCAGACGTACTGTGCGCGTGCTGGATGAGGTGCGCGTCAATATTTATGTGTAACACTTCATGGAAAAAAGCATTTAGGGTACGCATTAAATTAAAAGTTAAAAAAATCTTTATGTCTAACATCTTTCTGTGTAAATATCTCATGTAACAACGTGGAGACCCGCGGCTTATAGACAAGTGCGGCCTATTTATGTACAATTTCTTTTTTCTTTTTAAAATTGGTGGGTGCGGCTGCACTCTATAGTCTGGAAATTACGCTATATATTTGAGCCTGTATGTATAATTTTGAGTCTATGTGGAATAGAGAAGGTTGACAATAAATTCAAATTAATGCTTGTTTTATAAAGTCATTAATGATGTATGCTGTACAATCTTTCCACCTTGGCAAAAAAACCCCAAAAACAAACTGTTGAAAGACATCATTACAAGCCCAAAATTACAATGACATTCACGCCCATGATGCGTATATGTAAACGTCCAACCACAACTGTATACTTGTTGGAGTAGTTACCCCGGTCATATCAGCGGCATGATGTGGCAGCATATACTTGTTCTGGGAAATGAAAAGTACCCTTTTTTTCAAGATTTTCCTCAAATATGCCCCCCTTTTCACCAAATTAAGGAGATTTTGAGGACTTAAAAATGCCATCTTTTTTTGAAAATCCATATTAACACACCTTTAAATGACAAACCCCTTGCTGCTAGCAGAGATGTATATGATATAAAAACCAGTATTTGTGTTTCCCAGGGGTGACTTCTGAGTACACTCTGTGCACTGTGCACAGCAGGGAGCTGTTCCAGAATGTTGAATCTAAGGGTGATTCTTAGACTACGGGCACTTATTATGTCCTTTGATCATATTGTATGAAAAACAAAAAAAGGGGAAATTTCACACTTTTATAGTTATCTTTACAATGAAAGTGTGTTAAGAAATTTGTTTTGATCTTTAATGATAAAAATGAATGGTAAAGAAATGTTTTTTCTAATGTTTTAAAATATCTCTGAATAAAATATCAGTAAAATAATCAAAACATAATTGGGGTATTCAATGTCATACAACTGTTGTGATTTTTTTAAACAAAATGTAGTTGTCCCACACTATTGCCGTAATTTCCACCACAACACTGTAATGTCCCTTTAAACAGTTTGTATGAAAGATTGTTTGGGTAGTTTCTATGGAGATAAACAGTGACATCAGAGCACATGTATACAGCACCAAATCACAGCAAACAGTTGCCCCAAGGCGCTTTATAATGTAAGGCAATGGTGTGGTGGAAATTACATTTACAAGGCCAATAGTGCCCATAGTTAAAGAATCACCCGTAAATGGTAAGGCCCTATTTAAAAAAAAATAAAAATTTTATCATCCCCACCATGCCAAAATCGGCCTGCATAATTTTTTTTTCTTATTTTTTATTTTGGCGAATTTCATTGACGGCAGTACAGCTGGTGCAAGAACCGACATGTCTGCTAGGTGGCGAGTATACTCTGGCTGAAAACGGCCAAAGTTTACCGAGCCAGGCTGGGAAATTGTGACTTTTTGTCATTGACAACTACATAGACAGTTGTTCCACCTCACTCACACACAGTATGCATGTTTATCACGCAACTAGCGTGCAGTACACTGACTGTATTCAACATGGAAACAACATTTATTTTAAAAATAGCTGATATTTTCAATTCCTCACTTGGTATGCAGGTGCTGTATGTGTCATTTTTCAGGTTTGAAATTACTTTGTATGTACCCGTTTCTAAGAAAAATTAATAAAAAAATGTAAAAATCTGCCCACCTGCATCACTTTTTTTCTGATGTCAAGGATAATAAATGAATGTTTGTTGCTATTGGGATTTTTTTTTTTTTTTTTTTTAATGGGGCCTAATTCCCTTTTGACTTCTCCCTTGTTTTCACTCAGGGGTTTTATGCAGGGTTGAGACTACTAATGAAAATCATTAGTCGACTCGTCGGTTACCATTAGTAAATTTGACATTGAATGAATTAAGCCAATTTCGAATCTTCATGGTGAAACTCAAATATTACATTTGTTTCAACAAATATAAGCACAAAATCACAAATATAAAAACAGCATTAGCATGAAGACAATACCCGCATTCATTTACTAGGCACAGACTACCCGTTTGAGGTGACTAATTGACCTGTCAAGGTTCACACACTTTCTTCACTGCGTGAAGGGAGTGGTGGCAGCTCCAGCAGGTCTATTCTTTTAAGGGTTAAATGAGCTTAATAAATGGCTCTTGACTAGTCGACTATTAAAAAATGGACTACGACTAGTCGGATGTTAGCTAGTCGTAGTCAACTATTACGACGAGTCGTCCCATACATAGTTTTCCGCTGGATGTCCTTCCTGATGCATCTCCATATTACATGCAGAATGGGCAGAGGTGGGTTTGAACCGAGAACAAGTGCACTTGACTGCTGGACCTCTATCACTATGAAACACCTTTATTCATTATTTTGTAATTTTTGTAAAATACCCTTTTATTCCATTTTCTCAGACTTGTGAAATCCCTAAAAAAACCACCCCTTTCTTCATGAAAATCAGAATGAGGATGTGTAGCCACTATGGCAGCCACTGACATGACCAGGGATTCTACACAGAGGAGCTTCACATAAAGGAGCTTTATTGAGCTATCATTCTGAATTTTTCATCCTGAAGTTATGGCAAGCTACGAGGGATAAACAACATATGAGGCAATTTGTTAAAAAACAGATGACTGAGTATTTAAGTAAAAGTTATAGTGTGTCACAAGACGTGCTCTCAGAGCTGTGACAAGCTGCCGTCATCACTTGGTGTGGAATAATAGCGGCCTCACCATGCCTGCCAGGACCTTGGGAAGCTGGGAGGCAATGACCTCTGACATCATCTCTGGAAACTCCACTTTCATGGCGTCTGCCTGGATGAAGGTGCTCAGACAGAACAGGTTGACCTTCTTCACTATCTGTCCACAAAGAGACACTCATGTTTGTCTTGATAGTCATTAAGATATGCCAGATAGTGATGCGTTAGTGTGGCTGTGCTCGGCTGTGTGAGGACACATACATCGTGCATGGCGTCCATGAGCTTGCTGAGGTGGTAGAAGCGCTGTGAGCTGGCCACCACGCCTTTCTCCTTCATGTGAATGGCCCTGGTCAGCTCCCGGATGTAGTTCTGTCTCATTTCTTCAAATGCCGGCTGACTTTTGAGCCCTTCAAGAGGAACTGTAAGCACACAGGACATGAAAAGAAGCAAAACACTTACTTCTATCAAACATGATGCAAGTATAATGACTGAGTGATAAAGATGAATCCATAATTGTCATGTCTGACTGCCGGAGGACCGTGTAGAATGTGAACAGAGACAGTCCGGACTGAGTCCTGCACAACCACAGCTCAAACGTTGTTGGACAACAGTACGTAGATATGGACTGCTGTCAGACTGCACCAGAATCATAAATAAAGTGGTCAGACTGCCGGACAGATGCACCCGAGTGCTGTCACTCCTCACTCACTCACTGATTTGCTAGTACACTCGCTTCCTTGCATGCACTGACTTCTGAGCAGGACACTGCGCTGTCAGGATGGACATGTGTGTCCCACACATGACAGACTGTCAGTACTGCGCTCACGGACACAGTGCGGCAACGTGTTGAGCACCCTGAGTGCACGGAATATGGCAAGTCAAAAGTGCCACAAATACGCCACTTTCAGTCATGTAAAAAACACCGTTTTGTCAGTTATTACGGCGCTTTTTAGGCCGTAATTAAAGATGTTTGAAGAAAATGGTGAGACCACTTTAAACCTTTTAATATGTATAACTGTTTTAGGTGGTTTTTACAAACATCAACCTAAATATTTAGCTAAATGTTGAGACAAATATGCAACTTAATAAAGGAGCTAATCATTTCTCCCTAAAAGAGAGATTAATATAGCGTCTAATGACAGACATTTAGCATGTGAGGGCATGTTTATTCAAATTTGCAATTCATGGATGTTTTGTATGAGAGTTACTGTATGTTGTAGCCTGCAGTCTTTTGATGACAATTTAAAATAATAATAAAATAAGAAAATGGCTGTTTGTGCAAAACTTTGTCCATTTTTTTTTTTTTGGGGGGGGGGGGGGTGCTTAGTGGAGGTCTCACCCGGGGAATAATTCAGTGTAGAACCGCCACTGTCATGAAGGCCCGCTATTTCTGCCAGGAAGGTAAGAAATTGAACTCTATTTATTCTAATTTAATTAATATTATTATTTTACTTAAAAAGCGAACCAAAACAAGTAGGTACGGCATTACAGTCCATGTAAGCCCATTGTTTTTTCTATGAATCAAATACAATCAAAATACTGTACAAAATCTTGAAATAGCTGCACAGATAAAATTAAAAAGTAAAAGAACATAAGGGGCTTATTGTATATTATTTACATATATAATAAAAGAAATTTTTAAAAAATAGGCAACCGAACATTTACAGATCAAATTTGTCTATAAAACAAACTAGTTTTGAAGCATTACTGGATTCAATCAATGATAAAGATAAGTTTTATAACTTATAATAAACTCATTTCTCCAATGATGTTAGGTTTTGTTTTGAAAAAAAAAAATTTTGTATGTAGTTGAACAAATATTGTTCACTCAACATAAATGGTGTATTGCTCATCCGGATACTTCCTGTCCTTTTTACTCTCTTTAGTAGTGGCGGCCACGCCCCCATGTATCTTTTTTCAAAGTTAGGGTGACTGTCTTCAGCTGCTGCTGACTGAGTGGGAAGCTCAGCATTGCAGTAGCTGTGCAGTCTGGGATTCTGAGACATGGAAGTGGCTACATTACAGTGTGTTTGGCCCTATTTTTGGTGTGATCGCCCCAGTTGTCAGCATCGTGATGCAGTAACAACTTCTGTGATGAGCTGTATGTTTTCAATGGTGTTGGACATCACCCTTTTTCATGAGTGTATTATGAGGCCCAGACTGAAGCAGTCTGTAGATGTCTTATCTGTCTCTGTGTACTCCCCAACCAGTGATGGGCACAGTTCTGCTGTAACTGTTAATTAGCAAAGCTAACTTTTTGTTAGCAGATTAGCTTTTCAGCTTTGCTAATTAACAGTTCTGCTGTAACTGTTAATTAACAAAGCTAACTTTTTTGTTAGTGGATTAGCTTCTCAGCTAACTTAAAAAACCATCAGCGAACCAACGAGCTTCCGATAAGTTTAGTTTCGATAACTTTTAGAACGCTAACATTTTTTTTTTACAAAGTAACAGTGAAAAACATTTATGAATGCTGTTGGCTCCGGTCTGCTATGTATTTTGCAGCAGTGAGACAGCTGAGAGGAGCTGAGCTCAATTCTGCCCCAGCAGAAGGGGCCTGGGCGTCAGACTACCACAAAAAAAAAACAAAAAACAAAAGTCATTACCCTTGATAGGATACAGCAGTCCAGCCACGGGGCAGACATCTTGAAAAGGAAAGCAGATTTGATTTATGGTTTTGATTTATAAATCAAATTAATCCAGATAGAATAACTACATTAATGGCAACTCTTAAAATGTGCAAAGTGAAAATATAAACCATCTGTTAATTATAAAATAATGCACTAATTCTGAAGATTTGAACATTAACATACAGATGCCCAAAGGGATTATGGGTAAACTGAGCCTCCGCTCATACTGACTGGTTGGCTAATTCATTCTATGTAAAAACATCACAAGTTAATGTGACGTGTGTGTTGGTGTTTACAAATAAATGTGCTTTTGTAAATTATGGCATTCTGCCTCATGGCTGGACCACTGTATGCTGTCAAGGATAATGACACTTCCCTACAGCAGTGGGCAGGGCACACAAAGACAGAAGTACTGACTCATTGGCCGTGTTTGGGTTTGTGATCGCCATTGATTCTATCAAAAGTGTTGGCAGTATTTAACCTCAAAATCTGCTTGTTCATAGCTGAGAGTGTACCAGAAACAATACTGAAAGTTATCGGTTAGCTGTAGCTTCCCATGAATTTCTTGGTGGTTTATTGGTTTAGCATTATAAAAGATAACTTTTCAGTGAGCTGATTAGCCGTTATCAAAGCTAACTTTTTTGTATGTTGTGCCCACCACTGTCCCCAACTACACTGAGTAATATCTTGGCAAGTGGGACGTTTTACTCGCAGCGTCACTTGGTGATTGACGGCGGCCTCAAGTTAGAGCATAACCTTCCACATTTATTGGAAAAAGGAAAGTAAGGTATTTAATGATCAGAGCTGGTTTAAATGTTTAATAATCTACAGAGGTAAGATGCCTTAAAATTTTGAGCTTTGCTCACTTTTTCAATTTTACAGAGTAACCAGTAGCAGCAAATGTACGAGGTCTGTTAGAAAAGTATCAGACCTTTTTATTTTTTGCAAAAACCATATGGATTTGAATCACGTGTGATTGCATCAGCCAAGCTTGAACCTTCGTGCGCATGCGTGAGTTTTTTCACGCCTGTCAGTTGCATCATTCGCCTGTGAACAGGCTTTGTGTGAGCAGTGGTCCACCCCTCTCGTCGGATTTTTATTGCGAATAAATGTCTGAACGATTTGGAGCTTTGCTGCATCAATTTTTTCCAGAAACTGTGAGAGACCTCCAGGTGGACACCATTTGGAAAATTCTGTTGGCTTTCAGCGACGATTTTATGGGGATTACACAAATTAAGGAGTGATCCAGCCGGTTTAAAGACCGCCCACAGCTGCCTGAGAGCGTGGCGCACTCCAAGCGCGATCGACAGGCTGAAACTCTGCTGAAACAAGCAGATCATTTCCAACGTGAAGGCTTGTTGATCGGACATCGTCTGACTTCACAAAAAGGCAGAAGACGTGGACATCAGCACTTTTTCGGCACATTCCACTGTTACAGGAGTTTTTTTCATGGAAAGAGAAGCGGAGGGATGCACCACCGTGCCGCTCATGGCGCGGACAAAACCACCTCTGTGTTGATCTCACAGGACGGCTTTCAGATGGATTTCAGACAGCTGTCGGTGGCTTTTCAGTCGTGTGACTATCCGAGAAATTGTGTATGAGCTGGACATGCCCCAACATGTCCTGTGAGGCTTCATCACGGCGTTGCTTTGCGCCATGCGGCTCCGCCGTGACGCGCGGAGTTCCTCCTCTCCTCTTTCCATGACAAAAACTCCTGTAACAGTGGAATGTGCCGTTCATTTCTAAACTGGACGCTGTGTTGATCTGGGACATCGTCTGACTAGCACAGAAATTGCGGAAGACGTGGACATCAGCACTTTTTCGGCACATTGAGACAGACGTGCGGAGGAATTCCGCGCGTCGGGATGTTTCCGCATGGCGCAAAGCAACGCCGTGACGAAGCCTCACAGGACCTGTTGTGGCATGTCCAGCTCATGTACAATTTCTCGGATAGTCACACGACTGAAAAGCCACCAACAGCCGTCAGAAATCCATCTGAAAGCCGTCCTGTGAGACCAACACGGAGGTGGTTTTGTCTGCGCCATGAGCGGCACGGTGGCGCATCCCTCTGCTTCTCTTTCCATGAAAAAAAACTCCTGTAACAGTGGAATGTGCCAAAAAAGTGCTGATGTTCACGCCTTCTGCCTTTTTTGTGGAAGTCAGCCGACGTCCCGAATCAACAAAGCCTTCACGTTGGAAATGATCTGGTTGTTTCAGCCTGTCGATCGGTGCTCGGAGTGTGCCGCGAATGGTGTCCACCTGGAGGTCTCTCACAGTTTCTGGAAAAAATTGATGCAGCAAAGCTCCAAATCGTTCAGACATTTGTTCGCAATAAAAATCCAACGAGAGGGGTGGACCACTGCTCAGACAAAGCCTGCTCACAGGTGAATGACGCAACCGACAGGCGTGAAAAAACTCACGCATGCGCACGAAGGTTCAAGCTTGGCTGATGCAATCACACGTGATTCAAATCCATATGGTTTTTGCAAAACATAAAAAGGTCCGATACTTTTCTAACAGATCTCGTATGTACAGTATCAATCAATCAATCAATCAACTTTTTTTTTTTATATAGCGCCAAATCACAACAAACAGTTGCCCCAAGGCGCTTTACACTGTAAGGCAAGGCCATACAATAATTATGAAAAACCCCAACGGTCAAAACGACCCCCTGTGAGCAAGCACTTGGCTACAGTGGGAAGGAAAAACTCCCTTTTAACAGGAAGAAACCTCCAGCAGAACCAGGCTCAGGGAGGGGCAGTCTTCTGCTGAGACTGGTTGGGGCTGAGGGAAAGAACCAGGAAAAAGACATGCTGTGGAATGGGGCAGAGATCGATCACTAATGATTAAATGCGGAGTGATGCATACAGAGCAAAAAGAGAAAGAAACAGTGCATCATGGGAACCCCCCCACAGTCTACGTCTAAAGCAGCATAACCAAGGGATAGTCCAGGGTCACCTGATCCAGCCCTAACTATAAGCCTTAGCGAAAAGGAACGTTTTAAGCCTAATCTTAAAAGTAGAGAGGGTATCTGTCTCCCTGATCTGAATTGGGAGCTGGTTCCACAGGAGAGGAGCCTGAAAGCTGAAGGCTCTGCCTCCTATTCTACTCTTACAAACCCTAGGAACTACAAGTAAGCCTGCAGTCTGAGAGCGAAGCGCTCTAATGGGGTAATATGGTACTACGAGGTCCCTAAGATAAGATGGGACCTGATTATTCAAAACCTTATAAGTAAGAAGAAGAATTTTAAATTCTATTCTAGAATTAACAGGAAGCCAATGAAGAGAGGCCAACACGGGTGAGATATGCTCTCTCCTGCCAGTCCCCGTCAGTACTCTAGCTGCAGCATTTTGAACTAACTGAAGGCTTTTTAGGGAACTTTTAGGACAACCTGATAATAATGAATTACAATAGTCCAGCCTAGAGGAAATAAATGCATGAATTAGTTAAAACACAAGTTCTATTTTTCAAAAAAGAACCATTTCAAACTCTTCCCCTCCCTACCTGTCACTGTTGCCAGTGAGCAACGACCATTCTGAAATGTCAACATGAGCTATGTGTCATCCTCAGTCTGCTGTTGTCTTGCCTTTTACCTGTGTTGAGTAAGATGATGGCTTTCATGCAGAGAAACTCCTCGCGGGGTAACTTGAAGATTTGCAAATTCTTGAGGGATAAACTGTATTGCCAAGCAAAGGTCGTAAATCGGAGTTCTCCTCATTTGCTCTCTGACAAGGGAAACAAAATAATGTTATTATACGAATATTTAAGATCCTATGATATATCAGTGACCACACTGTTTGATACACAACTCAAATGTCCAAAGTAAATGGCAGTAATTCAAATCAACTGCAACAACAGATATCTAAAAAAGTATTTAAAAAAGACTTGTTTCAAGAAAATTTGACTTAAAATAATCTTGTAAAGCATTTTTTTTTACATAAGAACAAATATCTTATTTGAGAAAAGTATCTCACTTTTCTTAAGTTTTTCCAGCTAATATAAATCTGTATTAACCAGTAACAAGGAAAGACAATGCATTTCAAATCATCCAAGCAAAAGAATGAGATTGTTTTCCTTATTTTAAGAGAATTTAGAATAAGAATCCTGTCTAATTTTAAGCACATTTTGATTATCAGTACTTAGACATTTTGCTAGTTTTGAGAATTCTAACCAAGTAAATTCCTTGTACTCCATTGACAGATGTTTTTTCTTAATACAAGACAGTTTGACTGGATTTTGGATTATTTGGCTTATTTTGAGAGGGATACTTTTTGCAGTGTCCTGAACAGTGCCCCTTAAAGCCTTTGGTCAGTGCTGTGGCATTATTTTAAAACAGTGCCCATGTAATTCCTATTTAAAATGGCTGTATCAAACAATTTTGAAGTAGCGTTTCTTTCCATTCACTAGCAGATGAAGGTTACTTACTGGTTAAGAACCAGATCTGGAGCGAAGTATAAATATTCACTGGTGACATTCTGAAAGCTGCGCCACCCGAGGGAGAACACCATCAAGTTCATCCATGAGTACTGGATGAGGGTCATCTGATCATTGATGTGCAGGTTACGAAACCCTTAAAAAGAAATAACTCATCAGATCAATATTTAAATTGACAGCTTGTTGTTCCAAAGGATGATCTCTGCAGTTCCGTTTTCCGATAAAACCCCGTTTTTTACTTTCTCACTACTGCATGTCTGTGTCATCTCAACCCAAATCTCAGAAGTCTGACTAAAATTGAATCAAGATATGCTCAAATTAAAAGAGAGGATTCAGCTGTGTCCTGGGCATGTGTGCAATGATGAAGATGCCCAAGCTTGACATAATACACCTCGAGTCAAGAGCATTGGATGACCTTCCCCCGAAGATAATCAGATTTTGACTCAGACTGCACAGATTCAATTTCAATAGCAATATCAAACAAGCACATGCACATTTGTGGTCGCAATTCTCCATACATGCGTCATAGGCATGAATGTCATGGTAATTTTGGGCTTTTAATGATGTCTTTGAACTGTTCTTTTGCCAGGGTGGAATGATTGTATACAGCATACACCATTACTGATTTTAAAAAGAATTGTGTGCACAATGAATGTACTAAACTAGTTCAGGTAAACCAGCTTGGTAACGGGTTTGGATGATTGATTAATTCATGTTTTTGCATGCTGAGCAGTGGCATTAATAAAGTAGCTTGGGTGCTGATACTGAAAAGTTTAACCAAGATATAGTCTAAAACGGCAGCATTAGTGAGGGCTGCTTACATTATCGCGCTACTGCTATTGCTATAGTATGCTAATGGCTTTATATAAATACTACTAACATTTCACTCACTGAAAATACTTGGAAGTTACATGTTCTGTTAGTACACTTAACCGTACAGCAAGCCATATTATCTCATATACTGTATTTATAATGGAATGCTCAGAAAGGACTTAGCAGCCTGCTAGCAAAACGCTAGTGGCGGGCTGCCACACCTAGCTGTCACCTAAATCATCTACACCTTTAATTAGGCATTACTTTATGTCTTAAATGGCTTAAACTAATGAGTTATGTAAAGCCACCCATACATACTTTTGGACACAGCTTTATGTGGCTTTTTGAAGAATCTTGAGTTTTGGCAACTCCTTGTTGGCTTCATTTGGCCCAACCTGCAGTGCTGAACCCACCCCTGCTTGGGTTCATCCATCACCTGACCACACTGGTAAATATAACCAATCAGCTCTTTACATCATGCAGCAGAGACAACACACTGGTGTTGGGAAGAACATATAGTACATAAACACACACAAAAAGCTGATGTGTTTGACAGCCCCTAATCCTCTGTCACACAGACATGCAGCAGCAGAGAAGTCAAAATAATCTTGTTGTCTTGGTTTAGTGTTCTGCACAGACACCTTCAGCGAGGCCTGCCAGTGGTTTCCATGGTGAGTAGTTACCTGGCAAGCACTTGGACCATTTAACAATCCACAGCAGCTGCTTCTCACAAAGTCTGTTCAGACTGCTGAGCAGAAGATGGGGAACATCGGGCTTTGTGTTCTCCAAACCAGCGTACACTATCTCTGGTTCAATGTTTTCCAGGACATTGATGATATGCTGATTGAGCTGCACTTCACGGATGCTTGGTATGCACGACACAGATGTCAAAGACTGGTTGTCACTGGACATGGCCAATTGGGACTGGAACATTAGTGATGGGGACATGCCCAAAGCTTTCAAGGCTCCAAAACGTTTCAGCTTCCTGCCTGTGAGACAAACACAATAGTGGGGCAGATTATGTGAAAAAAATGTTCACTTCTGGGACAAGGTGTGAAATTTTGCATACAGAGGTATTTTCAAATGCTGAACTCAAAAATTGCCGGATCCAAGAGGTCTGACCATTGGGTCAGCTGCCATCTTGAATTCCAATATGGCTGCTGGCTGTTGAAACATTGATAGTCACTGTCTTGGTTTCTAAAGGACAAAGGTTACTGAAATTTGGTACACAAGGGTATTTTGATATGCTGAATTAATAATACAGTTATTCAGAGATAATAATTAATACACTAGTTGTTAATACATAATACAGTTAATTTAATTCTACTCTACATTTCACCCCCCACCAAATACCATCACCACAAGTCCTGAAAAATAAAGAACCAGTGTTGTATAAAGTACCGGAAAATCACACTTAAGTAAAAGTACAGATACCCATTAAAAAATGACTTTGGTAGGAGTTCAAGTAACTGAAATGCTACTTAAGTAAAAGTCTTAAAGTATCTAGTATTTATTGTAGTTATGTATGACAAGTAATGTACAACTAAATGTACTCAAGTATTGAAAGTAAAAGTACAAGTAAATGTTAATAATCAAAAGCGGACTGATTTTTTTTAAATAAAAATTTATCTAGGCTTGTAAATGACTGGCAGTATTAGTCAAAATACTGAAAATTGTGCACATCACACAAAACCACTTCAGCAACAAGGTTTCAAAACCTAAACCAGAGTAGGCTACTCACTAGGTGTTCACAGGAAACATTTATTTCTATATGTATTTATTATTTTCATGTTACATGGTTTTATCTTTTCTGTTGTGTTTTGTTTCATTAGGTTATTTTTGTCTCTTTCTCTAAAATTCTATTGTAACATTATTAGTCTATTATTATTTGCTATTAGTGTCTATTATGTAGACTATTGTTGTTGCTCACTAGGTGTTCACAGGAAACATTTATTTATATATGTATTTATTTATTTTCATTGTTACATGGTTTTATCTTTCTGTTGTGTTTTGTTTCATTAGGTTCTTTTTGTCTCTTTCTCTAAAATTCTACTGTAACATTATTAGTCTATTATTATTTGCTATTAGTGTCTATTATGTAGACTATTATTGTTGTTGCTATAATATATGAATAAAAATAAATTTAAAAAATTACAATTTGACTCTTTTATGACAACGAACACTGAGCCATTAGTTATACAGAAAACAAATCAACACAAACGTGCTGATGCGAACAGCTTAATGCTAACTTTAACATTGAAAACGCCATAGACATGCTAACGCATTAGCATCGGCCCCGTTTTTAAGTTATAAAATACATCTATCATCTGTTTAAGAAGACCATAACAGGTCAGTTTAACATAAAAATATTAAATATTACTCACAGACATATGCTCTTCATGGTTTTAGCGGGGGAAAATTAGGATAAAGCAAAATAAAATCCACAAATCATAGATCGAAGCACTGCTTCGACCTGCGAATCACTGCTGCGATTGGTTCAAGGTTCAAAGCAGAAAAGTTGATTACAGACCTGCTGCAGGTCTGTAATCAATGTAGAGAAATGATCATTTTCCTGACAAATACCCCCCAAGTGCTCAACTGCAAAAAAGCCTACCGGACATGCCTCATGACAAATCGGCCTGACTTCGTTGCAGTCACTAGTAATCAGTGGTGTCTCTGGGTGAAAACATGACTTTTTTTCGTGTGTGTTTTTTTTTGTTGTTTTGTTTTTTGTAACGAGTAACGGCATGGTGCATAGAAAATGTATCGGAGTAGAAGTATGCAATTAACGTCAGAAATGTAGTGAAGTAAAAGTGAAAGTAAGCTGAATTAAAAAAACTAAAGTACAAAGTCTCCCAAAACGTACTTAAGTAAGGTAGTGAAGTATTTTTACTTCATTACTATACAACACTGTCAAGCACACAAGTTAAGAAATTAGTGGAATTAAGAGTGTCAGGCCTATTGTTATTCAAAGCTTCTATCGCCTAATATTATTGTATTATCAACAACGTGAAATACACTCTTTAACAAGCTTTTCACATAGGAACAGTAAGTCCCTTCGACTGCTCCGTTGTTTTCACTCGGTGTCGCCACAGCAAATCCAAGGTGGATCTGCATGTTGATTTGGAACAGGTTTTACGCCGGATGCCCTTCCTGACGCAACTCCACATTACATGGAGAAATGTGGCAGGGGTGGGATTTGAACCCAGAACCTTCCGAACTGAAACCAAGCGCATTAACCACTTGGCCACCACCTGAAAATTAGGAAAACAGGTTAAGGTATGTCAGCCAGTCTTAAGTGTGAAATATCTCCCTGTACTCGATGATATTCTACGCTATCAAAATATTGCTGCATATAATTTGCATTTCATCAAAATCAACAGATTAAAACCTGTTTCACAGTGTTAGCATGTTTAGCCAGGACCCTTATGGACTGTCATTGTCCTGCAAAGGTATTAGTACTGGTGTAGGGAAAATATATGCACACTACATAACTATATTTCTTTGAACAAGTTCTTATTTGAAGTCCTTCCATTTTCAGAGGTCATGTTTAATTGCTGAATTCTGAATGTTGAGATTATTGTTAATACAAATTGTGATTTTATGGCTTTCTTTATGGCCCCTTCACACACGAAGTTGGGCAAATGAAGCAGAAACCAGGCGGAAAAAAAAAAACAAATTGGCGATCTGGGAAAAATTCCACCTGCTGTTGGAAGGGACACTGTCAGGCAGAGAGGACGCAACATGCAAACTCACAGGCAAGATGTTTGAGTATAAAAGGAAGGATCTTTAATGCTGATGAGGGTACGGTACACAGGCAAGCAGTCCACGGTGCAAAAGCACAGGCAAGAGTGAGGCAATATGATGTGGTCCAAAACAAGCAGGGTTCAGTACGCGGGCAAACAGGGCAATCAGAGCAGAGGCAAAAAGCAGGTCCAAAAAACAGAACAGGGGTCAAGATACACAGCCAGGCAAACAACAGAACTTTGACGAGAGCTGGTAAGTAACAAAGTCGACAAGCAGGGAGGAAGTGAATAGAAGCAGTTTAAATAAGGAAAGGTGGTGATTGGATATTAGATGCATGTGGTGAGAGAAGGATCTGGAAAGGAGGTGTGGTCAGGTGAATCCAAGAGGGGAAAACAGAGGCAAGAGAAAGAGTGAACATGGCAGACAGAGTCGAAGACGAAACAGGCATGTGCAAGAGTGTAAGTGCATGAAAGAGCCAGACGAAGACAGGATGAGACAGGCAGGTGTAAGTGAGAAGTGAAAGCATTACTAACGATGATAACTAATGACTACAAAAAGGAAACACAAACTGGCAATACAAACTAGAACAGAACTGAAAAGTGAACCATCTGAAAATAAGTACTGAAACAAAACTACATAGAAACTGATAAGAGAGCAATAAGAAAACAAACACTAAGACAAAACTAAACTGGAACTGACTAAGACTCAGAAAACAAAGTGGCTAACCAAACTATAAGTAAAACAGAGACTGATTAACAGAAAACAAAACCCGATACTACAACATAACTGATAATATCATAAATGAAAAGAACAAAATAAACAAGTGATAAACTAATGATAAAGAATGAAAACACAGACTGGCTGTACAAAACAAGAACAGAACTGAATCATGGCTAAAGTATGAAAAGTAATAAAGATACAAAGTGGCAAAAAAAAAAAACCCCCAAAAAACCAAACATTAAATAAGTGACAAAAATAAACTACTAGTAAATCAAGGCCGGGGCAGACGGTTGGCAAAAGAAAGGAGGAAAAATTAAACCATAACCCAAATCAAGGCCAAAACCTGACAGACACACACTCAGACAGGTGTGAATGTTTCAGTGGCGCTGTTGTATCATGCATGCTCGTGTGCGCCTACACGAACACAGTGTGAGCAAGTGGAAAGTGTGACACCACATCATGCTCCGCCACATCAGCAGAGCAATTAGATGCTAAACATATGTACATAAATCAACAAAAATATTCATTAATTCATCTTCAACCACTTATCCGAGACTGGGTCACTGAAAATATGTAAACATAAAATAATGCAAGAGCACACAGTCAGAACATTATAGGAACAATAAATGCACTGTTTAAATGTAACACAATGTTACTGGTCATGAATCTGTTCATTCTCACTGTAAAAAAAAAAACACTGCAGTTTCTAATATTTATTTCCTGTTATAAAGAGCGACAATACAAGTATTATCCTCCTGTTCCTCTGTACATAACCCATGAAAATTCAGTAAGGTATGTCTTCTATAATACATTCCAATTCTAAGGTAAAACTCTACTAGTGTATAATAAGGTATATCTAATTATCTAAAAAAAAGAAGAAGAGTAGAATAGAGTAGAGCAGAGCCACTTAGGTGCCTGGTCTTGAGAAGCAGGGATGGTTGGTTGAAAAGCTTTTTATTCCATGGGAACTCTCCCTACCCAGCCAAATGGCTCAAGAAAATGGACAGCATGTATATAAGTGACATTTACACAATAAGGGCAATAATAAACAACATATACAAGAAAAATAGTTAGTACATAATATTATAGGTGTTAGCTTCTAAAACCTAAATATTCATACAGGAGAAGATTGTATTATACGTATACCCAGTCTGTGAACTAGTAGTAAAATTAAATTATAGCTAGTAGGCTAAGCTATAAATATGGTTATTTTATTATAGAAACAGAAGTTATGATGTAATATGTTTCAGGTTTCTATCTAAAGTTCAGCCTGCTAGCTTACTATAGGAAGACTAAATACATATTCTATATGCTATCTAATGGAAACCCCAAACTTAGATACTATATGTTGATATCTATCAAAGAACCCATAAAGTGAAGATTCATTAAAAATCTATACCATGTAAAATAAAAATGTAAATCACGAAAATAAGCTAACTATAGCTAGATGAGCTACCGTTAAACAGAGGTGTCAAATAACGAAGTACAAATACTTCGTTACTGTACTTAAGTACACTTTTTAGGTATCTATACTTTACTCCTTTACTTATTTTTCTGCCTACTTCTGACTTCTACTCATTACATTTTCACACAAGTATCTGTACTTTCTATTCCTTACATTTTTAAAACAAACAGCCTCGTTACTCTTGCCTTCAGTTTAATGTTTATATATATATATTTCACGTCATGTGCGCCTGTAATCAACTTTTCTGCAGCGCGGCTTTGCTTTGAACCGTGAACCAATCCAAGCAGTGGTTCGCAGATTGAAGCAATGCTTCGACCTATTGCTTCGTTTATTCTTTCTTTCTTTCGCTTAATTTTCCCCCGCTAAAACCCTATAGAGCATACTTCTGTGAGTATTATTTATCTTTTCTATGTTAAACCGACCTGTTATGGTCTTCTGAAACAGTTGATAGATGTATTTTATAACTTAAAAACGGGAGCGACGCTAATGCGTTAGCATGTCTATGGCATTTTCAATGTTAAAAGTTAGCATTAAGCAGCTCTCATCACGTTCGGGTGCATTTGTTTTCAAATTGTAATATTTCTTAAATTTATTTTTGTTCATATATTAATAATCTAATGATTATTATATACAATTTTAGAGAAAGAGGCAAAAAGAACCTGAATAGAAACACAACAGAAAATATAAAAGCAACTAACAATGAACATACATAAATAAATACATACATACATACATAAATGTTTCCTGTGAACACCTAGTGACTATTACACCTCCACTTCATCCCTGTCTTATTTAATGACAATTTGTTTCAGTCAAACCATATTTTCAATGTGTTAATTTCTTCAGTGATTTCCTCCAGAACTATCTGCCAGACTAGAAAACTGCTGCATCCTTGTAAGAGCAGAATACTACTGGAATGAATCTGAATAAGGAAAGTTTTTTTTTTTTTTTCCTTCACTAAATGGATGCTGCACTCACTGCAGTTGATTGTCTGGAATAGTCCCAGATTGCATTTCAGAGCTTCTAGAATTGAAACATTTTCATGCAGGTGGTGTTGGGGGGTAATTTTGGGTTTTGGGTCTTGGGCCACATGTAGAACGAATCAGTTTTTAAATTAAGCTTTCAATTCATATAGTGGCATCTACCTTTTTTTTTTTCTTAAAGGTTACTTTATACTTTTATACTTTAAGTAGGTTTTGGAGTACATACTTTTTCACTTTTACTTGAGTAAAGAAGTCAAGTTGATACTTCAACTTTTACCAGAGTGTTTTTAAACTGCAGTATCTATACTTCTACTTAAGTAACAAATGTGTGTACTTTTGACACCACTGCCGTTAAATTATCCGTTAATAAGCCAACCGTACCTTGCTAGCCAACAAGGTTAAAACAAAGCCGGTAACTAATGTATAAAGTACAATAGCGTTAACCCTACAATAACAATAACGGTATTAACAAATACATGTAACAAAAAATGTAAACAAAAGTGTGTATTAACGTTAGATTCCCAAACAGAACAGAACCGACTATATTGTTAGCTATGATAAATGGTGCTGATAAGTTCATGTTAGCTGTAAGGTTTAACTAATTGTACCCCACTCCTCCATTTTTACCACTATTAAATGTTAAAAAAAGAATAAGAAGGAGTTAAAGCGTGCTGAAATGTATATGGAGACATGATATAAGTACCTTAGTGAAAGGATATAGAGGTGGAACAGCTCCCGGCTAAAGAGAGCTCGGGGCTCGTGGCTGCAGTGACATGTAGTTTGTTTACGTCCATGGTCATGGATGTAAACAAGGTAATGGACGGATATGAATGAAGCCATGCACTCATATCATCTCCACATCAGCCAGCTTGTGTTTCCAGCTGTCCAGCGAGCAGCACGCTGAAGGACACTGCGTCATGTGGACTATAACTCATGGTGTACGTGACATTCAGATTGCCAGCTGAGTGATCACATGATCAGACGGATCTTTTAACAAGGTGCAGCCTGCCTGATGATGTGCACGCTGACACAGTCACTACTGCCCGTGTTGCAAAGGAAGCTACACTGTTCCTGTCACCGAATGGCAAGTAATTGATAATAAATCCTATTTGAAATGACCCCTGCAATTACCTTGCCCATCACAGAGGCTGATTTAATATCCCTATAGTTGTTGCAAACCTGGAGCTCACCCTTACCAGAGAGGCACAAGTCCTTGCTTCCAATGTGTTGAGATGGTACTAGCTTCCCAGGTGAAAAAGATGACTTGCAACGCCAAAAGAACGACATAGGAGGTTTCCAACATCCTGTAAGGAGGACCAGCCTTCCACAACTGCTCAAAGTACCAAGTCCAGCAGAACACTACAACAGAATAATCTGTTAGGAGTAAGGTACCCCCGTCATGACAACAGTATGATGAGATGAGGTGAAGGCTTACAAGAACACAGTGGTTTAATTCCTTTGTAAAACAGCCAAGGGCCCCTCAAACAAAAATGATGTCACCTGCTCATATATTCCTCCAGCAAATGTCTCCATGGTTGTGATCAGTGCCATCACAGCCCAGTTTATCAGCTCCTCATACAGCCCTCGATTTCCACCAAGCCATGCAGTATGACTCCTCTGGATGATATTCAGACTGTACTCAGAAAAGAATCAACTCTTCCTCTGAACAATGAAGACTGCAGTTCAATTCCTGCCAACTTTAAGGATTTTATCTCAAAAGAACTCATACATTCCATTCGGGTCAGAAGTTATGTCCATGTTTGCAAGTCCTCCAACCACATTTCCTGCAAACTCCAGCGAAACAGTTTCATATTGATGTCAAGGCAGACTGAGTCTGGGACATTGACCAGACAGCAGTCTGCGGGTCATCAAGTAGAGCTTTAACATGATTATAACAGATCTGTGGTCATAGGTCACAAACTGGGCACTTCTGTTCACCCTACATACAGTTTTGCAGGAGTCTTCAGCAGCTTCCCAGAAGATCATAATTAATCTCCTTAGGTACACCACTGGTATTAGAATTCCATGTCCAGTGGGGACTACACCCAAATTTATTGAAATGTCCAGAGGTATTGAACAATTGGTTGTTCAGTTTTTTCTACCTTTTATGTTTTCATAAAAGGTACACATTCTCAAAGACCAACAATTCTGTCAGAGTTTTTAAAAACATTATCCTGCTGTGAAAAATAATTTATGCCTCACACAGTAATTTTCAACTTTTGTGACGTGTACCAGAAATACCATTCCAAATACTTTAATTTTTTGGAGATTATTAAAAACAAGCCCACCCTTAAACTGCCACCACAGTTTATATGTAATGTGCAAAATAGATATGTTGGTTTATATTTTTGAGATAGTGCTTTTACTAATTAATCTTTGAAAACTAGGCGAATACAGTGAGGTCCATAAGTATTCGGACAATGACACATTCATGTAAATTTGCCTCTGTGCACCAGAATGCAGTTTCAGACCACAGCAGCACATCTAAGACTAAATAATGTGATTAGATGGCAAAGTAAAACCTCTTAAATCATTCTAAAGTCAGTTTTATGCAGAAATGAGGCCATTTTAAGCAGAAATAAGGCGATAATCAGTGAGCTGCTACTGACACTCTGAAATGACGCAGGTGCCGCAGCACGTCAGACCATGGGCGCCACCAAGGGGGTGCTAGAGCTCCCCCTGGATTTGTCATAGCACCCCCAAGAAAATTATTCCTCATTTATTATTTTAATTTAATTCCATCCCATGTTTTTAAGGCCTTGTCTACACTGAAACTGAACTTCTGCTATAGAATGTTTTTCTTTGTCATTTTCAAAAAGTGTTCCATTCAAGAAATATCTCTGTTTTCAAAGATCCATTGAAACCATGTGAAAATGCTGTAGTACACATGCCAGGCTTATATGTAGTGCTGTAATGCTTCTACAAAAAATGGAGAAGACATGGGGCTAATGTAGCAATGAAAGCTAACATTTTAGAAGCCGGCTCACGGATTAAATAAAGTATTTTAATCAGACCTGTTGCCAGAATTCATTGTCACAGATGAAAACTGTTCTCCACGACACTTGTTTTGGAAGATGACATCTGGAAATGCGTTAATCCGTTATGACGTTAGTTACTTGTTAAAGGTTTTATTTTTTAAGTTTTTTTAAAGAGCTTTAAGGAAGCCCCTCAGTGTCTCTGCTCTGGGTGAGTTTCTCAGACTGAGCTGGAGGACACCAACACTTTGTCCCACCACCAACAAAAAGAAAAAAAAAAAGAAGCAAAATTAGACTATTAAATGACACTGTTAACAACATGTTACAGAGGCAGCGTGATGATGTCATCTTTTCAGTTTTCCACAGTAAGACACTTCTGGCATTTTCAGATTTATGTGATTAGACAAATATTCCACTCATAAAAGAAATTAAACACTGATCAACAGAACTCATTGTTTTACACAAAATGAGTGTATCGTGACGTTCAATGACATCAGGTTCAACAATGTCATGATAAATTTTATTTATAATGCACCTTTCATTAATAAAAATCTTAAAGTGCTAGAGGAAAAAATAAAGGATAAATAAGGGAATGAGGACGTGCGCGCGCATGTGCGCGCCTGCACAAGGACGTGCGTGCTTGCGTGTACATGTGTGTGCGTGCGTGCACGTGAGAGTGCAATGGTACCAAACGTATGGAACCAAATTTGCACTCTAAATGGAACCAAGCCGCACTCTGAATGCAATGCAACACAAATGGGATGAATTAGTCAATGTCATGTGACATACAAAGCACCAATCAAAAGACAAGAATCCACTCAGCCATTATATATCTCATGTATATTGTTCATGTAGCTAAAGGCAATTCACAACAGCATTGTAATACAAAAGGGCCAGCGTCACGACAAAGACTTTTATTGTGTAAGTCAATGCATCATTTTTCTATGAGACAAAGTAACTTGACAGCACTGAGAAGACATTAGCTAAAATCCATACTTTGCTTTAAAAAAAAAATAACACCAGCAGTGAGATGAACACCATTTGGATCAAGTTCCAGTAGTTGTTAAGCTGACAAAAATGTTATTTCCTGCTTTATGTTTATAACAGGGATGCCCATGTTCAGTCCTCGAGATCTGCCTTCTTGACACGCTTAGTTGTCTCCCTGTTCCAACACAGCTGAATCCAATGAAAGACTCATTAGCAGGCTTTTAATGAGCCTTTCATAAGAGGCAATGATATGTTGCACCATGATATGTTGGAGATGGTGCACCATCTGGGGGTATGTTGGCTCAGAGGGTGGGGTTGGGGGTGGGGGACTTTGGACAGACCTGGTAAGCCTAAATGGATAGTGCCATCCATTTGGGTCAATTTCAATTTCTTTTCATTTATATAGCACCAAATCACAACAGAGTTGCCTCAAAGCGCTTCACACAGGTGAGGTCTAACCTTACCATCCCCCAGAGCAACAGTGGTAAGGAAAAACTCCCTCTGAGGAAGAAACCTCAAGCAGACCAGACTCAAAGGGGTGACCCTTTGAGTCAATGGATGATAGTGCCAAATAGAGCCCACTTTCCAACATATCTTCAACTCACACCTCTGCTGGAACTTTTCTGGCATCCCTGTACAGGTTGGGGGCATTGAACCAGAATGGGAAATGTTCAAAGCTTCCATTGCTGAAAGTGCAGTGGGGAGCTGTGGCCTGAAGATCTTAGGTGCATCAATGGGCAGCAATCCTTGAACACCATGTGGACACCGGTGGTCAGGGAAGCAATCCAACTGAAGAAGGAGTCCTTCCAGGATATGTTATCTTGGAAGATTACGGAGGCACTTGCAAGGTACCGACTGGCCCAAAGGGTGGCAGCCTTGGCTGTGAGGAAGGCAAAGCAGTGGGCATGGGAGGAGTTCAGAGTGACTATGGAGAAGGACTGTTGGTCGGCACCAAGATGCTTCTGGTGGGCTGTGAGGCACCTCAGGAGAGGAAAACGGGAAGTCATCCAAGCTGTATACAGACAATCAGCTGTATACAGACCTCAACAGACAATTGGTTGCTGGAAGGAACACTTTAAGGAACTTCTGCATCAGACTGGGGCAGCCTCTGTAGTACGGGCAGAGCTGGAAGCTGATGGGGGTTCATCATCAATATCCCCGGTGGGAGTCACTGAGGCAGGCAAACAACTCCACAGTGTCAAAGCAGCAAAAGATTGATGAGATCCATCCAGAAATGCTGAAGGCTGTGGGCGTGGAGGGAGTGTCTTGGAGGAGACACTGCGTGGAGGTCTGGGACAGTGCCTAAGGAGTTGCAAACTGGGGCGGTGGTCCCAAAATTTAAAAACATGGACCAGAGAGTGTGTGCGAATTACAGGGGCATCACACTACTCAGCCTCCCTGGTAAAGTCTACTCCAGGGTACTGAAAAGGAGGGTTCGTCTGATAGCCGAACCTCTGATTGAAGAGGAACAGTGCAGGTTCCAACCTGGCCATGGAACAACCGACCAGCTCTTCAGTTTCAGAAGGATTCTGGAGGGGGCCTAAGAGTATGCCCATCCAGTCTACATGTGTTTTGTGGACTTGGAGAAGGCATATGATTGGGTTACCCCGTGAGATATTGTGGGAGGTGCTGCGGGAGTATGGATTGAGGGGGGGTCCCTTCTCAGGGCCATGCAATCTCTGTTCTCACAAAGTAAGAATTGTGTTTAGGTTCTCGGCAATAAGTCAGACTCGTTTCTGGTTGGGTTTGGCCTCCGCCAGGGCTGTGCCTTGCCATCAATCCTGTTTGTGATATTCATAGACAAGATATTGAGGCGTAGTCAGGGGAGGAGGGTCTTCATTTTGGTGGGCTCAGGGTCTCATCACTGCTTTTTGCAGTTGATGTGGCCGTGTTGGCTTCACTGGCCTGTGATCTCCAGCACTCACTGGGTTGGATCGCAGCCGAGTGTGAAGCAGCTAAAATGAGGATCAGCACCTCTAAATCTGAGGCCATGTTTCTCAGCAGGAAGCCAATGGATTGTCTATTCCAGGTAGTTAATGAGGCCTTGAGTGAAGGAGTTTGAGTACCTTGAGGTCTTACTCATGAGTGAGGGCACAATGGAGTGTGAGATTGGCTGGAGAATCAGCACAGCAGGGACAGTATTTGCTCTACTGTACTGCTGTGATGAAAAGGGAGCTGAGCCAAAAGGCATCTCCCCAGTCTGAGGTCAAGAGCACTCTGGAGCAGGTTTTCATCCAGGATGTCTCTGTGCATTGCAGCATTCATGTTTCCCTCAATCCTGAGTAATCTCCCAGTTCCTGCTGCTGAAAAAACATCCCCACAGCATGATGCTGCCACCACGATGCTTCACTGTAGGGATGGTGCCTGGTTTCCTCCAAACATGATGCCTGGCATTCACGCCAAAGAGTTCAATCTTTGTCTCATCAGACCAGATAATTTTGTTTCTCATGGTCTGAGAGTCCTTCAGGTGCCTTTTGCAAAGGAGTGGTTTCTGTCTGGCCACTCGACCATACAGTCCTGATTGGTGGATTGCTGCAGAGATGATTGTCCTTCTGGAAGGTTCTCCTCTCTCCAGAGAGGAATGCTAGAGCTAGGTACTTGTTCACTTCCCTGACTAAGGCCCTTTCCCCCGATCACTCAGTTTAGAAGGGCGGCCAGCTCTCGGAACAGTCTTGGTGGATCTGGACTTCTTCCATTTATGCATGATAGAGGCCACTGTGCACATTGAGACCTTCAATGCAGCAGAAATGTTTCTGTATGCTTCCCCAGATTTGTGCCTCAACACAATCCAGTCTCGGCGGTCTACAGACAATTCCTTTTACTTGATGCTTGGTTTATGCTCTGGCATGTACTGTCAACTGTTTACCCTTTTATGTCGACAGGGGTGTGCCTTTCGAAATCATGTCCAACCACCTGAATTTACCTATTAAGCTGTAAACATCACAAGGATTTTCAATGGTAACAGGGTGCACCTGATCTCCCTGCATCAATAAAATAGTTAGATTCTGTAGAGACTTTTAAGTCCAGACTTAAGACACACTTATTTTCCCTTTTGTATGGCTAGCATACTGGCATAGTATGATACTGTGCTTTTTACCCTTTTAAATTTATTTATTAGCAAAAAGAGCAGGCCGTGGGCTCAACTTTATCTTATGGCTGGGTCTTTTAGTGAGGCTTAGGGCTAGTTGCCGGCGATCACCTTAGTATTTCTTCTGTTTTGTTGTTGTTGTTGTTGTCGTTGTTGTTGCTTAATGCTGACTATACTATATTTGTTGTCTTTCTGATGCCTGATTCTGTTTTTTTTTTTTTTCTCTGTTTAAGGTAGTGGTGTCTTCTTCTGCAAGCCTTCCGTCCTGTGCACTGACATGGACTACCAAAATGACCTGTATATTCGTTTTGTCAATTGTATCGGTAGCATGGCCCAAGTAGAAGGTGACCCCTTTGAGTCTGGTCTGCTTGAGGTTTATTCCTCAGATCATCAGAGGGAGGCTTTCCTTACCACTGTCACTTGTGTGCTTGCTCTAGGGCACACCTGGGCATTTTACAGCCCGCGGACCAAATCCAGCCCTTTGGCTGACTCGGACCGGCCGCAAATACCTGGAAATTAAAGAATAAAATATTTACTATTCTATCAAGTTTGTGTTGCGGGTGACGTTCATCCACCTCCCAAGCCATTTGTGGCTGTGTGTGCGTGTCCTCTGGAGTATAGCAGAGTCTGGCACGGAGGGATTGCCCCACACCACACAGCCTGGTACTGCGCCATTGCGTGATGCATGCCACACAGCCGCACAGCCTGGCATGATGCTATCGCGTAATGTCAGGGCCTGGCACAGTGCCATCACATAGTGCATGCCACACAGCCTGGAACGGTGCCATCACGTTCACCACACAGCCTGGCATAGCGCCATCACATTCACCACACAGCCTGGCATGGCGCCATCACATTTGTCACACAGCTGCACAGCCTGACATGGCGCCATTGCGTAATGGCAGAGCCTGGCACGGACGTTTCGCTTGAAGTGAAACATCCTCACTTCAAGTAACCCAGTCCAGTCGAAGATTCACGCTTCTCTACTATGGAAACCACCTGGACAAATAAGAGCCTACACAGATACATACATAAATACATGTAATCCACATGTTCTAAGTAATCCTACCCAACCTTGTCCGTGGGGAACTATCCATGAGGACAGTGACGGAGATGATGGATGGGGCCATGGATCCAGGGCTGGAGACTGTTTGGTTTTATCACTACTTTCGATCCCGTGATCATGAATGTTTCGTTTTCACACTCATGCGCTCTTGGTGCGCAGGCTTTTCAGTGATGGGAAAGGTGCAGATCATTCGTCCACCTTTTCCTGACTTTTTGACTTTTTCTACTTCGTTCTGCTGTGCTATGTGACTAAAAAGATTAATCCAGGTTTTGAGTATATTTCTTATTGTTACATGGGAAACAAGGTACCAGTAGATTCAGTAGATTCTCACAAATCCAACAAGACCAAGCATTCATGATATGCACACTCTTAAGGCTATGAAATTGGGCTATTAGTAAAAAAAAAGTAGAAAAGGGGGTGTTCACAATAATAGCAGCATCTGCTGTTGACGCTACAAACTCAAAACTATTATGTTCAAACTGCTTTTTTAGCAATCCTGTGAATCACTAAACTAGTATTTAGTTGTATAACCACAGTTTTTCATGATTTCTTCACATCTGCAAGGCATTAATTTTGTTGGTTTGGAACCAAGATTTTGCTTGTTTACTAGTGTGCTTTGGTTATTGTCTTGTTGAAACACCCATTTCAAGAGCATGTCCTCTTCAGCATAAGGCAACATGACCTCTTCAAGTATTTTGACATATCCAAACTGATCCATGATACCTGGTATGCGATATATAGGCCCAACACCATAGTAGGAGAAACATGCCCATATCATGATGCTTGCACCACCATGCTTCACTGTCTTCACTGTGAACTGTGGCTTGAATTCAGAGTTTGGGGGGGTCATCTCACAAACTGTCTGCGGCCCTTGGACCCAAAAAGAACAATTTTACTCTCATCAGTCCACAAAATATTCCTCCATTTCTCTTTAGGCCAGTTGACGTGTTCTTTGGCAAATTGTAACCTCTTCTGCACGTCTTTTAACAGACGGACTTTGCGGGGGATTCTTGCAAATAAATTTGCTTCACACAGGCGTCTTCTAACTGTCACAGCACTTACAGGTAACTCCAGACTGTTTTTGGTCATCCTGGAGCTGGTCAATGGGTGAGCCTTTGCCATTCTGTTTATTCTTCTATCCATTTTGATGGTTGTTTTCCGTTTTCTTCGACGCGTCTGTTTTTTTTTTGTCCATTTCAAAGCTTTGGAGATCATTGTAGATGAACAGCCTATAATTTTTTGCACCTGCGTATATGTTTTCCCCTCTCCAATCAACTTACTGTTTTTTTTTTTTTTTTAACCAAAAATCTCAAATTTTTTGTTGCATTGTCATTTTGCGGTATTGTGTGTAGAAGTTTGAGGAAAAAACATAAATTTCATCCATTTTGGAAAAGCACAAAAAGTAAAGACCTGTGAATATTTTCAGGATGCACGGTATATGGTTTATCAATTTCACTTCATGCAGATTTATAGTAAAACAGGCACAGAGTAATACCGATAAACATATCAGTCAATAAAAACATTGTATTGCTATTAGTAGTAGTACATACAAAAAAAGTCTTGTGCACTTTTACTCTAATGGTGTTGGTGCATTCCATCCTCATTCTGTGTAGCTTAGCCCCTGGCCTGCACAGAGAGCACAAAGAATCTAGAACTTGTGGAAAGCACTACCCGATTGACAGTTAAGAAGGTTTTAGCTGTTTGTTTGTTTTTTAATTCACCACAGATGTACTGCTATTCTCTGTTTTTGGCTGATGTTGGCTCTGTGCTAACATAGCCAGATGAAAACAAAGCATAAATATGCTGTTGTTTATTGTCTCAACACCACACTGTGAGACTTTTAAAGCACTTAAAGCTGCTGCAAAATACACCAGACTAAAGGATATATAGAAAATACTCGGACAGGATTACCAGTATAGAATGGGTAAAATAACTATTGAACACATCACCATTTTTCTCAGCAAATATATTTCTAAAGGTGATATTGACATGAAATTTTCACCATGTCTGTAACAACCAAACTAATCCACACATACAAAGAAATCAAACCATAAATGCCCCTGAAATGACACAGGGAACAAGTACTGAACACCTGGAGATAGATGCAAAAAGGCACGGAAAGACAAGACACCAGCTTCAGTAATTAGAAAGTAATCCTGCCCCTTGTCAGTGAAAATTAACATCAGCTGGTTCAGTCCCAACGGATGGCCTCTAAAAAGGTGCCTCATTACCAAGTGTTATGAGAGCAGCTAATGCTTTAGGAGTGCTTCTCTTTAAGAGAGAGAGCTCTGTGTGCTGTGATGACATCACTGTGTGTATGTGCGGGCTGAGCGGGAGAAGATGAGAGTGGAACAGAACAGGTTAGCAGGGAGAGAGATAAATATCAGAAAGAAAAGTGTGACTGTACGGAAGAAGAGTTCGGTTAATAACTGCTGTGAATTAGAAGGGCAAGGTGTGTCTGTCTGTCTGTTCACTGGTTGCCGTGCAGAGTCAATCGGGTTGTTGAACCTGAAGCTAATTCAGCCCTGGAGGACAACCTAATGTTTTCCCCTACGCTCCAGAACCACAGTCCAGGTGCCAAGTAGGAAAGTTCAACACAAGGTATCACACACGAAACATCTCATGATGAGTAAAAGCAAAGAGCTCTCTCAACCTTGTTGTTGCAAAGCATACTGTTGACATTGGTTACAGTAGGATTTCCAAACTTCTGAATGTTCCAGTGAGGACTGTTGGGGGCATAAACCGAAAGTGAAAAGAACATAATTTCACCATAAACTGGCCATGACCAGGTGCTCCTCACAGGATTTCTGACAAAGGACTGAAAATAACTATAAGAAGAGTTGTCCAAGAGTCAAGGACCACTTGTGGAGAGCTTCAGAAAGACCTGGAATTAGCAGGTACAATAGAGCAACGCAGTCTCGTTTGAACCCCAGCGTGATATTGCTGAATTTGACCACTTCCGGGGACAGCCTGCCATTGTGCAACACAAACATGGTATTACTTCACACAGAAAAATTGTGTACTGTTTTGTTTTTGGCTGCAGTCATCGAAGCATTTGCGAAAAGTGCAGTTTTTTCGGTTTCCACTGGAGATGAGGAGACAAGGCAAATGGGAGAGGTTGTGTTGGTAAGTTTTAGCCTACACACTTTGACAGAGTAGTTGTGTTCTCTCGCCTGCACAACCGCCTCGACTTGTTTGAGCTCTGGGTCATAGACAAACCACATGTCTGCTTTCCACCACATCATCACTTTTTCCTTTGCATTTTCACTTTGTTTGCAATGTTGTTTGCCCAAAAACTCAGAGAAAGTGCCATTTTTCTGATGGGGACATACGAGGGCTGTCCCTGGATGTAGGCTTATTGCATCATATTTTCACCCTTTAGCACCCACCCTCAAATGAGACTGCACTGCCCAATGGTTTGAAAGAAAACAATGCTCTTAACCATCATGGCCTGTATGCAGGCTCACCATGCAAGTCTCCATTGCTGAAGAAAAACATTTTGAAGCTCATATAAAGTTTGCTGCACAACATTTAGACAAGCCTGTGAAAATCTGGGAGAATATAGTCGGTCAGATGAGACTAACATTGAACTCTCTGGATGCCATAATACAGCACTGGTAAACTGCATATAATTGAAGGAAAAATGAATGGAAAAATGTACTGAGCCCTTCTTGCTAAAAATATGCTGCCATCTACCAGGATGATGAAGATGAAATGAGGGTAGGCATTTCATCAAAACAATGATCCCAAACACACAGTCAAGGAAACTCTCAATTGGTTTCAGATAATGAAATTAAAGCTGCTTGAACAGCCCAGGCAATCAGCTGACTTGAATCGAATAGAAAATCTATTGAAAGAACTAAAGATCAGCATTCTTAATAGACATCCACAGAACCTTCAAGACTTGAAAACTGTTTGTGTGAAAGAATGGGCCAAAATCACACTTGAGCAATGTGTGGGACTAGTTTCTCAATACAGAAGATGACTTGAAGCTGTTATTACCAACAAAGGCTTTTGTATGAAGTATTAAATACATTTCAGTAAGTGTGTTCAATACTGTCATTCCATTTTATTACACACAACTTAATTTCTGCACTTATTTGTTTTGGTTTCTGTCAGGGTCTGAGATTTTGTCATGTTATCTGTTTTATTTTCTGGTCTGTTTTATTTTTTGTTCATTGGTTTTCTTTGGGTGTTTATTCTCTTGCTGGTTTTTTCCTGCTTGGGTGTGTCTGTTCCTTTCTCTCTTGTCTGTCGCTTGGCTCTTGGTGGTGGGCGTTTCACTATTTCTGGCCAGACCCTTGTTCTGGTGGTTTCCATGTACACCTGTTCCTAATTTGCAACTCATCACCTGGGGTTAAATAGACAGTCACCCTCTCTACTTTTAAGATTAGGCTTAAAACTTTCCTTTTTGCTAAAGCTTATAGTTAGGGCTGGATCAGGTGACCCTGAACCATCCCTTAGTTATGCTGCTATAGACGTAGACTGCTGGGGGGTTCCCATGATGCACAGTTTCTTTCTCTTTTTGCTCTGTATGCACCACTCTGCATTTAATCATTAGTGATCGATCTCTGCTCCCCTCCACAGCATGTCTTTTTCCTGGTTCTCTCCCTCAGCCCCAACCAGTCCCAGCAGAAGACTGCCCCTCCCTGAGCCTGGTTCTGCTGGAGGTTTCTTCCTGTTAAAAGGGAGTTTTTCCTTCCCACTGTAGCCAAGTGCTTGCTCACAGGGGGTCGTTTTGACCGTTGGGGTTTTACATAATTATTGTATGGCCTTGCCTTACAATATAAAGCGCCTTGGGGCAACTGTTTGTTGTGATTTGGCGCTATATAAAAAAAATTGATTGATTGATTGATTGATTGATTGATTGATGTGCCTTGTGCCTTCTCTCCACCTCATTGTGTGCCTGACCTCCTGCCTGTTTGATCGACCATGCCTTAGCCTGATGTTTTTTGTACTGCTGTGTTTTTTGGACTGCCTACTCGTGTACTGACCTCTGCTATCCACCCCAGTAAAGCCTTTTAAAAACAAAAGCTGCTTGTTCCAGCCCTGCATTAGTGTCCAACTGTTCCTGACCAACCTGCCTGACAGTTTCTTTGAATGTGTGTATTACGTGGATTGCTACTGACATCCGGTGAAAATTTCATGTCAACAGCCCCTTTACAAATATACTACAGGGTGCCCACAAAAACACTCCCCGATTTCACAATGAACTGATATCTAAACTAATTCAAATGTCTTGATAAACATGTTGTGAACTGATTCTCTAAGTTATTTCATTTTTTTCAGGTGATTCAACATGTTTGACCTGAACACCACAGTTTCCAGCAGTTAGTTGTGGATGTTTCCACAACTAACTGCTGAGGGTGATGACTACCTTTTTACAGCAAGATGATGCTCTGCCACACTGGCAACTCGCTGTCAGGAGAATTCTCAATGAGCACCTGCACATTGCACCTCCACAAGCATCCCCCACCCATTAAATATTTCCAATGCAAAATGCTATGGCTCTGTATGCAAATGGAAAAATTAACAAAACAAATAAATAAGACAGTCAAACAGTACACATGTATTTGTGTATCACAGCACACTTCTTGAGAGTGTATACAGCCAAAAATCAACAACAAAAATAAAATAAAATTAATACATTTTAGCTGACAAAACACTTTAAGTTATCATTTCAGAGCTCAGAATGAAGGAGGACAAGTGCAGAAGTCTTTTGGAGTGACCTCTTTATTGAGTAGCCAGACACGCAAATCTCTTTTTATATTGAGGTGACTCCATCAGGTGCTATTTGGTGATAATAAATATAGCATGACTTCATGTTATATAAAACTAATCTCAGCAGCTCAGTCCAAACACGGAGTGTGAGGGCAGAGCAGCAGGGAAGTGAAGAGTAGGCAAAGGAGACTGCTCTGCTGTTCTCAGTACAGCCACAGATCCACACTTCTGTTCTCACCAGGATTTTTTTCACAGGATAGGGGAGACTTTAGTGCTGCATAGCCACGTGGCAAGCGCTGCAAGTGCGAGTACTCCTGGAGGGTCTGGGGGCATCCCCCCCATTTTTTATTTTTATTTTTAACCCTCTGAAACACTATTTCCTGCATTATGAGGAGCAATTCTTTTGAAGCAAAGCCCAAGATAACTTTGTTACAGCCTTACTTTAAAGCAAAAAGAAATGAGGCATCAGGCCAAAACACAGAAGACAAGAGTGTAGAAATATGTCAAAGGAGCATCAGCAATGCTAATGTATACACATTAGTTTTCTAAAGAAAATCCTTTCATTTTTCATTTCAGATTAGACAACTTGGAATTAAAATACCTTTAATTAAAAAAAATCTTTAGAAATTTTTGATGTTCATCTGTAAATTAGAACCATAACTTATCTGCTGTTGCTTCAGATGAGATGATTTATTAACATGATAATGAACCTTGGACATTTATTTTTAGAGAAATAAAATAGTGTGAAAATTAATTCATTAATTCATATCTGCATTTCAACCAGGAAAAAAGGTACAATAAATAAATAAATATATTTATTATAAACACAAGAGGAGATGGTGTAACAATGACTGCAGTGTCTGTTAATTAGGATTTCTAAATGTGACATAAACCTCATTAGTCCATGGGCCAAGCAGGTTTTCGGTACCACTTAAGGGGAACAAAAAGACACTTAGAATCTAGCCTCATTGTATCATGGCCTACACAAAATGTATGATAGCCATCCCAGGGTGGTAGCTGTAGCCAGGTAGGGATCAATGAAGAATTACACAGAGGTCAAATTTTTAAAATGCTCCAATCATGTTGAAAACTATCTATGATGGAATGTTCTGGAGTTATGGGGTCAAACAGCAAAATGGTGACAAAGGTCAATTTCAGTTTGTACAGGGGTCAAAAGTTAAAGTTGCTCCAACTTCAGTAAAAAATTATGCAAATTATTGAATTTGACTATTCTAGTGATTGTGAAAGGTTTGAAATTGTGCACAATAGGGGTGGGGCTTCTTCTACCTGCGCAAGTGTCTTATTGACTGAACTTTGATTTCATGAACATATTTAAAGATTCATTCATTTAATGTTAAAGTAGAAAAAGAAAGCTTTTCTCAAGGAATAAAATAGAGGCTCTTTAAAGAGCCTTTGTTTTATTCAGAAGCATAGAAGCGGGTGTGAGTTTTCAGAGACAACAGGTGAGCGGGACCCTCAGGACATTTAACTGGATGAAGGTCTCCTCGCCAGCTTCAACCTCTTAGTGGAGTTTTTGGAGACACTTTCCTCACATTTTGAAGAGCAGAGATGTTCTCTTCTTCTTTATGGACTTCAGGTTTTGGTGTTCAGCTCCATCACTGGAAGTTTTAGAAGTGCATCTGTATTTACAAGGCTCTCTGCACAGGAAATGTTGAAATGTTACTGATGTAGGACAAGTCAAGAAATAGGTTTCTTAAAATATAAAGAAACAGGAAACAGTGCCATGCTATTTTCTTTGTCTGATTAGTCAATAGTTAAAAATAATAATAATAATAAAAAATTCAAAGTTATTTAAAGTTGAGACTTTGAGACAGAGCAGTACCCATTAAAAAACTGTGTAGCTTAATTTGGTAAAAATAAAAATAGATCGAACAATTCACAAATATAAAACATTCACCCAGCTCGACCGAGTAACTGATTCAACATCCTGCAGCTAAAGTCTAAGCTAATGTTAGCTGATAAAACTTCAGTGGTGCACAAACGTCACATTTTTTTAGATAACTCACTCACCTCAGACAAATTTGCAGAAGCTCCATTGCTCAAACTGGGTGTGTGTATATATCCAAAAGTGAAGAATTTCGGACTGAGTGTGTCTGCTCGATCACACCGGCTGCTGTGTTTCTCTCTCTCTATCTCTCTCTCTGATGACTGATGTGGCTCTGTGGCAGGGCAAGCCATAGCTCCGTCTGGCTTATCCAAGCAGGGTGATGTCCGTCACTCATTCTTATGCCTTTTGCTCATTAATCTTGCGGTTATAACTCACAGATTGTTTCACTTTTTAATTTTCTTTTTTTTTTCAGGAACACTGTGGGACTTCTTCAACCTCCGGCAGAAATGCACCCGCTGAATCATCGTGCAAGAGGGATAATTAGCAATAAAATACATCTGCAACAAACTTACAATCATGAATACTTTGTGTTGTTAACTGGGACATTAAATAACGTGCAACATGTGCTTTAAAAAGAAAAGAAAAAAACAGAAAAGCCCCCCCTACGCTAGTTAAATCACATTTTAGGGGATCCAAATCACAGCGGAGGAGCCCCTATGTTCACCTGCTCTGGTAAGAACCCTGTCTGTGAGTGGCATGCTTCCTTAAACACAGTCACTGAATTTTAAAGTTGCAGGAGCTTTGATGCATATTTTGAACATGTCCAGAATACTTCTCTGACTGATTTTAATCTTGCATCACATCACCGAAAAACACTTCAACAGAAACATCTGAGTGAATGTGACTGGAATGGATCTCACAACTGCAAAATGAGTGTGTGAAGAAAAATAAAATTTTAAGTATGTTCACATTTCAATTAATTAACATTTTACTGCTTTATAGGCTGCATCCGGAAAGTATTCACATCACTTCACTTCTTCCACATTTTATGTTACAGCTTTATTCCAAAATGAATGAAATTCATTTTTTTCCCTCAAAATTGTACAACCCCAATTCCAATGAAGTTGGGATGTTGTGTGAAATGTAAATAAAAACAGAATACAATGATTTGCAAATCCTCTTCAACCTATATTCAATTGAATACACCACAAAGACAACTGATAGATTTTTTCATTTTTGTGCAAATATTTGCTCATTTTGAAATGATGCCTGCAACACATTTCAATAAAGTTGAGACGGGGCAACAAAAGACTGGGAAAGTTGATGAATGCTGAAAGAACACCTAACTGGAAAGAGGTGAGTGTCATGATTAAGTATAAAAGGAGCATCGCCAAAAGGCTCGGCCGTTCACAAGCAAAGATGGGGCAAGGATCACCACTTTGTGAACAACTGTGTGAAAAAATAGTCCAACAATTTAAGAACCATGTTTCTCAACGTTCAATTGCATCTTCTACAGTCCATAATATAATCAGAAGATTCAGAGAACTTTCTACACGCAAGCGGCAAACCCGAAAACCAACATTGAATGCCTTTGATCTTCAATCGCTCAGGTGGCAGGCATTAAAAACCGACATCATTGTGTAAAGGATCTTACCGCGTGGGCTCAACAACACTTCAGAAAACCATTATTAGTTAACACAGTTTGTCGCTACATCTACAAGTGTAAGTTAAAACTCTACCATGCAAAGCGAAAGCCATACATCAACAACATCCAGAAACGCTGCCGCCTTCTCTGGGCCTGAGCTCATTTGAAATTGATGGACGCAAAGTGGAAAAGTGTGCTGTGGTCTGATGAGTCGACATTTCAAATTGTTTTTAGAATTCATGGATGTCGTGTCCTCCGGACAAAAAGGAAAAAAAACATCCAGATTGTTACCAAAGTTCAAAAGCCAGCATCTGTGATGGTATGTGGGTGTGTTAGTGCCCATGGCATGGGCAACTTACACATCTGTGATGGCACCAACAATACTGAAAGGTACATCCAGCTTTTGGAGCAACACATGCTGCCATCCAAGCAAAGTCGTTTTCAGGGACGTCCTTGCTTATTTCAGCAAGACAATGCCAAGCCACATTCTGCACGTGTTACAACAGCGTGGCTTCATAGTAAAAGAGTGCAGGTACTAGACTGGCCTGCCTGCAGTCCAGACCTGTCACCCATTGAAAATGTGTGGCGCATTATGAAGCGCAAAATACGACAACGAAGACCCCGGACTGTTGAACAACTGAAGTCGTACATCAAGCAAGAATGGGAAAGAATTCCACCTACAAAGCTTCAACAATTAGTTTCCTCAGTTCCCAAACACTTATTGAGTGTTGTTAGAAGGAAAGGTGATGTAACACAGTGGTAAACATACCACTGTCCCAGCTTTTCTGAAACATGTTGCAGGCATCCATTTCAAAATGAGCAAATATGTGCACAAAAACAATAAAGTTTATCAGTTTGAACATTAAATATCTTGTCTTTGTGCTGTATTCAATTGAATATAATAGGTTGAAGAGGATTTGCAAATCATTGTATTCTGTTTCTATTTACATTTTACACAACGTCCCAACTTCATTGGAATTGGGGTTGTAAGCACAATACCCCATAATGGCAGTGTGAAAAAGATGAGGCTTTTTTGTTGGTTTTGCTTGTTTGTTTAGATTTGTGCTAATTTCTTTAAAAAAAAAAATCTACAAAATCATGTGTACATAAGTATTCACAGCCTTTGCCATGAAGGTCAAAAATGAGCTGACAGATCATCCTTGAGATGTTTCTGTAGCTTAACTGGAGTCCACCTGGGGTAAATTCAGGCCTCCATCATCCATAAATGGAAGACATTCGGATCCACCAGGACTCTTTAGGCTGCCCGCCTAAACTGAACGATCGGGGGAGAAGGGTCTTAGTCAGGGAGGTGATTATTATTATATTATAGGAAACTGAGTCTCCTGATCACTGGTTGGTTGGTTGGTTGGTTGGTTGTAAAAAATAAAAACAACACACAAGGTACTGTAACGTGTGTGTTGGTTTTTACAAATAAATCTGTATTTGTAAATATGTAATTTTTTTTTGTTTGTTAAAAAAAGCCAAAATCTGTTTAAGCGTGATACAGGAGCACCATACCGAATGGCCACAGTATGACAGTTGGATGGTATTTACACTCCCATCCAGTAGATGGCGGTGTTTTGTGTATTTTGACCCAAAACACATAGAACACTGCCATCAGTCAATACAAAAAGTTAGCGGTTATCAATTAGCTGTAGCTGTAGATTCCGCTAAATTTTTTTTTATCAGATTATCGGTTTATTGCTATAAAAGTTAACTTTCAGTTAGTGGATTAGCGGTTATCAAATCTAATTTTTTGGTTAGCTATGCTCACCACTGAATGAGGTGGTGGTCGGAGGGGCTATAGGCACAGAATGGCAGCTTCCGTCAGTTTGCCCCAGGGCAGCTGTGGCTACATTAGAAGCTTACCAGCAACAATGTGCAAGTGAATGAATAACACAACTTGTAAGTGCTTTGGGTATCTTGAATAAAAAAGCGCTCATAATTATGTCCAGTGATTAGGAGTCACTGTCACGCCGCACGCACTCAATCTTATGACGCATTCACACGCACAAATTCTGGCTGAGGGGTCGTTATCCAACATGTGTTTCTTCCGTCCCGGTACAGGGCGGTAAGGTATTTAATACCTTGTGCCATAGGTATTAAAGGCACTGCGCTGCGGTGGTTTGAATCATATTTGTCTAATAGATTACAATTTGTTCATGTAAATGGGGAATCTTCTTCACAGACTAAAGTTAATTATGGAGTTCCACAAGGTTCTGTGCTAGGACCAATTTTATTCACTTTATATATGCTTCCCTTAGGCAGTATTATTAGACGGTATTGCTTAAATTTTCATTGTTACGCAGATGATACCCAGCTTTATCTATCCATGAAGCCAGAGGACACACACCAATTAGCTAAACTGCAGGATTGTCTTACAGACATAAAGACATGGATGACCTCTAATTTCCTGCTTTTAAACTCAGATAAAACTGAAGTTATTGTTCTTGGCCCCACAAATCTTAGAAACATGGTGTCTAACCAGATCCTTACTCTGGATGGCATTACCCTGACCTCTAGTAATACTGTGAGAAATCTTGGAGTCATTTTTGATCAGGATATGTCATTCAAAGCGCATATTAAACAAATATGTAGGACTGCTTTTTTGCATTTACGCAATATCTCTAAAATCAGAAAGGTCTTGTCTCAGAGTGATGCTGAAAAACTAATTCATGCATTTATTTCCTCTAGGCTGGACTATTGTAATTCATTATTATCAGGTTGTCCTAAAGTTCCCTAAAAGCCTTCAGTTAATTCAAAATGCTGCAGCTAGAGTGCTGACGGGGACTAGAAGGAGAGAGCATATCTCACCCATATTGGCCTCTCTTCATTGGCTTCCTGTTAATTCTAGAATAGAATTTAAAATTCTTCTTCTTACTTATAAGGTTTGAATAATCAGGTCCCATCTTATCTTAGGGACCTCATAGTACCATATCACCCCAATAGAGCGCTTCGCTCTCAGACTGCAGGCTTACTTGTAGTTCCTAGGGTTTGTAAGAGTAGAATGGGAGGCAGAGCCTTCAGCTTTCAGGCTCCTCTCCTGTGGAACCAGCTCCCAATTCAGATCAGGGAGACAGACACCCTCTCTACTTTTAAGATTAGGCTTAAAACTTTCCTTTTTGCTAAAGCTTATAGTTAGGGCTGGATCAGGTGACCCTGAACCATCCCTTAGTTATGCTGCTATAGACGTAGACTGCTGGGGGGTTCCCATGATGCACTGTTTCTTTCTCTTTTTGCTCTGTATGCACCACTCTGCATTTAATCATTAGTGATCGATCTCTGCTCCCCTCCACAGCATGTCTTTTTCCTGGTTCTCTCCCTCAGCCCCAACCAGTCCCAGCAGAAGACTGCCCCTCCCTGAGCCTGGTTCTGCTGGAGGTTTCTTCCTGTTAAAAGGGAGTTTTTCCTTCCCACTGTAGCCAAGTGCTTGCTCACAGGGGGTCGTTTTGACCGTTGGGGTTTTACATCATTATTGTATGGCCTTGCCTTACAATATAAAGCGCCTTGGGGCAACTGTTTGTTGTGATTTGGCGCTATATAAAAAAAAAAAATTGATTGAAAAAATTGATTGATTGAATTGATTAATCATTAAGGGTTCTTTCAGGAACAGTAGAAGGGTTTCTCCTCCACTCCAATTCTCACCCCATGATGAGATCAGTAATGGATTAGATTCCTTTACATCCTCACCTACAATTCATACATATGTGCATTTTCACCTTTTACTTATCGTTCCCCTGCTTCAGTCTATTTTTCTCTTTTTCATTTTTTCATTCATCTATTCTTTTCATTTTTCTGTCTGCTCAGAGGGGAATGGCAGTGCAGCAGGTCTCCCATCTTCTTGCAAAGATGAGAAAAATTGTCACCTTCTTTCACAGAAGTGCAATAGGAAACAGCGTGTTGAAGAAAAAACAGCAATTGCTGCAGCTTAGTGAGAACAAACTCATCCAAGATGTTCCAACTAGGTGGAACTCCTCGCATGATATGATGGAAAGATACCTTGAACAGCAGTCTGCAGTGTATTCTGCAATGAATGACAGCACTGTGAAAAAAATATGAAGAACATGTTGTGTGGGCCGCTGAAGAGGAGGTACTGCTGGCCCACAACCAGAGGACGCCCTGCCTGAAGTGCAAGCTTCAGGCACGAGAGGGCGCTGGAGCAACCGCGAGTGGCAGCTGGCATTCATCACCAGCACCAGCTGTCACTCATCATCACCACAACCACATCTCCATAAAAGCCGGGCAGCATCTTCACCTCACTGCCGAGAAATCGTCTACCACTCAGGTAAACACTCAGCCGCTGTTTTGTGCCGTACAATCATTCTGAACATTTGCAGGCATACCTGTTGACTGGTCAGCAGCTGGAAGCTGGGAGGAGACGACGCTCTTCGCTCCTTGGATAAGTAGTCTTTCAGGCGCTGCACGTTATTCTTCCTGTGTGACTCTGCTTAAGAGGTGGAGGTGTTACCCACCCTTTCTGACTGTTTGCTGGGTGTTCACGCACCCACCATCACCTGTCTGTTCTTCCTGCCAGCAGTACCCCATCTGACAGCCGGAGGCAGTGGCCATCTGGGGACCCAGCGCTTAGTGACTCCGGGGTGCTTCAGATCCAGTGGCAGTGGAAAGCGTGTGGGATCCGGCTCTTCTCTGGACGGGCATCTTCTATCCTCGAGCCTGCCCACACGTCACCGTGAATTATTGACTGTTGATCTCAATTGTGTTGTCTGTTGCTCTGTTGTGCACATTCACAACATTAAATTGTTATATTTTGGCTTATTCCATTCTCCGTTCATTTGCGCCCCCTGTTGTGGGTCCGTGTACCTACACTTTCACAACAGGATTTCTCGGCCAGCGTCATGGATCCCGAGGGGCGTCAACCATCAAGGGAACCACCAATGGAAACACAGGGTGCACAGGCATTGGTAGGAGGCGTGTTAGGTGAACTGCAGCATATCTTAACCGCCTTCACTGCTCGGTTGGACTTGGTAACCAAGCAGAACGTTATACTTAACCAGAGGATGGAGGCTCTCACCGCCCAGGTGGAAGCGTGCACTCAGGGCACTGCTGCAGCACCTCCTCCTGCTGACCGAGCACTGAATACAGTGGTGATTCAACGAACCCCCCCCCCCCCCCCATCCCCTGAAGCATACATAAGCCCTCCAGAACCATACGGAGGTTGTGTCGAGATGTGCGCAGACTTCTTAATGCAGTGTTCGCTCGTCTTTGCACAGCGTCCCGTTATGTACGCGTCAGATGCCATCCGGGTGGCTTATGTTATTAATTTGCTTCGAGGAGAGGCACGCGCCTGGGCTACAGCGCTCTGGGAGCAAAATTCACGGCTCCTAACGACATATACTGGGTTTGTGAGGGAGTTTAAACAGGTGTTTGATCATCCCAGTAGAGGCGAGACCGCTTCGACCGTGCTGCTGTCAATGAGACAGGGACGTCGGAGTGCAGCCGAGTATGCAGTCGACTTCCGCATCACAGCTGCGAGGTCCGGCTGGAATAACGTTGCACTCCGCGCCGCCTTCGTAAATGGACTGTCTCCGGTCCTGAAGGAGCACCTGCTGGCTAAGGACGAGCCGCGGGATTTTGACGGGCTTGTCGACCTGGTCATACGGTTAGACAACCGGTTAAAAGAACACCGTCGGGAGCGGGGCGAAGGGCGTGGCCGGGCGCGAGCCGTCCCTCTTCCTTCCGGGTCCAAAGGGTGCCGCCGTCCCCATGCTCCACAGTTGGAGAGCTCCGTGGGGCAACAGCTCCCCCTGCTGATGAAGCTATGGACACGAGCAAGTAAAATCACATGACAGACAACGGAGGCTGGCTCACGGAGAATGTTTTTTCTGTGGCTCGAATGAGCACATACAAAGAAACTGCCCCAAGCGTTTAAACTTCAACGCCCGCCCTTAGAAACTGGGTTAAGGGTGGGCCATAACATTCACGCGGGGAAAGCCCGTAGATCCGCACGCATCCCAGTGATGATCCTTAGTGGGGATCTTACCCTTCACGCTCCAGCACTGGTGGACACGGGGTCTGAAGGGAATCTGCTGGACAGCAGATGGGCCAGGGAGGTAGGGCTCCCTCTAGTGGCTCTACCGTCACCATTGAAGGGAGGAGATTGTGTTCTATGTAACACCTTCTACCTCCCGAGTGATTTTGGGATTTCCATGGATGATTAAGTACAATCCCCGGATTGATTGGCTGTCTGGGGTAGTGATGCAGTGGAGCGACACCTGCCACCGGGAATGTTTAGGATCCTCGGTTCCACCCGATGTGACAGCTAACGAGGAGGTTAAAGTTCCCCCCAATCTGTCGGCGGTGCCGGAGGAGTACCATGATCTTGCTGACGTCTTCAGCAAAGATCTGGCACTCACTCTTCCCCCGCACTGTCTGTATGATTGTGCCATTGATTTGATCCCGGGCGCTGAGTACCCGTCCAGCAGGTTGTACAATCTCTCTCGTCCTGAGCGCAAATCAATGGAGACCTACATCCGGGACTCCTTAGCTGCCGGGTTGATCTGGAACTCCACCTCCCCGATGGGTGCAGGTTTCTTTTTCGTGGGCAAAAAGGACGGCGGACTCCGTCCATGCATTGACTACAGAGGGCTGAACGAAGTCACGGTTCGCAATCGATACCCGCTGCCTCTGCTAGATTCTGTATTCATGCCCTTGCATGGAGCCCAAATCTTCACCCAGCTAGATCTTAGGAATGCGTATCACCTGGTTCGGATCCGGAAGGGAGACGAGTGGAAGACGGCATTTAACACCCCGTTAGGTCACTATGAGTACCTGGTCATGCCGTTCAGCCTCACCAATGCGCCTGCGATGTTCCAAGCGTTGGTTAATGACGTCTTGCGGGACATTCTGCACCTGTTCGTCTTCGTATACCTGGACGATATCCTCATCTTCTCCCCGGATCCTGAGACTCATGTGCAGCATGTACGTCAGGTCCTGCAGCGGTTGTTGGAGAACCGGCTGTTTTTCATCATCTCCTCCAACTCCGTCGCACCCGATCCAGCCAAGGTAGAGGCGGTGAGAGATTGGCCCCAACTGACAAGCCGTAGGAAATTGCAACAGTTCCTCGGTTTTGCAAATTTCTACCGGAGGTTCATAAAGGGCTATAGCCAGGTAGTTAGCCCCCTGATGGCCCTAACCTCCACTAAAGTCCCCTTCACCTGGTCGGATCGGTGCGAAGCCGCGTTTAAGGAGTTGAAACGTCGGTTCTCGACTGCACCCGTTCTGGTGCAACCCGATCCCAATCGCCGGTTTGTAGTCAAAGTGGATGCCTCTGACTCAGGAATAGGAGCCGTGCTGTCCCAGAGCGGAGAGTCCAATAAGGTTCTCCATCCTTGTGCCTATTTTTCCGTAGGTTGACCCCGGCAGAGCGAAACTACGACGTCGGCAATCGGGAACTCCTAGTGGTGAAAGAGGCTCTTGAGGAGTGGAGACACCTGTTGGAGGGAGCGACGGTGCCCTTCGCGGTTTTCACGGGCCATCGGATACTGGAGTACATCCGGACCGCCAAGCGTCTGAACCCCAGGCAAGCCCGCTGGTAACTGTTCTTCGGGCGTTTTGACATCCGGATCACCTAGCGCCTCGGGACCAAAAACCAGCAATCTGACGCCCTGTCCCAGGTCCACGAAGAGGAGGTCAAGGTTGAGCTGTCAGATCCACTGGAATCCATCATCCCCGAGTCCACTATCGTGGCCGCCCTCACCTGGGACGTGGAGAAGACCATCCAGGAGGCCCTGGCATGGAACCCGGACCCGGGGACCGGCCCAAAGAACAGACTTTACGTCCCACCAGAAGCCAGAGCTGCAGTCCTGGACTTCTGTCATGGGTCCAAGCTCTCCTGTCACCCAGGGGTGCGAAGAACCATGGCAGTGGTCCGGGAGCGCTTCTGGTGGGTGTCTATGGAAGCCGACGTCCGGGAGTACATCCAGGCCTGCACCACCTGCGCCAGGGGAAAGGCTGACCACCAATGGGCACAGGGACTCCTGCAGCCATTACCTGTGCCTCACCGCCCCTGGTCCCACATCGTCCTGGACTTCGTTACTGGCCTCCCACCATCCCAGGGCATGACCACCATCTCCACAATAGTGGACCGGTTCTCCAAGGCGGCCCACTTCGTGGCCCTCCCGAAGCTCCCGACGGCCCAGGAGACCGCAGACCTCCTGGTCCACCACGTCGTACGTCTGCATGGGATTCCATCCGACGTCGTCTCTGACCGTGGTCCCCAGTTCTCCTCGCAAGTCTGGAGGAGTTTCTGTAGGGAACTGGGGGCCACCGTGAGTCTCTCGGCCGGGTACCATCCCCAAACGAAAGGACAGGCAGAGCGGGCCAACCAGGATTTGGAGCAGGCCCTTCGCTGCGTGACCTCAGCGCACCCAACGGCCTGGAGCAACCATCTGGCCTGGATCGAGTACGCACACAACAGCCAAGTTTCATCTAACACCGACCTCTCCCCGTTTGAAGTATGTTTGGGGTACCAGCCCCCATTGTTTCCGCTTGTGGAGGGAGAGGTCGGGGTGCCCTCGGTCCAGGCCCATCTGAGGAGGTGCCGTCGGGTGTGGCGCTCTGCCCGCTCTGCCCTGCTCAAGGCCCGGACAACGGCCAAGGCCCATGCAGACCACCAGCGATCCCCGGCCCCTGCATACCAGCCCGGGCAGGACGTTTGGCTGTCAACGAAGGACATTCCATTACAGGTGGAGTCTCAAAAACTAAAAGACCGGTACATCGGCCCCTTCTCCATCCTCAAGGTCCTCAGCCCGGCCACAGTGAAGCTGAAGCTGCCAGCTTCACTGCGGATTCACCCAGTTTTCCACATCTCCCGGATCAAGCCGTACCACACCTCTTCCCTCTGCACTCCCGGACCGGCGCCGCCTGCTGTCCGGATCATTGATGGGGAGCCGGCCTGGACAGTGCGCAGGCTTCTGGACGTCCGTCCACGGGGCCGGGGTTTCCAGTATCTGGTGGACTGGAAGGGTTATGGACCTAAAGAGCGCTCCTGGGTGAAGAGGAGCTTCATCCTGAACCCGGCCCTCCTGGCCAATTTCTACCGCCGGCATCCGGACAAACCTGGTCGGGCACCAGGAGGCGCCCGTTGGGGGGGGGGGGGGTCCTGTTGTGTGGGCCGCTAAAGAGGAGGTACTGCTGGCCCACCACCAGAGGGCGCCCTGCCTGAAGTGCGGGCTTCAGGCACGAGAGGGCGCCGGAGCAACCGGGAGTGGCAGCTGGCATTCATCACCAGCACCAGCTGTCACTCATCATCACCACAACCACATCTCCATAAAAGCCGGGCAGCATCTTCACCTCACTGCCGAGAAATCGTCTACCACTCAGGTAAACACTCAGCCGCTGTTTTGTGCCATACAATCATTCTGAACATTTGCAGGCATACCTGTTGACTCGTCGGCAGCTAGAAGCTGGGAGGAGACGACGCTCTTCGCTCCTTGGATAAGTAGTCTTTCAGGCGCTGCACATTATTGTTCCTGTGTGACTGTGCTTAAGAGGTGGAGGTGTTACCCACCCTTTCTGACTGTTTGCTGGGTGTTCACGCACCCACCATCACCTGTCTGTTCTTCCTGCCAGCAGTACCCCATCTGACAGCCGGAGGCAGTGGCCACCTGGGGACCCAGCGCTTAGTGACTCCGGGGTGCGTCAGATCCGGTGGCAGTGGAAAGCATGTGGGATCCGGCTCTTCTCTGGACGGGCGTCTTCTATCCTCGAGCCTGCCCACACGTCACCGTGAATTATTGACTGTTGATCTCAATTGTGTTGTCTGTTGCTCTGTCGTGCACATTCACAACATTAAATTGTTATATTTTGGCTTATTCCATTGTCCGTTCATTTGCGCTCCCTGTTGTGGGTCCGTGTACCTACACTTTCACAACAAAACATTCCAAGTCTGTCTCATAATGAACATGAATTGGCTGAAAATCTTGTCACAGTCATGAAAACCCTGAAAACCGTGACCATCATGATGTGCAACGCATCATCTCCAACAGCGTCCATGATCCTGCCACTTAAAATGAACATCCTGAACTCTATGGCACAGTCTGATAATGACAGCCCAGCAGTGAGAGATGTCAAAAAAGCCATCAGGAATGACTTGGAGCGGAGATACACAGATCCTGCACTTGAGGATTATCTGCACAAGTGCACTGCTTTGGACGCTCGATTCAAATCCTTGCTACACTTGGATGATGCCACTCAACAGAGAGTCTATGAAGTACTCACCACAGAGATTGTGGCGTGTATTGAACAAGTATTCTTTTATTAATTGAATACAGTTTATTTTGCTAGTGTGTGAATTGTAAATGTTTATTTAAATTAAATAATATGTATTATATTTAAAAATAGTTAACATTAACACATATATTTTGTTTTTTATATTTCTTCAGGACCAAGCCACAGGCACAACAGGAGAAACATCCTCCACAGAGACGCAAACAGTAGACTCATCAGATTGTTCATCGGCATCTCCACCAGAGAAGAAGTCGGCCATGAAGCAGTTGTTCGGAGAACGGTTCATGGCCCAGAAGCCAAGGACCAGGTCTGCAGTTCAAGTGGCAGAGGAGGAGGTGAATTTGTACAGGTTAGCGGAGTGCATTTCCGCAGATGATAATCCTCTGATATGGTGGAAGAAACATCACACCTCATACCCTCACCTTGCCAAGCTGGCACAGCGTTACCAAGGTGTACCTGCTACCTCTGTCCCGAGTTAAAGGGTTTTTTCCACAGCAGGTGACATTGTCACAGCAAGCAGATCTGTACTGTCACCAGAAAATGTGGACATCCTTATTTTTCTGAAGAAAAACATGAACATTTAAGTCAAACTGATTTTTTGTTTGTTTCAAGGAGTCTTTCATTTAGGTTTCTTTTGTTTTAGATGCAGCTAAGTACTAGTTGCACTCCAGAAGATGGGTGTGAAATATTTTATTTTACAAAGACAATTTAAAATGCTGCTAAGAAAATACCCCAAAAGATGGGTATGGGTAAGTTTTATTTTAGTATATTTATTTAAAATATTTATTTTTGCTCAGAATGCACTACATCTAATATCTACATCTAATATATTTTTTTTATTATTATTTTTTATGTTGTCCTGTTTTTGTGCTAAATATGTACAGCAGAAAATGTGTCAGGGATAGCTGCATCAGATACATTTATTTTTTCATTTGATATTTTTTATATTCTTACTGAATTGTAACCATAGAACAGTTGTCAGGGACTCCAAAATATATGATACTGTATTTGGTTGGCACTGTGTTGTTTGTTTTATAATATTGTTTATTTTTTATACTATACTGCAAAGAATGCACTACATAAGTTGTTTTTTTTAATCTTTAAATGTGTTCATTTTATTATTTTTACAAGGTTCTTACTTCGAAGCATACACAGTGAAATATGAGGAAGGTAAAGCTGCACCAGGTATATTTAATTTATTTGTAAACTGTGCTTTTGAGTTGAAATAATTTTTGTAATTTCAATAAATTACAAGTTTAAAAGGCATGTATCAGCATGTTTTTTATATCGAAAAAGTATTGAACCCTTGACACTTAAGTATCGAACCGAACCGAACAGTGAATTTTGTGAATCGTTGCACCCCTAAAATATATATATATATATATATATATATATATATATATATATATATATATATATATATATATATATATATACGAGGGTAGATCAAAAAGTTCTCGGCCTCACCTAGAAGGCAGGGCAGCATCTCCAAATCTATGATGCAGCTGTAAACTATTATGCCTTGTATGGTTATGCACTAACATTCATGCATCTGTCTTTATTTATTTTTAGGTGAGGCTCTTTGAAAGTCTTCAGATCTAGTGAAGATCCAAAAATGGACACAAAAGAAGCTTGTGTGGTGATTAAATATCTGCATAAAAAGGGCATGACACCCAAGGCAATCCATGATGACATGGTACAAACACTTGGTGATGACTCTCCTTCCTATTCCACCGTAAAGAAGTGGACTGAATTCAAGTCACTTGCTTGAACTTCCCTCCCAAGAAGTTCAAGCAAGTGGCATCTGCTGGAAAGATCATGGCCTCTGTTTTTTGGGATAGCAAGGGTGTCATTATGATTGACTACCTCCAAAGAGGTCAGACCATCACTGGGAGCTACTACGCCTCAGAATTACGTCAGCTGAAAGAAGCTATTAAGACAAACTGCAGGGGAAAGCTGCATGCTGGTATCCTTCTGCTGCAGGACAATGCACCTGTCCACACAACGCAAGTTGCAGTGGCTGAAGCTACCAAGTGTGGGTTTGAATTGTTGTCCCACCCACCTTATTCACCAGATCTGGCCCCATCTGACTTCTACCTGTTTCCCAAACTCAAATCCCACATTCGTGGTCACCATTTCCAGTCAGATGATAACGTCATTAAGGCTGTAGAGTCCTACCTGAAGGACCAAAATGAAGCCTTCTACCATGAAGACATCGGAATGTTGGAGCACTGCTGGACAAAGCGCATTGAGGTGAAGGGGGACTATGTTGAAAAATAACCAGGAACTAAGAGTATCCTGACAACCCTTCTTGGTGAGGCCGAGAACTTTTCGATCTACCCTCGTAGCATCATCATGTCATAACTCTCCGAATAAAGGGACTAGCATATCAATGGACCAACTCATTCATACACTTATTTACATTTTTTGCTGTTCAGACCCTCTGCTGTCACCAGCAGGCCCGGATCAAGACCGGTTTGGACCGATGCAGTTGCATCGGTCAAATTGTTTTTCCGCATTGTTCGTCATCGTCATCGCACAGATAACCAAAAAATTAATTTCGATAACAGATAATCAGATAACTGAAAAGTTATCTTTGATAAAGATAAAACAATAAACCACCCAAAAATGTATCGGAAGTTACAGATAACCGATAAATTCCAATATTGTCTCTGGTACATTTACAACTACTAATAAAACAAATTTAAGTTTTAATGTCACAATAGCTTCTAGTAATATTAAAAGTAACAACAGACCCAAACAATGAGACCACACTTTTGTCTTTGAATATTTTGCCCCTGCTGGAAGCACTTGTTCACTACCGAGCTCCCAGTAGAGGCACTCTGAGAGCAGCCATAAAGCCAACTCTCTATCAGTCACAACGTTCCGGTCAGGCAGAGGTCTTGAAAAATAAAGTCATGCTGACTTATGGTTTTGATTTATAAATAACATTAATACCGATAGAATAACTCCATTAATGTCAATTCTGTCATTTGTACAAAGTTAAAATATAGCATATATCTTTTAATGTTGAATAATGCACTAATTCTGAGGTTTTGTAACAAACACAGACAGATCGCAAAGGATTCTGGGTAAAAGTGCCTCTGCTAAACACTGATTGGTTCAGTCATTCATTATGTAAATCAACACGTTAATGTGACGTCTGTCATGTGTTGGTGTTTACAGATAAATGTGCTTTTGTAAAATATTCCTTTTATTTGTAAAACAGGCATTTTTACAGAGCCCTGGAAGTGTCATCACAAAATGTTTTGCATGTAGAGAGAATGTGCGCACGTTTTATGATGTTGTAAAACATGCTTTACACTGTGCGAGATGATTTTTCATGCAGGAATTTTTTGGACCGAGTTTCAGGTTAATCGTGCGTCCTGCATCGTGTAGTGTACATGGAGTAACAAGCTGCGTTTAACATCTCAGGACCACCTCCTGATCGCCGATTGTATGGTCCAATGAAAATCAAACCTGTTTCATATTATTGTGGTCGGCTGTCGTGAGGGTATCCTGCTGCTGAAGAGCTACAAGCATCTAACCGCTCGCACTGTGCCTGTGCAAACACCGCAGAGCTGTCTTGTAATGTTATTTTATTTTATTTTTTTGCTGTTGTTTTGTTTTGTTTTTAAACTTCATTTGTAAAAAAAAAAAAAAAAAAAAGCCATTTGCAAAGCCAAAAAGTTGATTTGGTGCCCAGACGCTTAGTACTTAGGGCGAATACTACCATGAACACTACTGGCCAGTAGATGGCAGTAGAGGCCTTGAAAACAAAATTCCAGATAATCCCTGTCTGCTACATTTAAAATGTGTAGAATTTAACAAACGCAGATACAATAACAACGTCTATAAACCAGGAGAATATATTCACGAGAGTTTTAGGCACTAGAGTTTAATGCTGTTGTCTGTGGAGCCTGAACAGAGTGTCTGAAATGCAATTGTCCTGTCGTGATTGTACTGAGATTACATCATCCTACCCATAATGCACTGCTGGAAACAGCATGTGCTCACAAAACCTTAAAAATTAGCACATTACTTTAAAACTAAAACATATATCTGATATTTTCACTTTACTTCAGACAAAATTAGTTTGGTTAAAATGTGAACCATAAGTTAAAAATGTATGCCTCTGGATGACTTAGATGATATTGCCAGCATATCGGTATGGTGATGAAGGAAATGATTTTTTTTATTTTTTTTTTTTTTTGCCTTTTCGCCTTTGTCTACAGAGGATAGAGACACTTTTCATAAAAGCAGCTCTCTTCTGTTAGCAGTGGGTATAACTGTCCATCTGTTACAAAACTTTTAACAGGCAGGTACTGAACTGATTTTAAATTTAAAAAATGCTTGTTGCTGTTCAGCTTTGTTTATTTTGTTTATCGGTCTAAAAGTTACCAGACAAAAATTAATCGGAGGATAATTGGTCTGATAATGGTTTTTAAAGTTATCTAAAAAGATAATCCGATAATGAAAACATTATCTTCGATAATTATCTGTTATCGGACTATCGGAAGTGTGCCCACCACTGCCCAAAACGATACGTGCTATACATCCTGAAGTGAAGCACAGCAGCTGTAAGAGCTCAGCTCAGATGTATGGAAAGACATTCATGCCAATAACGTCTGAAAGGAAATGTTTTTGACAAAAACTACAGATTTTGTTTATTTCTATTTATGTCCAGAGATCAAGGATCCACCATGTAGAGTTTATTATGTCCAAACTTTAAGGATCCAGTCACCAATTTAATTTTTTATTTACTTTAAGACTTAATAAAATGTTCAGTTTCAATTCAATTTCAATTTAATCGGCTTATAAAGTGCCAAATAACAACAAAATCTAAATATACTAAAACAAATACATCACAGTTGTACAGATATCACAATTGTGATATGTGTACAATTGTGATGTATATGTTTTAGTATATTTAGTCATGGACATGATGAATATTGTTACCTGCTGGATTGTTTCTAATTTTGATTGGTATCAATGGAAAATGTCTTCTGTGAACTGTCTGTATCTCAAAATATTATTATTAAGAATATATGCAGTCATATTTTTATTGATTTTATCAACTGAAAAAAAAATCATATATAGATTCAGGTATAATTCAAAGATTTTGGCAATAAATTTGATCCTGTTTACAGTCAATTTTTGTTATAGTGTTGTTTTGTAGGACATCATATTTATACAAATAAGAAGTGTTCACTATGGTCCATGAAGTATAATAAATATACTAAAAGAAGTGTGACAGTATATGTTGCACACGAATAAAAGAATGAAGATTATTGAATAACAAGACGCATACGATTTTTATTTTATCATTAGGCAAAAATGCATCTGTCAGATTTTCACTCTGGAGCCAGCCCTGACCAGTACACAGAAAAACACCTATATACGTGTTGTCATGGGGAAAAAAAAATTACATTTAGGTGGATTTTTTTTTTTTTTTATGACAGTAAAATCAACACCGGACAGGAATTTAACAACTCTATCAAGCACAAGAGAAATTATAAGACAACAAAATAGACTGTTGCATACCATGCTCGCTGATCAGGCTGGCAAATGTCGGGATCAGTGACATCAAGCGGCTCTTTTTTACTGCTGCGTTTTATGGCTTTCAGTCTGGTTGGACTAATCGCTTTTGAATCTTGAGCTGCAATGGCAAACTTTGCACAGGGAGCCCAGCTAAATAATTTAAGCTTTGACGTTCTGTTTGACATTCTATTCAAAGTGCCAAACACAAAATAATTAACAACTGAAATTTCTGCAGCTTTATACCAGCTGTGCAGTTGTAAACAAAATTACACAGCACGGTGATGTCATGTGCAGTTCCTCCATAAAATTAATTCCAGCTGAAATGAATGTCTGGCTGCAACTATTGTTATTATGCACTCTGGCCAAAGAACTGTTAGACTTTATGGTGCTCTAACAAACCGAGAGAGAATTTAGCCAAATTTAAAACGCTGTTTTCAGTTCATTATCACTGTGTGAATGCACATTTTCTGATCAACATGGCTGTTAGTAGATGTGTTGTCATTATAATACAAATGTACCACTACCAGTGAAATCACTAGATTCTTTAGAACAAATTCAGTATCATGGTTAAGAAAACAAAAAGTTTAATGCAATAAAAACAGAGGTGTGTTGGTTTGATAATAAAAATATCTTATTTTAATATTTAAATAAATATACACAAATTATATTTAGAAAATAGATACAATTGTAAGATTCAAATGTATAACAGATAAAGAAAAATATAGAGCAGTTAATAAAACTAAATGCAAGTTGATTTGGAGTAATTTTATACAGTATATCTTGTAATAATTACAACCCCTGGCAATAATTATGGAATCACCGGCCTCGGAGGATGTTCATTCAGTTGTTTAATTTTGTAGAAAAAAGCAGATCACAGACATGACACAAAACTAAAGTCATTTCAAATGGCAACTTTCTGGCTTTAAGAAATCAGGAAAAAAAAATTGTGGGAGTCAGTAATGGTTACTTTTTTAGACCAAGCAGAGGGAAAAAAATATGGACTCACTCAATTCTGAGGAATAAATTATGGAATCACCCTGTAAATTTCCATCCCCAAAACTAACACCTGCATCAAATCAGATCTGCTCGTTAGTCTGCATCTAAAAATGAGTGATCACACATTGGAGAGCTGTTGCACCAAGTGGACTGACATGAATCATGGCTCTAACACGAGATATGTCAAGTGAAACAAAGGAGAGGATTATCAAACTCTTAAAAGAGGGTAAATCATCACGCAATGTTGCAAAAGATGTTGGTTGTTTACAGTCAGCTGTGTCTAAACTCTGGACCAAATACAAACAACATGGGAAGGTTGTTAAAGGCAAACATACTGGTAGACCAAGGAAGACATCAAAGCGTCAAGACAGAAAACTTAAAGCAATATGTCTCAAATATCCAAAATGCACAACAATGAGGAACGAATGGGAGGAAACTGGAGTCAACGTCTGTGACCGAACTGTAAGAAACCGCCTAAAGGAAATGGGATTTACATACAGAAAAGCTAAATGAAAGCCATCATTAACACCTAAACAGAAAAAAACAAGGTTACAATGGGCTAAGGAAAAGCAATTGTGGACTGTGGATGACTGGATGAAAGTCATATTCAGTGATGAATCTCGAATCTGCATTGGGCAAGGTGATGATGCTGGAACTTTTGTTTGGTACTGTTCCAATGAGATTTATAAAGATGACTGCCTGAAGAGAACATGTAAATTTCCACAGTCATTGATGATATGGGGCTGCATGTCAGGTAAAGGCACTGGGGGCTGTCATTACATCATCAATAAATGCACAAGTTTACGTTGATATTTTGGACACTTTTCTTATCCCATCAATTGAAAGGATGTTTGGGGATGATGAAATCATTTTTCAAGATGATAATGCATCTTGCCATAGAGCAAAAACTGAAAACATTCCTTGCAAAAAGACATATAGGGTCAATGTCATGGCCTGCAAATAGTCCGGATCTTAATCCAATTGAAAATCTTTGGTGGAAGTTGAAGAAAATAGTCCATGACAAGGCTTCAACCTGCAAAGCTGATCTGGCAACAGCAATCAGAGAAAGTTGGAGCCAGATTGATGAAGAGTACTGTTTGTCACTCATTAAGTCCATGCCTCAGAGACTGCAAGCTGTTATAAAAGCCAGAGGTGGTGCAACAAAATACTAGTGATGTGTTGGAGCGTTCTTTTGTTTTTCATGATTCCATAATTTTTTCCTCAGAATTGAGTGATTCCATATTTTTTTCCCTCTGCTTGGTCTAAAAAAGTAACCATTACTGACTGCCACAATTTTTTTTTCCTGATTTCTTATAGTGGTTCTTAAAGCCAGAAAGTTGCCATTTGAAATTACTTTAGTTTTGTGTCATGTCTGTGATCTGCTTTTTTTCCACAAAATTAAACAACTGAATGAACATCCTCCGAGGCCGGTGATTCCATAATTTTTGCCAGGGGTTGTACATTATTAGTTGCTGGAGAAACCAAAAGAAATTTGTATTGTGCTACATATTATTTGACCAGTAGATGTCAGTAAGACAATGAGGTGCTGCGGCTGACACTTAAAGTAATGGAGCTTTTGGGAGTCACACTTTTGATGACACTTAAAAACAGTTTTATCTTGTCAGATGAAACTGTCACACCGCTTTTTGAATGATAACACTACGTTGGCAACTAGCTGTCCCCAACTCCGATGTATGTGCTAGCGAAGTGCCATGAAGTGCTAGTTCATGAAACAGTCAAATTTAGCGAATGCAAGCACTGTACAGCATTTCAGGTCAACCCTGGGCTGCCTGATTTGGTGTGCAGCTGGAGACTGGATATATTTGTTTAAATGGTAAACATTAGGGCCCCTTCACACATAATAAAGTGTGGTCGAATTTCACATGAAGCACGAATCGTATGCAATACGTGTAAAATCGTAGCGGACTCCAACGCCTCGTACACCTGTTGCTACAACTATTTGCGCATCCCAGTGGCTGAAAGACAGAGTGTGCCCTGTGAGAGCCCATCGAACCCTCTCATGGCAGGTGTTGGCCAAATTCCAGCTGACACACAAACATCTAACACCGTTCGCTTGGCACTAAGAAAATGTGTGGCCATTCATGCTATTAACACGAAAACAGTCAGCAAACAATCACTTTTGGCCAGGATGTGAAATTTGTCAAGTGCCCCCACGAGTGTGGCTTTGCAAAACAGCAACACACATGCCATGCACTTGCATGAGCTGTTGATATATGGTGTGTGCGCTGGACTGACAGGGTGTGTGTCCACCGACAGCTGCAGGTGTTGAGATCTCTGGTTTTGGACATCACAGCTGCAGAACACGTACCGTGTTTTGATGGACACGTATGTGTGTGTGTGTGTGTGTGTGTGTGTGTGTGTGTGTGTGTGTGTGTGTGTGTGTGTGTGTGTGTGTGTGTGTGTGTGTGTGTGTGTGTGTGTGTGCTTGCTGTCCTCATGTGGACATACATAAAAACATATATCACTGTTGCAATGGGCTGCAGCGAGCGAGTGCAGGCCGCGTACATTGACAGGCTACCCCAGGTGAAACAGACCATCAGGTCATAACACACAGCAGGCGATCTGAATGTCATGATACCCACGTGAGCTCTGTTCCACATGACATGGTGTCTGTCCTGCGGCACACCATCCACAAGACATGCGTGTTGGGCCAGACACATGCGCAGGACTGGCTGGACACGCCATCAAGAGATGGGGACATGATAAGAGCAGCCTGCTCCATCATTCATGTCATTTCATGACTGTACATCTGTGACCGTGGGTCATCTACAGAGGAACAGATGGATCACACTTGTATTGCCCCCTTGATAAGAGGGATTCAATAGTGTTTTTACATGCTGTGTGATTTTATTTTTTTAAATACATCCATGTCCTTCTTGAAAGCAGGCATTTTCCTGCACCTTTTACAGACTAGTGATGATAGCATAGTAGTAAAGTTTCTGGCTGGCAATCAGAGCTTTTGGAAATTGCAGGTTCGAATCCCGTGGGTGACATGTATTTTTTATTTTTATTTTCATAGCAACTGCGCAATGTGGTTACAAACCGTTGCAGCGGCATCGTTCACACCTGCCTGTTAGCTGGATGTTTTCGTAGTTCACTCATACGAGAGAGAGACAGAGAAAGAGAGACAGTTAGAGAGAAAGAGAGAGAGCGACCAATCGACTGACCTGCTGTTTCTGTTCTATTTCTGGATTTATGAGTTGAGGTTCGATTCCCTGTTCTGAGCACACACACGTCCATCAGTTAGATCAGCTGTTCTGAGCACACAGAGGCGCTGCGGTGCGTGATCATGCTGATTCACTCTGGATGCACACTCTCAGTTTTTGGATGTGTACAGGAGCGCGTTGTTTCACAGACTTGCATGCAGTAACGCCGTGTTGCGTAGACCTGCTTAAAACTGCTTAGCCAAGTTTCTGTGTCCAGTGCTCTACGGTGAAAAAATTAAACATGTTTAATTTTTCTGTCCTACGTGCATAACCCTCAGCATACTGCCGCGTAGGGAGAAAAACTTGACGTAGAGCTGCTTAAAGTGGGTGTAGAGCTGCTCAACTAGGCATAGACCACTGATCTGTATATATTACTGGATAGCTCATTGGCTCGCACACTCCGTACAATCTGCTGAAGCAAACTGGAGGCCATCTTGCCACTCCCAACTTATGCAGACAGCACATAGACAGCTTATTAGAACGTTAAGAATTTCAAGTAATAACTGAGCTGATTCTCTCATTTACTTATTTTTGTTCTTCAGATAATGTAATGTAATGATTGATCCCTCCTAATCTATGCCTGTCATGATTCGCTATTTGATTTATTTTCTTTCTTTCTTTTATTACTTTGACACTTTCTTCCCTTCTATTCTCACTTACTCATATCTTACTGGGACAAATACTCAATTCTAAAAATTATCATTTTTTAATCAAAGTTTATACAAGTCTTGTGGAATAATTAGCAAGCTTATATATATATATATAAACAACATTTATATAATGTCCATTTATATAATGACAGCTATTCGCCCTCGTCTACCTCGGGCGAATAGCTGTCATTTTGGGCGACTGGGCGTGAACGTCGGGCCTCTGAAAATGCATACCGCCCTCCAAAAGCATGTTATTATATTATTATTTTCCCTTTCAATCATACTCACAGGTGAAATGTTCGTCCACAGCCGCTCATATGGCAATTTGCGCAGTTTATAGCTGCACATGAAGGTATTTTTTTAACAAAATTACAAAGAATAAAGTTGCGTGCGCCTCATTAAAAATCAATTGAAAGGAGCGTTCAGGAACGGAACATCGGAGTGGTAATATGGCGGCCGATTTGCTTGGCCAATGAGCTATCCAGTGTTATGTAGAGATCAGTGGCATAGACAATACACAGCTCTATGATTGCGCCGGTGTGAAAGAGGCTTAATGGAGCTTTCTGGCAGAGGTATGCACGCTGAGTGCCTTTTAGATTTGACACTCTCTTTGATCCTAATCATTTGTGCTTCCTAACTCTCTCCTTGCATGGTGACGTGTGGATGCATTAACTCAATAAATGAACCAAAGGGTACCTCCAAGCATCATTCCGGCTTGATAGCACTTTCTTAGGCGACACGCAGGACAATTTTTCCTCCGTATTTTGTCCACAATGCAGTCATTTCGTCCAGCACAGAGATAGCTATGATGACCTGTTGGATGGAAAAGGAACAGACAAGACAGAAATGTGTCAGAGGGTCATTTATTTATTTATTTCCAACGACAAGACAGGCGAGGGAAGTAATGAGGAGAAAATGGGTTGAAATGCCCTTGGCTATTTAGCATGATGGCTGCACTCCACACTGAGCCAGCGCTTTGAGAAGCCGGAGAAAGAAGAAAAATTAGATAGAGGCAAGGCTGAGGACAGAGCGACACAGAAACAGTGAGACTTAGTGGCTCTTACATATCTCATACTGAACGATAACAAGAAAAACATGGCAGAGGCTGAGAACATGGTGAGCACTTGTCAATCTGATACTGCTGCTCACTGGCTTTTAAGCACATGAGCCACAGGTCTGGTATTTCACTTTGACACTTACATAGTCCACTGTTAAACCTGCGAAGGTGGAATCATTAGTGGAAACAGACATATTTTCCTGTGGTGCCACTCCCTGAGGCAGATAGTCTTGAATTTAGTGTTATTAAATGACTCCAAACATACAGAATTATTCTCTTCCATATCACCATAGGTTGAAAGATAGATATTCACCTGTAAAACTTTATATTACAAAATATTATTCACTGACAAAGAAAAAAAAATCTTGAATTGATGAGTCATTTCATTGTGGTCAGCGGTGAAATCTAGAATTTTGTTATTTTCAGAAAAAAATATGAAAATAATCCAATCCAATCCACTTTATTTATATAGTACATTTAACAACAAAGACATTTCCAAAGTGCTGCACATAGAATCAACATAGATAAGACCCAAATAGTCAGGAAATAAATTAAAAATAAGTAAAATAACAATAAATAAAACATGCAAAGATAAAAAAAAACTATTAAAATCAACTGAAATAAATAAATACAGCATACAAAAGATAAAACCAATAAAATCAACCTGGATAAAAAAACAGTAAAAAACCAAACAATAAAACAGAGGACTACACAACTCACGCAATGTTAAAAGCCAGAGAATAAAAGTGTGTCTTCAGACGAGACTTAAAACACTCCACTGTGGGGGCTGTTCGGACGTGGAGGGCCAGAGCATTCCAGAGTCTGGTACAAGCCACAGAGAAAGCCCTCATCTTAGGCACGAGATGGAAATGGCCCTCAGACCTCAGAGCACGCACCGGAGTGTAAGTTTGGAGGAGGTCAGGAATGTATTGAGGGGCCATTCAATTCAAAGCAAAATATATATATGTAAATAATATAAACTTGGATTATAAGGAAGAAAACTGCTCTTCAAACTCATTATTTATTTTAATCTGAGAAGTATATGAGCTATGAATTTTGTTCTTTTTGATGGTTACCATGGTAGCATGTCAGTTTTTGAGTAGCTACTCCATTATATCTGTAGAAACTTGCATGACAAATAATTTGACACCAAAATTACGACAGTATGACCAGCACTTCCTGATATGTAACATACAGGGGGCTTCATAATTCATTGGCATTAGACTTCACGGGCACTCCAGATGAGCTTAGCATTGGTTTGGCTAATGTGTCCATTAGCACTAGCTTAGCCCTGCTTGCTAAAGACGATGTCCTTCAGCCTGTTGATAGGTGGAAGAACTCCCATAAGGCTTGGTGCCTGGTTATGGTTCCCGGTTCAGTCACCACTGCCAATTGTGAGCTGTTTTTCAGCCTTGGATATTTTATTTTTCATTTATATATCACCAAATCACAACAAAGTTGCCTCAAGACACCCCACACAAGCAAGGTGGGTATGGCTGCTGATAGCTCTCCAAGCCCAAGGATGACTTCTACCTCCATATCCAGGCCAAAACGCTGTGCGTTAGTGATGGGGGATTCTATCACCCGCAAAGTTAGATTACAGACATCAGCTGATAAGTGCATTCCTGGAGCCAGATCACCTGATGTTGTCTCTCACCTTAGGGTCCTGACATTGCACAAGAATAGTCAGCCAAATGAACACGATACCAGATATAGCTACATAATTGTTCATCTATCCACCAACGATATTAGGATGAGACAATCGGAGATCACAAAAATGGATGTAGAGAGGATTTGTGACCTCACCAGAAAGATGTTGGCATTAATATTCTCTGGTCCCCTCCCCTCTCGGTGTAATGATGAGATATTTAGAAGGCTGACATAGTTGTATTGGTGGCTGGCACAGTTTTGTAGACAGCAAGAGTTTTATTGAAAACTAGGTCCTCTTCCTGGGGTCACTGTGGCTTGCTGATGAGGGACGGACTTCACCCTACTGGGGAAGGTGCCGCCATCTTATCTGCGGACATAGAGTTCTACAGGGATGGTAACATTAGGACTCTGCAGCAGGCCACGGAACAGGTGATTAGAAAAACTGCAGGGCCTAGTATTATTGTGGATGTGGAATATTATTACCCACGCAGGGAAAATAGTGCAGGAAATCCACGATGGTGACAGTCTAGTTTACACACCAGGAAGGGAAATTTTTCAAGTTAAGACTGTGACTTGTATCTGCAAACAGATGTAGGCAGGAGTTTGCAGGCGAGCCTGAAACCGTGCCGGATTCAGACTTGGACAGGGTAGTGGACATTCAAGGTACCACACACATGGTTGAACCTTTTGAGGGAGGACCTGTTAAGAGAGTCAATAGTGTACCATCCCAGTTCCTAAACCCAGCACAAAAACTAAGTTGCAGACAAATGCTCTGGCAGTTGTTAAAGAAGTTCCGGAGTAACCCAGTCCTGACTTTGTGATGGTTGAGGAAGTTCATCCTCTTCCTCCAAGAGTGCGTTTACCCGAGGTGCCTGCAATGGCAGAGAAGGCTAAGTGTCCGGTTTCCACGCACGCAGGTGTTGGTGACCCTGGTGCAATGGAGGCGAGTGTTAGCAGCACTACTAGTGGTGTGACGGACACGAACCGCAGTTGTGTTGTGTAGTCTGAATCAGTGACAGTGACATGCTGGATACGGACGATGGGGATAGACCCATATGGAGGACAGGCAGGGTTAGAGGAGGTTATAAAAGTACCAATCAATCTGTGCCTGCTGTTAATAGAAACAAGAGGATTAATGCTGGATGTAATTCAAATCCATTAGCCCAGATCAGCCTGTAGTGTGTTAACACTATAGTAGATATGGCTGTTCCCTGGTTTTAAAAGACCTGGGTACAGCCATGTTGGAGAAGGCGCTGCAGAAAGCATCTGAGTTGGCTAAGATTTTGTAGTCAACAAGGGCGTTGACTAGCTGCAGGGGAAAATGTAGCCAAGTGGTAATTTTATATTGGACTCCGAATCCGGTCCTCCCACTCAGGTTTATGAAGGGATGAAAGTAAGGGGTTTGGTGTTACAAATGATGGCCAGGAGGTGGCCGTGTTGTGCCACGTGAGATGATGACTCCTCAAAATCTTGCCAGGTGCATCCTAATGCCCTCCTGATTTATTCAGGCTAGCTTAGCATTCAGTTCACATGTGGCCAAGCTGGAGACACTTGGAGAATGGTAATGACTGCCTCTGGTGTTACAGCAAGAGGTAAATATGCGTGAAGCTGGTTGGAAGATGCAGGTCATAACATTTTATGGTATAATGATATTTTGTTGAAGTTAATGTTTCTGGCCTGTCCTTGCGGCATTCCAGGCAGCCATGTCCTCAGCTAGGTAGCAAGGACAATGTGGTATCTGAGAGATTGCTGGAACATGTAAGTGTTGTAATAAATGTCAAGCTGACATATGACAGTTGTTGGGTGGGTTGCATGGGAATTATTAATTTGTGCTGTTGTGTGATTTGTGCTGTATTTTCTTTTACCATATTTTGTGTACCATCTTTTGTATATTTTATTTTACCAGGAGTCTTTGTATTCTCAAATTTTAAAGACTATTGTCAATTTATTTATTTATTTATTTATTTATTTATTTTACCAATTGTTAAATTAATAAAGTTAATGTGCTGCATGAATCCCATTAATTGTGTCATGAGTGGCAACAAAACTCCCCGGGCTACAAAATTATGGAACACTGCCTAGATATGATTGGTTTAAGGGAAACCAACCACTGTCCTCCCCTTAAATAAGCACCCCCCCCCCCCCCCCCAACACACACACACACACACACACACACACACACACACACACACACACACACACACACACACACACACACACACACACACACACACACACAAATCACTCATGGACATTATAGATGTATTTGGTTCATGGGATCACTGTCACAAATATCAGCATCATGCCTCTTGCATTAGTAGTTTCAGATCACTCACTTATTACCTCCGCCAAGGAGGTTATGTTTTCGGTCGAGTTTGTTTGGTTGTTTGTCAGCAGGATAACTCAAAACGTTTTGAACGGATTTTGATGAAATTTTGTGGAGTGGTTGGAAATGACAAGAGGAACAAGTGATTAAATTTTAGTGGTGATCCGGATCACGATCCGGATACAGGAATTTTTTAAAGGATTCTTCATCATCACGGGATGGGGGAATTTTGACATTCTAGTTTCTAACTCCACAAAAACAAGGCAGAAAGGCTTGAAAAAAATTAGGGTGTAACATAGTCAAATGTTCTATCAAACAACAAAGTTTGGTGATCGGATCCGGATTACGTATCTAGTGATCCAGAATATGCAAAAATATAGGGAAAATAGAAAATGTGTCAGTGTGAGGTGACAAATGAAGCTAGAGATGCACAACTAACACCAAATTGTAGCTGAATCTGTACTGATTCAGTAAGGTGTCATCAGATTTGATGTAGCTTCAAATGTTATGGAGCTAGATCCAGACGAAAACCGCCATTACCGAAAAATCATTTTTATATAATAACTTTTGAACTAATAAAGACATAAAAGTGATTCCAAGTTCTAGTGGTATGTTTCCATGGTGAAGGATGTCAAATATACAGGAAAGAAAAGTGTATGTATCATAGTTTTGGTTGTAACACTGAATTGTTGAATAGATCACTGTGCCAAGGAGGGAATCTCTTTAGGGTCAGTGACCCTATGGCCTTGGCGGAGGTTTGCACTCTCTGAGTGCTTCTAGTTAAGTTTATAATCGTTTGCCTTGTCCATTGGAATGAGAAACTTATTTATCATCACGGCGACACATCAACTCAACTACAATTGAACTTGGAGTCAGACTGACTGATATGTATCTTAGCAGCAACACATTGGAAAATGACCATTCATTGGTCTTGTGGACATGCTTAGACAACCACATCTGACATGATTGCTCCACCTACATTAACCCCCCCCCCCCCCCCCCCAAAAAAAAAAAAAACACACACTCGCCTTGGTTCAAAGATTACTTGTGTGGCCTCAAGCATAAGTCTAGAGGTCTAGAGAGAAAATGGTGTACTTCAGAACTAGAAGTGTTCCGCCTCACATGGCGTGATGCTATTCTAAACTAAGCATGCACCACTGGCTGCAAAGCAGGCCTACTACTCTGATTTGATGAACACAAACAAGTAAACTTCAAAGTTCCTGTTCAACACGGTGGCAACACTCATTCACAGACAACCACCTGTAAGTCACTCTCCATTTGCAGCCCAAAGATTACTTCGAGAAGAAAATGGATCATATTAGATTAAATATATCCCAGCATGCCTTAGTCCTGCCATTACACCCTGTTATTAATGTGGGTGCCATCACTGATAAACCACCCAGATTTACAGAATTTGATATTATTTCACTGGGTGAGCTGACAAAACTTGTAACCCTAGTCTATACTGAAAAATTATCAGCCGATAATCAAACCTATCATTTTGTTTAAAATTCTTTAAAAAGTGGTTTCACAGCAGCTCGTGGACTACCTTACTGAGAATCATCTCTTTGAGACACTGCAGTCTGCATTTAGAACGCATCATTCCACAGACAGCTCTCATTAAAGTGGTAAAGGATCTTCTGCTTGCAATGGATTCAGACACCACTATGGTTCTGTTACTAGCTGTGGTTACATGGACCACAAGTAATCTAACTGAACAAGCAGACTGAACGATCAGACCAAAATCACGCCATGTAAACGGCTCCATCTGTTAGATCTTGGTGCTGCGTTTGATACGGTGGATCATCACATTCTACTTAATAGGCTGGCGAATCATTTTGGGTTTACTGGGAATGTCCTTGCATGATTGACATCTTACCTAACCAGTTGCTCTCATTGTATTCAATACAACAATGCTACCTCTAACCTTTTGACATGATATACGGGGTTCCACAGATGTCCATCTTAGTCCCCCTGCTTTTCTCCCTTTATATAGTATCCCTTGGTCATATACTGTGGCATTATGGGATTACTTTTCATTGCTACACTGATGACACTCAATTCTTCTTGCCGATAACTGCTGGTAATCTCATACACATAAAATCCTTAGAGGATTGCCTTGCATCAGTGAAAAGCTGGATGTCCACCAATTTCTTACTTTTAAACTCTGACAAGACCAAAATGATGGTCCTTGGTCCAGCGAGACATCAACATTAGTTTAACCAGCTAATGTTTAACCTAGGCTCATGTGTCATACATCACATTAACAAAGTGAGGAACCTTGAGGTAGTTTTTGAACCCACACTCTCCTTTGACCTACACATTAGAGATATCACAGGGACTGCTTTATTCTACCTTCGAAACATAGCTAAGATTCATCCCATCCTTTCTATAGCTAATACAGAGACCCTGATCCATGCATTTGTCTCTTCTAGACTGCTGCAATGTCCTATTCTCTGGTTTACCACACTACCGCATTAGGGGTCTCCAGCTGGTTCAAAATGCTGCTGCCAGAGTTTTAACAAGAAGCAGAAAGTTTGACCGCATTACACCAATTTTGGCGTCTCGTCACTGGCTTCCTGTCTCTGTGAGGTTGGACTTTAAGGTTATTCACAGCTAGATTGAGCAGGTATGATGATTTTGGTTGAATTTCATCAGGAATGAGCTTACTTTCCCACCCAGCATAGGTAAAGCAGTAACGCCTGAGGTGAAGGGCATAACAACATTGCAATATTCATACAGTATTAATGTTAAAGTAAGCAATGTCAGCAGCTATAGTCTAAATGGTAGCCTACAACACTCACCTGTTTCACGAGGAATTTGCTTGTGTGCTGCAATCTCCACTCTCGCTTTGGATTGCATCACGTACCGGCGCTTCTCACACTCGGCATTTGTGTGCAATTATCAGCATGGAGAGTAAATATAACAATAAGCTAATCAATATAATAATCAGCATGTGAATGAGGTACATTTTGAAGCTGTGTAACAATTCATTTAATTTTGCTGAGTTTTATCATCAAGACACTAAATTAATTCCACGATTACACATTTCTTCATACAGTTCAGGTTATACAATTGGTTGATTTTATTGTCCATTCAAAACTAGGAGTGCAGAGCGCATTTGTGTTTTGTTTTTTTTTACCTTTCCCTTTTTGTGACAACCAATCACAGCTCTTAGAAGACTGCGTCATACCCAACAATGGGGTCAACACCGTCTCCTCACAAAGATAAAAGTGTCTGTCCACTGCTTGCTCAGAGTTGCTCACAGAAACCTCCTGGATCACTCTTAAACTAAGATTCCTTGTTAGGAATCTTTAGGCTAAGTTGGGAGCTCAATGAGAGGACTCTGAGAATCTTTGTGGATATGAGCCCAGGTCTTTTGGGTCCTGTTGCTCTTTCCTTACCGTATGGTTGTGAGACCTGGGTGCCAACTAATGGCTTAAGGCTACAAAGGATGTCTTTGGTACTAGGTTTTTTTGGAGGATCCTTGGGTACCAATGGAATGACTGAGCATTTACTTAGGGAGACTCAGATAAGGCATTACCCTTGTAATAGGAACATCAGCTATAGCATTTTGGCGAGGTGGTGCACTTCTCCGGGTATGATCCAGCATGGAAGTGCCTCAGTGTTGAGGAACTGATAACTGGAAAAGTCAACAGAAAGCCATTGACTACGTTTACATGCCGTTAATATTCGGGTTAAGGTCAATATTCCGGTTTCTGAATCATTAGGAATAACCGGTTTACATGCTTAAGCAGACAGAGTTACTCATGCATACATGGTCATTGGTATCATTTGGAATATCCCCATCTAAACAGCGACACAGCGACTTTCTACCGTCAATAAAATACATTATATTCATGCCTTTCACGATACTAATGAAGTATTCAGTTTCCTCCTTGCTCCAAAAGTGTGGTGCTGTGCTGACACATCGGTATTTCACCATACTTGTTTACCTCTGCTTCTGTGGTTTCCGGTGGGTTGCGCGCGCCGCATACAAGTAGTTGCCGTACTCAAAAGACCAAGATTCCTTGCGGATAGGACATGCGCAGAACACAAAATAATGTTCCTTTCTATGATGATATTCCGATGCGCGTTTATGACCTGATATTCAGGTTAGAGGAGTAAAATGAGTAACCCAGGGGTCACATTCGGGTTTCTAAAAACCGGAATATGAGCATATTCGGGTTTTTGCGGGTGTCTACATGGCCGTGTGCAACCGGGTTATTGCTAATATTCCGGTTATGAAAGGGTTATGAAAGTGTTATTGGCTGCATGTAAATGTAGTAACTGCTTCACCTGGCTATGGCAGGCACATTGCTGCTTTTTAGAGGGTAGAATTGAAATGGCTGTCTGCCTCAGGGGTTGCCATTGAGGACCCAAGGCGGCTCTATGGTTTGGTGGATTTTTATTTATTTATTTTTATTTAAAATATGTTTATACAGGGTAACACAATTCACATAACACCTGTTTTACAATGTGGCCCTGTACGGCTAAAACCAACAACAGCAAATATAACAGATAAAATAAAACTGCACATAATACAATATTAACAAGTAAGAAAATGTAGTTTGGTATGATACTTAAATGACAGTGTTTGTGCACTCCTTTAACCTCTCTGGCATGAAACTCCAAATAGTAGGCCCACGGAGAGAAAATGTGTTTTTAGTAACCTCTTTAGTTACTGTGGGCACAAAAAGACCATTTTGGCTTACATGTCTTGAAATTCTGTTATTGACTTCTATTGCCATTAATATTTCATTACAAACAAGTCCATGAATACTCTTGAACATCAACGACATAAAATAATCTCTTCTTTGTGTAATATTTAACAATTTCAATTCCTTTACCAGATCAATATTTCGACAGTTTACATAATCAGAATTGTTCATAATAGCTCGTGCAGCCCTATTCTGCATTCTTTGTACCTTAGCAATATTTTGGTCAGAACTGAAACCCCATACGGTAATGGCATAATCTATTTTTGGTTGCAATATACTCTTATATAACTGAATTAATGAATCAAAAGGAAGAAATTTTCTAAGTCAACAAAATGTCCATACCATACTATTGAGTTGTTTGCATAGGTCTTCTATGTGTGTACTCCAATTCATATCCTTATCAATCTGTACACCCAAGTATTTATGTTCAACACAAACTATGTGATCACTATCTAAAGATACACTCAACAAAATATAAACGCAACACTTTTGGTTTTGCTCCCATTTTGTATGAGATGAACTCAAAGATCTAAAACTTTTTCCACGTACACAATATCACCATTTCCCTCAAATATTGTTCACAAACCAGTCTAAATCTGTGATAGTGAGCACTTCTCCTTTGCTGAGATAATCCATCCCACCTCACAGGTGTGTCATATCAAGATGCTGATTACACACCATGATTAGTGCACAGGTGTGTCTTAGACTGTCCACAATAAAAGGCCACTCTGAAAGGTGCAGTTTTGTTTTATTTGGGGGGGGATACCAGTCACTATCTGGTGTGACCACCATTTGCCTCATGCAGTGCAACACATCTCCTTCGCATAGAGTTGATCAGGTTGTCAATTGTGGCCTGTGGAATGTTGGTCCACTCCTCTTCAATGGCTGTGCGAAGTTGCTGGATATTGGCAGGAACTGGTACACGCTGTCGTATACGCCGGTCCAGAGCATCCCAAACATGCTCAATGGGTGACATGTCCGGTGAGTACGTCGGCCATGCAAGAACTGGGACATTTTCAGCTTCCAAGAATTGTGTACAGATCCTTGCAACATGGGGCCGTGCATTATCCTGCTGCAACATGAGGTGATGTTCTTGGATGTATGGCACAACAATGGGCCTCAGGATCTCGTCACGGTATCTCTGTGCATTCAAAATGCCATCAATAAAATGCACCTGTGTTCTTCGTCCATAACAGATGCCTGCCCATACCATAACCCCACCGCCACCATGGGCCACTCGATCCACAACATTGATATCAGAAAACCACTCACCCACACGACGCCACACACGCTGTCTGCCATCTGCCCTGAACAGTGTGAACCGGGATTCATCTGTGAAGAGAACACCTCTCCAACGTGCCAAACGCCAGCAAATGTGAGCATTTGCCCACTCAAGTCGGTTATGACGACGAACTGGAGTCAGGTCGAGACCCCGATGAGGATGACGAGCATGCAGATGAGCTTCCCTGAGACGGTTTCTGACAGTTTGTGCAGAAATTCTTTGGTTATGCAAACCGATTGTTTCAGCAGCTGTCCGAGTGGCTGGTCTCAGACGATCTTGGAGGTGAACATGTTGGATGTGGAGGTCCTGGGCTGGTGTGGTTACACGTGGTCTGCGGTTGTGAGGCTGGTTGGATGTACTGCCAAATTCTCTGAAACGCCTTTGTAGATGGCTTATGGTAGAGACATGAACATTCAATACATGAGCAACAGCTCTGGTTGACATTCCTGCTGTCAGCATGCCAATTGCACGCTCCCTCAAATCTTGCGACATCTGTGGCATTGTGCTGTGTGATAAAACTGCACCTTTCAGAGTGGCCTTTTATTGTGGGCAGTCTAAGGCACACCTGTGCACTAATCATGGTGTCTAATCAGCATCTTGATATGGCACACCTGTGAGGTGGGATGGATTATCTCAGCAAAGGAGAAGTGCTCACTATCACAGATTTAGACTGGTTTGTGAACAATATTTGAGGGAAATGGTGATATTGTGTATGTGGAAAAAGTTTTAGATCTTTGAGTTCATCTCATACACAATGGGAGCAAAACCAAAAGTGTTGCGTTTATATTTTTGTTGAGTATACATCAATACAAGGATAACTATTAAGCATATTTTTCATAAAAGTCTCTTTTTGTTGTGTAGTAACAAACATACTATTGCACTTTGAGGGGTTCATAACTAACACATTTCTGTCATGTTGTTGTTGTCCATTCGGCTGCTCCCATTTTGTGTTCTGGGTCGCCACAGCAGATAAAGCCAGATCCACATTGGTAGTTGGCACAAGTTTTACACTGGATGCCCTTCCTGACACAATTCCAGTTTTACCTGGAGAAACACACACACAGCTGTGTGTGTTTCAAAGAAGTCTCCCATCCAAGTACTAACCAGTAGAGGTGGGCGATACCGGGAATTTTGGTATTGATCCGATACCAAGTAAATACAGGCCCAGTATTACCGATATCAATACCGATACGATACTTTTTCATATTTAAGCTTCATAGATCCAAAGGATTCAAAAGACTTAGGATAGAATTTCGCCAAACATTGTACGTGACAACAAAATACTTTATAATCACAATCAACATTTTTGTTTAAAAAAATATCACTCAACTTAAAACAAAATTTCCTGAGGTAGAGGGCTGACTCGAGGAGAGCACTGAGTGGGCGGGCCAGGCTGAGCCTATCTGCATGGCTGTTGGCTGGCGCCGCTGAGCCACGTGACGGCGCAACAACAAAAGGCCAAAGGGGGGAGAGTGCGCAGCAGTCAGTGCTTGCAGGAGAGAAAAAAAGCTTGAGTATCGATCTTTTTACACGAGGATCGTTCAATATTAATACCAGCGTTGGTATCGATATTATCGATATTAGGATCGATCTGCCCACCTCTACTAACCAAATCCCGCACTGCTTAGCTTCTGAGATGTGACAGGATCAGGCATACACAGAGCAGATTGGCTGCTAACGCATTTCTGTCATGCCATTTCTTAATACTATCTAAGGACTTCTGTAATTTGTTGTTAACATCTTCCATATTAGGACCTGAACAATAAATGATGCACCATCTAGGTAATTGTTTATATCATTAACATATATTAGAAATAGCATAGGTCCGAAAATAGACCCTTGTGGAACACCAATATTAACATAATCAACCCTTGTTACTGTAAGTCATATGATCTCTCTGACACAAGTAGGCTGAGTTAAACTCAGTTATCATCAAAACCATAGAATTTAAGCATTGCTAAAAGAATACTGTGACTTAAGGTGTCAAAACATTTGCTAATGTTCAATGCACAAATACATGTAATAAGATTGTCTTCAATATTCCAAGTCCAGACATCAATAACTCTATGTAAGGATGTCTGTGTGTTATGAAATTTAAGATAAGCAGATTGATCAATACTAATCAGTTCACGATCCCTTAGATACTTCATGATTTGGGCATGTACAAGTTTTTCCATGACTTTTGCAATATGACAAATAACACTAATTGGCCTATAACTACACTCTTCATCCCTACTGCCCTTACCTTTATAAACTGGGGTTACACAAGAACATTTCCAGTCATCTAACACTATTTTGCGAGTAAGAGAAAGATTGAAGAAATTGCATAATATAGCAGAAATAATATTTTATGCATGGAACAAAAGTTTTCCATTGAAACCAAGTACATCAACTGTACTTACATCTCCAACATTTCAAAGTAACTTTCTAACAGCTTCTTCATTCCTCATTAAATTCAAATTTGTAAATGCATTTTCTACACTTCCAGTAAGTTTCATGGTCATTAAATTGCAGCTGTGACACAGTGCTAGCACCAATCGCATTAAAATAGTCATTATACTTTTGAGCATCTGTATTTACTGGTGAAGATTTTCTTTTATCCCTACCAGTAAGTGGGGCAAGATGTGGCACTAGTGCATGCTTCTTGACCTGACTACAAGTACAAAAAATATAAATGAGTAGCCCTGTGTCAGTTTTAAGTGATGTAGGAATCCAACAATACTGGGTTTTGTTACAAAGTGAATGTGTCAATAAATATTCAGATGTCACCAAAACACAAAAAGGAGAAAGTGAACTATAACACTATGTAACACAATTTTTGTTCCTGGCTTCAAAGTGTTATATTTCAACTGCTTATGTCTAAAGTCTATGGAAAAATTACTACATTCAGCACTAACTTTTATTTTATTTATTTATTTATTTTTACGTTCTAGAAAGTTCTAAAAGGTTCTTGAAATTTCTAGATAATTCTGGAAACTTCTAGAGAATTCTGGACAGTTCTAGCAGTTAAAGAATATTCTAGAAGACCACTCAGTAGTAGTGAAGGCGAATTGAGAATATTCTTGAAAACAGACAAATTTCAAAATGTCATTGTCCTGATCACAGAAGCAAAGTTTCTGTGGAATAACAGCTATTTTCTATTTATTTAAGGCATAACAGGTTAGGAAAACACACTGTGTACCCAGGAACAAAACAAAAATAAAAATTTGTTACATAGTGATAATTGATGTGTATAACGAGACAGAAGAAGTTGGAGATTATACATTAAATGATATAGCAAAAGAACTCAAGAGTCACAGCTACAGAAGTTGAATTTGTTTAAATTCCTTACTCACCTTCAACTGCTCTTTTAAAAAAGACTTTACAGCTGCCACAGGTTAAGACGCCATAGTGACACCCAGACGCCTCATCTCCACAGATCACGCACAGCCTCTGAGGAGGCATTCTGCCAATGAAAAAAACACACACTTTTTTAAATTAAAAAGAAAAATAACCACGGCCAATTCTCACATTGTGCCAGGAGGCTTATGAGTGCAGCATGTGGGTGTGGAATAATCTGATGGTTAAATATTAATGATTACTGTTTTACCTCCTAACTGAATTTAAAACTCAAATGTCTGTAACTATTTGAATGGACCAAAGAACTGAGCTCCAATAACAAGCTTATGTTTACAACTATGTTTTTTTTTTAAATCAGCAGGATGATTTCTGTGAAACATACTGTTGGGGG